>NC_134518.1:37733366-38074859 GCF_027942865.1 Odontesthes bonariensis
CCGGTACCTGGTTCTGGGATCTATGAATGATCACGTTACCTGGTTCTGGGATCTGTGAATGATCACGGTACCTGGTTCTGGGATCTATGAATGATCACGTTACCTGGTTCTGGGATCTGTGAATGATCATGTCACCTGGTTCTGGGATCTAGGAATGATCACGTCACCTGGTTCTGGGATCTAGGAATGATCACGTCACCTGGTTCTGGGATCTATGAATGATCACGTCACCTGGTTCTGGGATCTCTGAATGATCACGTTACCTGGTTCTGGGATCTAGGAATGATCACGTCACCTGGTTCTGGGATCTATGAATGATCACGTTACCCGGTTCTGGGATCTCTGAATGATCACGTCACCTGGTTCTTCCTGGTGTTATAGCATTGATCAGAAACACTGCATTACCCACGATGCACCTGGGTAAACCGACTGCAGACCTCCAGTTTGTGGATATCTGTTTGAGTTCAGTGGGCTGTCCCTTTAATTAATCATTGATCTAAATTCCTTGTCAAAGCGTTATTTAAACTGTTTCAGCAGCGAAGTGTAAATCTCTGATTTCCATCAGTTTGATACCAAAAAGAGCAAATCTGTGCGCGAGGCCACAACTGTGACTTAAGTGAAAATTGAGAGTGAAATCACAGCTAACAGCCTGCAATGTGCTACATAATGATGCTCCTCAGCAGGCGAGGAAGAAGTTTATTCACTTTACAGGAGCAGAGAGAGATAAATGTGGAGCCGAACAGGAAGCAGTTCCTGAAAAGTTAAATAAAAACGCTTAATGACACCAAGACATGGCCGCCATCACGGTCTCTGTTGGATGGCGAACATCTGCATTTTAATTTCCCTCCTTCTCTCCCGGCATGTCTTTCAAGATCATTAACTTTATTGGATCGGACATTCCTGTTGCAAAAACAATTCAGCACAATCATTTGCAATGCAACTCCCCAGTGCAGGATGCAAATTCTGCTCGCGCTCGCCGCCTCGGCCCGGCAATTACCGGCAGAGCGCAGATGCAGGCGGCCGCCGTCAGAATAAAGTCGAGGCTGCAAATAATGTGATTACTCAGTCATTACGAGTTGGAGCGCATTCATTAGAGGCAGCCGAGGATTCTGGGTGTTGTTGACATCGTCTTGGCAGAACTGAGGGCCAAAAAGGATGTCAACAACGTGATGCCAATAATCTCACCGTGGTGACTCCCAGTGAATGTGAATGAAGGGGGAGTCATGTGACCCAGGTGCAGCCGCCTCCTCACTCCTGCTCAACACGGGGTGAAGAAGGTCAACAAGATGGCTGCCTCACACCAGGTGAAGAAGGTCAACAAGATGGCTGCCTCACACGGGGTGAAGAAGGTCAACAAGATGGCTGCCTCACGAGGTGAAGAAGGTCAACAAGATGGCTGCCTCACACGAGGTGAAGAAGGGTCAACAAGATGGCTGCCTCACACCAGGTGAAGAAGGTCAACAAGATGGCTGCCTCACGAGGTGAAGAAGGTCAACAAGATGGCTGCCTCACGAGGTGAAGAAGGTCAACAAGATGGCTGCCTCACACCAGGTGAAGAAGGGTCAACAAGATGGCTGCCTCTTACCAGGTGAAGAAGGGTCAACAAGATGGCTGCATCACACCAGGTGAAGAAGGTCAACAAGATGGCTGCCTCACACCAGGTGAAGAAGGTCAACAAGATGGCTGCCTCACACCAGGTGAAGAAGGTCAACAAGACGGCTGCCTCACACGAGGTGAAGAAGGTCAACAAGATGGCTGCCTCACACCAGGTGAAGAAGGTCAATAAGATGGCTGCCTCACACCAGGTGAAGAAGGTCAATAAGATGGCTGCCTCACACCAGGTGAAGAAGGTCAACAAGATGGCTGCCTCACACCAGGTGAAGAAGGTCAACAAGATGGCTGCCTCACACCAGGTGAAGAAGGTCAACAAGATGGCTGCCTCACAACAGGTGAAGAAGGTCAACAAGATGGCTGCCTCACACCAGGTGAAGAAGGTCAACAAGATGGCTGCCTCACACGGGGTGAAGAAGGTCAACAAGATGGCTGCCTCACGAGGTGAAGAAGGTCAACAAGATGGCTGCCTCACACGAGGTGAAGAAGGGTCAACAAGATGGCTGCCTCACACCAGGTGAAGAAGGTCAACAAGATGGCTGCCTCACACGAGGTGAAGAAGGTCAACAAGATGGCTGCCTCACGAGGTGAAGAAGGTCAACAAGATGGCTGCCTCACACCAGGTGAAGAAGGGTCAACAAGATGGCTGCCTCTTACCAGGTGAAGAAGGGTCAACAAGATGGCTGCATCACACCAGGTGAAGAAGGTCAACAAGATGGCTGCCTCACACCAGGTGAAGAAGGTCAACAAGACGGCTGCCTCACACGAGGTGAAGAAGGTCAACAAGATGGCTGCCTCACACCAGGTGAAGAAGGTCAATAAGATGGCTGCCTCACACCAGGTGAAGAAGGTCAATAAGATGGCTGCCTCACACCAGGTGAAGAAGGTCAACAAGATGGCTGCATCACACCAGGTGAAGAAGGTCAACAAGATGGCTGCCTCACACCAGGTGAAGAAGGTCAACAAGATGGCTGCCTCACACCAGGTGAAGAAGGTCAACAAGATGGCTGCCTCACACCAGGTGAAGAAGGTCAACAAGATGGCTGACTCACAACAGGTGAAGAAGGTCAACAAGATGGCTGCCTCACACGAGGTGAAGAAGGTCAACAAGATGGCTGCCTCACAACAGGTGAAGAAGGTCAACAAGATGGCTGCCTCACAACAGGTGAAGAAGGTCAACAAGATGGCTGCCTCACACCAGGTGAAGAAGGTCAACAAGATGGCTGCCTCACACCAGGTGAAGAAGGTCAACAAGATGGCTGCCTCACACCAGGTGAAGAAGGTCAACAAGATGGCTGCCTCACACCAGGTGAAGAAGGTCAATAAGATGGCTGCCTCACACCAGGTGAAGAAGGTCAACAAGATGGCTGCCTCACACCAGGTGAAGAAGGTCAACAAGATGGCTGCCTCACACCAGGTGAAGAAGGTCAACAAGATGGCTGCCTCACAACAGGTGAAGAAGGTCAACAAGATGGCTGCCTCACACCAGGTGAAGAAGGTCAACAAGATGGCTGCCTCACACCAGGTGAAGAAGGTCAACAAGATGGCTGCCTCACACCAGGTGAAGAAGGTCAACAAGACGGCTGCCTCACACCAGGTGAAGAAGGGTCAACTAAAATATGAAAACAAAACAAAGAACATGGTTTGGTAATACATGAAAACACTTAACTTGGCGTGGCGTGGCGTGGCGTCAAGGGTGAATGGTGAATGTGCAGGATCTCACAATGACTGAGAGAAAACAGGGAAAGGCCTGAAATAAACTCAAACATAAGAAAACTAAGAACTCATAACACGGGGTTATGACATAAAGTCCAAAGTAAACACCAACGCTGAGCCTCACAGCTGCTCCGTAATAACTGTGAAGTCACATCATTCAACAAGTCCTCTGATTGGATACGATCCAGAGCGCCGCCCTCCAAACTACACTTAACTACACCGCCCCCTACAGGCTGCAGGAGGGAAATATGAATAAACGTCTCCTTTAAGGAGACAGAAAGTCCTGGTGAGGAGGAAGGAGGAGGTGGATGGATGGGGGGGCCTCGAACCACGGAAAAAAGGCTTCAGATTTTATACCTTCATCACTTATCGGATGCCATTTTGGTGGTTGCCTTGGTGACGAGTCAACACAACATTTTAAAAACAGATTGAGTCACTTCCTGGGTGACGCCTCCTCATTAACGTCTGCAGAGCGTTCAGGCTTTATTTTCTCCTCCTCCAGCTGCTCCTTTAACACTTTCCCGGTTAGTTTTTTAATGAACCCAAACGTTGATGTCAGTGAAGCAGCCGCCTCATTATGCTGCTCTTTATCACGTCGCCTCTTTCTTGCTCATGTGGTTAACTAACGTTAAAACCTCCCATAGCTGCTCCACAGATAGAAGCCGTGAGTCTCCCCCACTGATGCAAACCTGCCCGATTAAAGCCTGACTAAAGCCAGATTACAGCCCGATTAATGACTGATTACAGCCCGACTAAAGCCCGATTAAAGCCCGACTAAAGGCTGATTAAAATCTGATTAAAGTCCGATTAAAGTCCGATTAAAGGCCGATTAAAGCCCGATTAAAGGCCGATTAAAGGCCGATTAAAGCCCAATTAAAGACAGATTACAGCCTGATTACAGTCTGATTACAGCCCGATTAAAGCCCGATCAAAGCCCGATTACAGCCCGATTACAGCAAATAGACCCCTCTCACGCTCCCAGGTACATTTGATTACTCTTACCTTCTCGGTCGACATAGCTTGCACCTTCTGACTGCTCGCCGGTTCGTCAACAAACGTGAAACGTGAAAGTGAAAGGGTGTTGTATTTACGACAGTGTAACCGTAAATTACCTCCAAACCTGTAGGGGGAGCTCCAGAGTGGGCTTTTTGAGAAGTTACATTGTATTGCTTTAATTTCCATCAAGTTTAATCCACATTTAACCATTTATTTCCCCTTCTTCTCTTCCTGGTTGAGTTTTACACCGTTTCCACCAAACTTCGGCTGCTTTCAACACGTTTTTCAGTTTGAGAAACCAACAAACATTTTCGGCTCTTTAAACCCTTAAAGTGTGCAAACATGTCAGAAAGCGTCCCGTCGCGGCCGAGCTTGGACGAATTAAAGCGCGCTTTAATTCAGCGGTATGTTAATGTGCAGGGAAGACGGATCCGTCCTGTAACACACTCCATGGAATGAAATAACACTTATTTGAAAGTGTAATTTTTCTTTAACACACATTATTATAATTTCAGGCCGTGTAATTGAAACAGCCATTCAGGCAACTTGGATTAAATGAGATTGTGGCAAAATTGCACCTTTGCTTTGCCAAGGCTGACTGAGTCCCTGCATCAGATGGATTTAATTATTCCTGTAGCCCATATATTATTAATCATCTATATTGATTTCTGAACTCCCAGACTGCTTGTGGATATGCAAATGCGGCCGCGGCAATATCGGGATGGGCTCATTTGCATAGGAGCCCATTATTATTTTATAAGTAAATTTTAATGTGGACTCAATTAAAACTCAGCCAGTGGAACAGCTAAATTGGCCCAAGGTATGAGCTCTGTGAGATTCATGTGCCGAGCCGGGATATATCAATTAGTAAAGATCAAACTTTGGCTCCTCTGGAGGGGAAAGAAAATGCTGGAATTCAATCAGAGCTCTGACAGCTCCGCCGCCTCCATCTTTGCCGGCTTTTTGCCTTTTTTTAATCTATATTAGCATGATTGGTGCGGAAAAGTGTCCAGGCTGTAATCGGATCCACCGAATGGAATCATAACCCGGAAAATTTCTGCGCTCCGCCTCGGTGTCATCGGGGAGCAGAGGTCACTTCAATATTTCATCCCGTTAATGTGACCTCCTGCTCCGGTTTGAAGAGGCACCTCAGGTTCAAACGCCCGGAGACAAAGAGTCCCACCAGGCCTCAAAAGAGCCTCCACAGACCCTCCAAAGAGCCGCCAAAGAGCCTCCAAAGAGCCTCCAAAGAGCCGCCAAAGAGCCGCCACAGAGCCGCCAAAGAGCCTCCACAGAGCCGCCAAAGAGCCGTTAAAAAGCCTCCAAAGAGCCTCCAAAGAGCCGCCAAAGAGCCGCCACAGAGCCGCCAAAGAGACTCCACAGAGCCGCCAAAGAGCCGTTAAAAAGCCGCCAAAGAGCCGCCAAGGAGCCACCAAAGAGTCGCCAAAGAGCTGCCAAAGAGCTGCCAAAGAGCCGCCAAAGAGCCGACAAAGAGCCGCCAAAGAGCCTCCACAGAGCCTCCAAAGAGCCGCCACAGAGCCTCCAAAGAGTCGCCAAAGAGCTGCCAAAGAGCTGCCAAAGAGCCGCCAAAGAGCCGACAAAGAGCCTCCACAGAGCCGCCAAAGAGCCGCCAGCCTCCAAAGAGCCTCCACAGAGCCGCCAAAGAGCCGCCAAAAAGCCGCCAAAGAGCCGCCAAAGAGCCGCCAAAGAGACGCCAAAGAGCTGCCACAGAGCCACCACAGAGCCGCCAAAGAGCCGCCAAAGAGCCGCCAAAGAGCCTCCAAAGAGCCTCCAAAGAGACGCCAAAGAGCCGCCACAGAGCCGCCACAGAGCCGCCACAGAGCCGCCAAAGAGCCGCCAAAGAGCCGCCAAAGAGCCGCCAAAGAGCCTCCAAAGAGCCTCCACAGAGCCGCCAAAGAGCCGCCAAAGAGCCTCCAACGAGCCGCCAAAGAGCTGCCAAAGAGCCGCCAAAGAGCCGCCACAGAGCCGCCACAGAGCCGCCAAAGAGCCGCCAAAGAGCCGCCAAAGAGCCACCAAAGAGCCGCCAAAGAGCCTCCAAAGAGCCGCCACAGAGCCGCCAAAGAGCCGCCAAAGAGCCGCCAAAGAGCCGCCAAAGAGCCGCCAAAGAGCCGCCACAGAGCCTCCACAGAGCCGCCACAGAGCCTCCAAAGAGCCGCCAAAGAGCCGCCAAAGAGCCGCCAAAGAGCCGCCACAGAGCCGCCACAGAGCCTCCAAAGAGCCACCAAAGAGCCTCCAAAGAGCCGCCAAAAAGCCGCCAAAGAGCCGCCAAAGAGCCGCCAAAGAGCCGCCAAAGAGCCGCCAAAGAGCCGCCAAAGAGCCTCCACAGAGCCACCAAAGAGCCGCCACAGAGCCGCCAAAGAGCCTCCACAGAGCCGCCAAAGAGACTCCACAGAGCCGCCAAAGAGCCTCCAAAGAGCCTCCACAGAGCCTCCAAAGAGCCGCCAAAGAGCCGCCAAAGAGCCGCCAAAGAGCCGCCAAAGAGCCGCCACAGAGCCGCCAAAGAGCCGCCACAGAGCCGCCACAGAGCCTCCACAGAGCCGCCAAAGAGACTCCAAAGAGCCGCCAAAGAGCCTCCAAAGAGCCTCCACAGAGCCGCCAAAGAGACTCCAAAGAGCCGCCACAGAGCCGCCACAGAGCCTCCACAGAGCCGCCAAAGAGACTCCAAAGAGCCGCCAAAGAGCCGCCAAAGAGACTCCACAGAGCCACCAAAGAGCCGCCACAGAGCCGCCAAAGAGCCTCCACAGAGCCGCCAAAGAGACTCCACAGAGCCTCCACAGAGCCGCCAAAGAGACTCCACAGAGCCTCCACAGAGCCGCCAAAGAGCCGCCACAGAGCCGCCAAAGAGCCTCCACAGAGCCGCCAAAGAGACTCCACAGAGCCGCCAAAGAGCCGCCAAAGAACCGCCACAGAGCCTCCAAAGAGCCTCCAAAGAGCCGCCAAAGAGCCGCCACAGAGCCGCCAAAGAGCCTCCAAAGAGCCTCCAAAGAGCCGCCAAAGAGCCTCCAAAGAGCCGCCAAAGAGCCTCCACAGAGCCGCCAAAGAGCCGCCAAAGAGCCGCCAAAGAGCCGCCAAAGAGCCGCCAAAGAGCCGCCAAAGAGCCGCCAAAGAGCCGCCAAAGAGAATCCAAAGAGCCTCCAAAGAGCCGCCAAAGAGCCGCCACAGAGCCGCCAAAGAGCCTCCAAAGAGCCTCCACAGAGCCGCCAAAGAGCCGCCAAAGAGCCGCCAAAGAGCCGCCAAAGAGCCGCCACAGAGCCGCCAAAGAGCCTCCAAAGAGCCGCCAAAGAGCCGCCAAAGAGCCTCCAAAGAGCCGCCAAAGAGCCGCCACAGAGCCGCCAAAGAGCCTCCAAAGAGCCTCCAAAGAGCCGCCAAAGAGCCGCCAAAGAGCCGCCAAAGAGCCTCCACAGAGCCGCCAAAGAGCCGCCAAAGAGCCGCCAAAGAGCCTCCAAAGAGCCGCCAAAGAGAATCCAAAGAGCCTCCAAAGAGCCGCCAAAGAGCCGCCACAGAGCCGCCAAAGAGCCTCCAAAGAGCCTCCACAGAGCCGCCAAAGAGCCGCCAAAGAGCCGCCAAAGAGCCGCCAAAGAGCCGCCACAGAGCCGCCAAAGAGCCTCCAAAGAGCCGCCAAAGAGCCGCCAAAGAGCCTCCAAAGAGCCGCCAAAGAGCCGCCAAAGAGCCGCCACAGAGCCGCCAAAGAGCCTCCAAAGAGCCGCCAAAGAGCCGCCAAAGAGCCTCCACAGAGCCGCCAAAGAGCCTCCAAAGAGCCGCCAAAGAGCCGCCAAAGAGCCGCCAAAGAGCCTCCAAAGAGCCTCCAAAGAGCCGCCAAAGAGCCGCCACAGAGCCGCCAAAGAGCCTCCAAAGAGCCTCCAAAGAGCCGCCAAAGAGCCTCCAAAGAGCCGCCAAAGAGCCGCCAAAGAGCCGCCAAAGAGCCGCCAAAGAGCCGCCAAAGAGCCGCCAAAGAGCCGCCAAAGAGCCTCCACAGAGCCGCCAAAGAGCCGCCAAAGAGCCGCCACAGAGCCGCCAAAGAGCCTCCAAAGAGCCGCCAAAGAGCCGCCAAAGAGCCTCCACAGAGCCGCCACAGAGCCGCCAAAGAGCCGCCAAAGAGCCGCCAAAGAGACTCCACAGAGCCTCCAAAGAGCCGCCAAAGAGACTCCACAGAGCCGCCAAAGAGCCTCCACAGAGCCGCCAAAGAGCCGCCAAAGAGCCGCCAAAGAGCCTCCAAAGAGCCGCCAAAGAGCCGCCAAAGAGCCGCCAAAGAGCCTCCACAGAGCCGCCAAAGAGCCGCCACAGAGCCGCCAAAGAGCCTCCAAAGAGCCTCCAAAGAGCCGCCAAAGAGCCGCCAAAGAGCCGCCAAAGAGCCTCCAAAGAGCCTCCAAAGAGCCGCCACAGAGCCGCCAAAGAGCCTCCAAAGAGCCTCCAAAGAGCCGCCAAAGAGCCGCCAAAGAGCCGCCAAAGAGCCTCCACAGAGCCGCCAAAGAGCCGCCAAAGAGCCGCCAAAGAGCCTCCAAAGAGCCGCCAAAGAGCCGCCAAAGAGCCGCCAAAGAGCCTCCAAAGAGCCGCCAAAGAGCCGCCAAAGAGCCTCCACAGAGCCGCCAAAGAGCCGCCAAAGAGCCGCCAAAGAGACTCCACAGAGCCTCCAAAGAGCCGCCAAAGAGACTCCACAGAGCCTCCAAAGAGCCTCCACAGAGCCGCCAAAGAGACTCCACAGAGCCTCCAAAGAGACTCCACAGAGCCTCCAAAGAGACTCCACAGAGCCTCCAAAGAGCCGCCAAAGAGACTCCACAAAGCCTCCAAAGAGCCTCCACAGAGCCGCCAAAGAGACTCCACAGAGCCTCCAAAGAGACTCCACAGAGCCTCCACAGAGCCTCCAAAGAGACTCCACAGAGCCTCCAAAGAGACTCCACAGAGCCTCCACAGAGCCTCCAAAGAGACTCCACAGAGCCGCCAAATTATTGCAATTTTACCTGCAGATCTTGTTCAAGTAATTTTGTGGTATTTTTGTGTTTCTGGCTCCTTTCTGTTGTGTCTTCGTGTCTCTGAGTGTCACTTTAATAATAATAATATAATAATAATAATAATAAATGTTATTTATAACGCACTTTACATTTACAATAAAATGTCAGTGCTATAAAAGTGCTGATCATCCTTTGGACAATCCCAATTCTTGTGCAATGTTCAAATTATGATCAGACTCTGTTGTGTGCAATAGATCCACATCCACATACTTGAACCTACTAACACCTTATTTTATTTTATTTTATTTTATGTTACCACTAACACCATATTTGATTCTATTTATTTTATTACCGTAAAAAACTGTGCACCTTACATCTTCCCTTTTTTTTACATTACTTATATATTTTTATATTTTTTATATTTGCACTCTTTGCACTGTTTTTGGTGGCTTTGAATTTCGTTATACCACGTATAATGACAATAAAGGCATTCTGATTCTTTAAAGATTTTTAAAGTTGTTTTTATATCAATAGAAATCAACCAAAGACTTAAACACCTGTTTTTAACAGGTTCTTCTTTTTATTTCCAGTGGTTGCATCTCAGTCTCTCTGATCCCTGAACAGGTTCAGATAATCGGAGTTTATCTCTTCCTCCGACTGATAGCGGCTGAGCTCTGGTTCTGGTTTCATGTGGGCGTCCTGGAGGTCCGATCAAAGGTCCCGTCCTCCGCTTTCAAGTTTATCTGCCGGAGTTTCCTTCAGCTGCAGAAAAACCGGCCGATCAGACGGAGCCGAAGGCCTGGCTGACGTCAGTCAGCTGTCAAATATCAGGTCAGCTGTCAGAGAAGTGAAGCTGCTGATCAGATCAATCGATGGATGAAGAATTATCGACGGCCCTCACTGAGCCTCCAACAGATTTAAAAGTTTCTGACCCTCTGACATCATCAATTATCCCGTTAAAGCTCCTGAGAACTTCCAGGTTTTATGGGCCCCTGAGGATCTGGAAGCCCACCTTCCTCCCCTCCTCACACATGGAACAACACAAACAGTCACAGATCCGTCCGAACACCAGCACAGAGCCGTAAAGAAGGATTCATGTGCTGACACTTTAACACCGACTCTGGGAGCGATGTGAGGATGCTGTTGTCTCTCCGAGGAGGAGGAGGAGGAGGAGGATTCCCCACATTACTGGCTCTGATCCAGGCCGACCCGCCAGCATCCTGAGACAACGAGGCCGGAAACAGGCAGCGAGCCGGAGACGCTGATTTATCAGGATGCAGAGACGGGAGTTGTACGAGCAGAGCGGGGTCAAGAAACCTCCACCTGAGAGAAATAAAAGCCGCCGCTCAGGACGTTAAAATTCTGCCGAGCGAAGGAGGAGGACAGAGAACATGGCAGCAGAGACACACACGCAGGAATCAGGAATCCGTTTATTCATCTGTAACCTTCATCATTCGTTACCTTTCTGTCTGATCATAAAGGCTGTGGTCCAAACCGCCTACTACATACTACATACTACATACTGCATACTGCATACTACATACTGCATACTACATACTGCATACTGCATACTACATACTACATACTACATACTACATGCTGCATACTGCATACTACAAACTACATACTACATACTGCATACTACATACTACATACTACATACTACATACTACATACTACATACTACATGCTGCATACTGCATACTACATACTGCATACTACATACTGCATACTGCATACTACATACTGCATACTACATACTGCATACTGCATACTACATACTACATACTACATACTACATACTACATACTGCATACTACATACTGCATACTACATACTGCATACTGCATACTACATACTGCATACTACATACTGCATACTGCATACTACATACTACATACTACATACTACATACTACATGCTGCATACTGCATACTACATACTACATACTGCATACTGCATACTACATACTACATACTACATACTACATGCTGCATACTGCATACTACATACTACATACTACATACTGCATACTACATACTGCATACTGCATACTACATACTACATACTACATACTACATACTACATGCTGCATACTGCATACTACATACTACATACTACATACTGCATACTGCATACTACATACTACATACTGCATACTGCATACTACATACTACATACTACATACTACATACTACATGCTGCATACTGCATACTACATACTACATACTGCAAACTGCATACTACATACTACATACTACATACTACATACTACATACTACATACTGCATACTGCCTACTAAATACTACATACTGCATACTGCATACTACATACTACATACTACATACTACATGCTGCATACTGCATACTACATACTGCATACTGCATTCCGCATACTGCATACTACATACTGCATACTGCATACCGCATACTGCATACTACATACTGCATACTGCAAACTGCATACTGCATACCGCATACTGCATACTACATACTACATACTGCATACTGCATACTACATACTGCATACTGCATACCGCATACTGCATACTACATACTGCATACTGCATACCGCATACTACATACTGCATACTGCAAACTGCATACTACATACTACATACTGCATACTGCATACTGCATACTGCATACTACATACTGCATACTGCATACCGCATACTGCATACTACATACTGCATACTGCAAACTAGATACTACATACTGCATACTACATACTGCATACTACATACTGCATACTACATACTACATACTGCATACTGCATACTGCATACTGCATACTGCATACTACATACTGCATACTGCATACTACATACTGCATACTGCAAACTGCATACTACATACTGCATACTACATACTGCATACTGCATACTGCATACTGCAAACTGCATACTACATACTGCATACTGCATACCACATACTACATACTACATACTTCATACTGCATACTGCATAGTAAATACTGCATACTGCATACTTCATACTGCATACTGCATAGTAAATACTGCATACTGCATACTGCATACTATATACTGCATACTACATACTAAATACTGCATACTGCATACTGCATGCTACATACTACATACTGCATACTTCATACTGCATACTGCATAGTAAATACTGCATACTGCATACTGCATACTACATACTACATACTGCATACTTCATACTTCATACTGCATAGTAAATACTGCATACTGCATACTGCATACTAAATACTGCATACTGCATACTGCATGCTACATACTGCATACTACATACTGCATACTGCATACTACATACTGCATACTACATACTGCATACTGCATACTGCATACTGCATACTAAATACTGCATACTGCATACTGCATACTACATACTGCATACTACATACTAAATACTGCATACTGCATACTGCATACTGCATGCTACATACTGCATACTACATACTACATACTGCATACTACACACTAAATACTGCATACTGCATACTGCATACTACATACTGAATACTGCATACTACATACTAAATACTGCATACTGCATACTACATACTGCATACTACATACTGCATACTATATACTGCATACTGCATACTACATACTGCATACTGCATACTACATACTGCATACTACATACTGCATACTGCATACTACATACTGCATACTACATACTAAATACTGCATACTGCATACTGCATACTACATACTGCATACTGCATACTGCATACTGCATACTAAATACTGCATACTGCATACTGCATACTACATACTAAATACTGCATACTGCATACTGCATACTGCATGCTACATACTGCATACTACATACTACATACTGCATACTACACACTAAATACTGCATACTGCATACTGCATACTACATACTGAATACTGCATACTACATACTAAATACTGCATACTGCATACTACATACTGCATACTACATACTGCATACTATATACTGCATACTGCATACTACATACTGCATACTGCATACTACATACTGCATACTACATACTGCATACTGCATACTACATACTGCATACTACATACTAAATACTGCATACTGCATACTGCATACTACATACTGCATACTACATACTGCATACAGCACACAGCATACTGCATACTAAATACTGTATACTACATACTGCATACTGCATACTGCATACTAAATACTGCATACTGCATACTGCATACTACATACTACATACTGCATACTACATACTGCATACTACATACTGCATACTACATACTGCATACTACATACTACATACTGCATACTGCATACTGCATACTACATACTGCATACTGCATACTGCATACTGCATACTGCATACCACATACTACATACTGCATACTGCATACTACATACTGCATACTGCAAACTGCATACTACATACTGCATACTACATACTGCATACTGCATACTGCATACTGCAAACTGCATACTACATACTGCATACTGCATACCACATACTACATACTGCATACTGCATACTACATACTGCATACTGCAAACTGCATACTACATACTGCATACTACATACTACATACTGCATACTGCATACTACATACTGCATACTGCATACTGCATACTACATACTGCATACTACATACTGCATACAGCACACAGCATACTGCATACTACATACTGTATACTACATACTAAATACTGCATACTGCATACTAAATACTGCATACTGCATACTGCATACTACATACTACATACTGCATACTACATACTGCATACTGCATACTGCATACTGCATACTGCATACTGCATACTGCATACCACATACTACATACTGCATACTGCATACTACATACTGCATACTGCAAACTGCATACTACATACTGCATACTACATACTGAATACTGCATACTGCATACTGCAAACTGCATACTACATACTGCATACTGCATACCACATACTACATACTGCATACTGCATACTACATACTGCATACTGCAAACTGCATACTACATACTACATACTGCATACTGCATACTACATACTGCATACTGCAAACTGCATACTACATACTGCATACTACATACTACATACTGCATACTTCATACTGCATACTGCATAGTAAATACTGCATACTGCATACTGCATACTATATACTGCATACTACATACTAAATACTGCATACTGCATACTGCATGCTACAAACTGCATACTACATACTGCATACTGCATACTACATACTGCATACTACATACTGCATACTGCATACTGCATACTGCATACTAAATACTGCATACTGCATACTGCATACTACATACTGCATACTACATACTAAATACTGCAAACTGCATACTGCATGCTACATACTGCATACTACATACTACATACTGCATACTACACACTAAATACTGCATACTGCATACTGCATACTACATACTGAATACTGCATACTACATACTAAATACTGCATACTGCATACTACATACTGCATACTACATACTGCATACTATATACTGCATACTGCATACTACATACTGCATACTGCATACTACATACTGCATACTACATACTGCATACTGCATACTACATACTGCATACTACATACTAAATACTGCATACTGCATACTGCATACTACATACTGCATACTACATACTGCATACAGCACACAGCATACTGCATACTACATACTGTATACTACATACTGCATACTGCATACTGCATACTAAATACTGCATACTGCATACTGCATACTACATACTACATACTACATACTACATACTACATACTAAACACTGCATACTGCTTACTGCATACTACATACTGCATACTACATACTGCATACTACATACTGCATACTGCATACTACATACTGCATACTGCATACTAGATACTGCATACTACATACTGCATACTGCATACTGCATACTGCATACTACATACTAAATACTGCATACTGCATACTGCATACTACATACTAAATACTGCATACTACATACTACATACTGCATTCTGCATACTGCATACTACATACTGCATACTACATACTGCATACTGCATACTACATACTGCATACTGCATACTAGATACTGCATACTACATACTGCATACTGCATACTGCATACTGCATACTACATACTAAATACTGCATACTGCATACTACATACTAAATACTGCATACTACATACTACATACTGCATACTGCAAACTGCATACTACATACTGCATACTTACATACTGCACACTGCATACTACATACTGCATACTACATATTACATACTGCATACTACATACTGCACACTGCATACTACATACTGCATACTACATACTGCACACTGCATACTACATACTGCATACTATATACTACATACTGCATACTACATATTGCATACTGGAAACTGCATACTACATACTGCATACTACATACTACATACTACATACTACATACTGCACACTGCATACTACATACTGCATACTACATACTGCACACTGCATACTATATACTGCATACTATATACTATATACTGCATACTATATACTGCATACTACATACTGCATACTGCATACTACATACTGCATACTGCATACTACATACTGCATACTGGAAACTGCATACTACATACTGCATACTACATACTACATACTACATACTACATACTACATACTGCACACTGCATACTACATACTGCATACTATATACTACATACTGCACACTACATACTGCATACTACATACTACATACTACATACTGCACACTACATACTACATACTACATACTGCATACTACATACTGCATACTACATACTGCATACTACTTACTACATACTGCATACTACATACTGCATACTACATACTGCATACTACTTACTACATGCTACATACTACATACTGCATACTGCTTACTGCATACTACATACTACATACTGCATACTACATACTACATACTGCATACTACATACTGCATACTACACACTACATACTGCATACTATATACTACATACTGCATACTACATACTACATACTGCATACTACATACTGCATACTGCATACTACATACTGCATTATACATACTACATACTACATACTGCATACTGCATAATACATACTACATACTACATACTACATACTGCATGCTGCATACTAAATACTGCATACTGGAAACTGCATACTACATACTGCATACTACATACTACATACTACATACTACATACTGCACACTGCATACTACATACTGCATACTATATACTACATACTGCACACTACATACAGCATACTACATACTACATACTACATACTGCATACTGCATACTGCATACTGCATACTACATACTACATACTACATACTGCATACTACATACTGCATACTACATACTACATACTGCATACTATATACTACATACTGCATACTACATACTACATACTAGATACTGCATACTACATACTGCATACTGCATACTACATACTGCATTATACATACTACATACTACATACTGCATACTGCATAATACATACTACATACTACATACTGCATACTACATACTACATACTGCATACTACATACTGCATACTACATACTACATACTGCCTACTGCATACTAAATACTGCATAATGCATACTGCATATTACATACTGCATAGTACATACTGCATACTGCATACTGCATACAACATACTCCATACTACATACTGCATACTGCATACTACATACTACATACTATATACTGCATACTGCATACTGCATACTTCATTCTGCATACTGTATACTGCATACTGCATACTGCATACTACATACTACATACTGCATACTGCATAATGCATACTACATTCTAAATACTACATACTGCATACTGCATACTACATACTGCATACTGCATACTGCATACTACATACTACATACTGCATACTACATACTGCATACTGCATACTACATACTTCATACTGCATACTGTATACTGCATACTACATACTGCATACTACATACTACATACTGCATACTGCATACTACATACTACATACTACATACTACATACTACATACTGCACACTGCATACTACATACTGCATACTGCATACTACATACTACATACTACATACTACATACTGCACACTGCATACTACATACTGCATACTATATACTACATACTGCATACTACATACTACATACTACATACTACATACTGCACACTGCATACTACATACTGCATACTATATACTACATACTGCACACTACATACTGCATACTACATACTACATACTACATACTACATACTGCACACTGCATACTACATACTGCATACTATATACTACATACTGCATACTACATACTACATACTACATACTGCATACTACATACTGCACACTGCATACTACATACTGCATACTATATACTACATACTGCATACTACATACTACATACTACATACTGCATACTACATACTACATACTACATACTACATACTACATACTGCACACTGCATACTACATACTGCATACTGCATACTACATACTACATACTACATACTGCATACTGCATACTGCATACTACATACTGCATACTGCATACTACATACTACATACTACATACTACATACTGCACACTGCATACTACATACTGCATACTATATACTACCTACTGCACACTACATACTGCATACTACATACTGCATACTATATACTGCATACTACTTACTACATACTGCATACTACATACTGCATACTACTTACTACATGCTACATACTACATACTGCATACTGCATACTGCATACTACATACTGCATACTACATACTGCATACTACATACTACATACTGCATACTATATACTACATACTGCATACTACATACTACATACTAGATACTGCATACTACATACTACATACTGCATACTGCATACTGCATAATACATACTACAACTACATACTGCATACTACATACTGCATACTGCATACTACATACTGCATACTACATACTGCATACTGCATACTGCATACTGCATACTAAATACTGCATACTGCATACTGCATACTACATACTGCATACTACATACTAAATACTGCATACTGCATACTGCATACTGCATGCTACATACTGCATACTACATACTACATACTGCATACTACACACTAAATACTGCATACTGCATACTGCATACTACATACTGAATACTGCATACTACATACTAAATACTGCATACTGCATACTACATACTGCATACTACATACTGCATACTATATACTGCATACTGCATACTACATACTGCATACTGCATACTACATACTGCATACTACATACTGCATACTGCATACTACATACTGCATACTACATACTAAATACTGCATACTGCATACTGCATACTACATACTGCATACTGCATACTGCATACTGCATACTAAATACTGCATACTGCATACTGCATACTACATACTAAATACTGCATACTGCATACTGCATACTGCATGCTACATACTGCATACTACATACTACATACTGCATACTACACACTAAATACTGCATACTGCATACTGCATACTACATACTGAATACTGCATACTACATACTAAATACTGCATACTGCATACTACATACTGCATACTACATACTGCATACTATATACTGCATACTGCATACTACATACTGCATACTGCATACTACATACTGCATACTACATACTGCATACTGCATACTACATACTGCATACTACATACTAAATACTGCATACTGCATACTGCATACTACATACTGCATACTACATACTGCATACAGCACACAGCATACTGCATACTAAATACTGTATACTACATACTGCATACTGCATACTGCATACTAAATACTGCATACTGCATACTGCATACTACATACTACATACTGCATACTACATACTGCATACTACATACTGCATACTACATACTGCATACTACATACTACATACTGCATACTGCATACTGCATACTACATACTGCATACTGCATACTGCATACTGCATACTGCATACCACATACTACATACTGCATACTGCATACTACATACTGCATACTGCAAACTGCATACTACATACTGCATACTACATACTGCATACTGCATACTGCATACTGCAAACTGCATACTACATACTGCATACTGCATACCACATACTACATACTGCATACTGCATACTACATACTGCATACTGCAAACTGCATACTACATACTGCATACTACATACTACATACTGCATACTGCATACTACATACTGCATACTGCATACTGCATACTACATACTGCATACTACATACTGCATACAGCACACAGCATACTGCATACTACATACTGTATACTACATACTAAATACTGCATACTGCATACTAAATACTGCATACTGCATACTGCATACTACATACTACATACTGCATACTACATACTGCATACTGCATACTGGATACTGCATACTGCATACTGCATACTGCATACCACATACTACATACTGCATACTGCATACTACATACTGCATACTGCAAACTGCATACTACATACTGCATACTACATACTGAATACTGCATACTGCATACTGCAAACTGCATACTACATACTGCATACTGCATACCACATACTACATACTGCATACTGCATACTACATACTGCATACTGCAAACTGCATACTACATACTACATACTGCATACTGCATACTACATACTGCATACTGCAAACTGCATACTACATACTGCATACTACATACTACATACTGCATACTTCATACTGCATACTGCATAGTAAATACTGCATACTGCATACTGCATACTATATACTGCATACTACATACTAAATACTGCATACTGCATACTGCATGCTACAAACTGCATACTACATACTGCATACTGCATACTACATACTGCATACTACATACTGCATACTGCATACTGCATACTGCATACTAAATACTGCATACTGCATACTGCATACTACATACTGCATACTACATACTAAATACTGCAAACTGCATACTGCATGCTACATACTGCATACTACATACTACATACTGCATACTACACACTAAATACTGCATACTGCATACTGCATACTACATACTGAATACTGCATACTACATACTAAATACTGCATACTGCATACTACATACTGCATACTACATACTGCATACTATATACTGCATACTGCATACTACATACTGCATACTGCATACTACATACTGCATACTACATACTGCATACTGCATACTACATACTGCATACTACATACTAAATACTGCATACTGCATACTGCATACTACATACTGCATACTACATACTGCATACAGCACACAGCATACTGCATACTACATACTGTATACTACATACTGCATACTGCATACTGCATACTAAATACTGCATACTGCATACTGCATACTACATACTACATACTACATACTACATACTACATACTAAACACTGCATACTGCTTACTGCATACTACATACTGCATACTACATACTGCATACTACATACTGCATACTGCATACTACATACTGCATACTGCATACTAGATACTGCATACTACATACTGCATACTGCATACTGCATACTGCATACTACATACTAAATACTGCATACTGCATACTGCATACTACATACTAAATACTGCATACTACATACTACATACTGCATTCTGCATACTGCATACTACATACTGCATACTACATACTGCATACTGCATACTACATACTGCATACTGCATACTAGATACTGCATACTACATACTGCATACTGCATACTGCATACTGCATACTACATACTAAATACTGCATACTGCATACTACATACTAAATACTGCATACTACATACTACATACTGCATACTGCAAACTGCATACTACATACTGCATACTTACATACTGCACACTGCATACTACATACTGCATACTACATATTACATACTGCATACTACATACTGCACACTGCATACTACATACTGCATACTACATACTGCACACTGCATACTACATACTGCATACTATATACTACATACTGCATACTACATATTGCATACTGGAAACTGCATACTACATACTGCATACTACATACTACATACTACATACTACATACTGCACACTGCATACTACATACTGCATACTACATACTGCACACTGCATACTATATACTGCATACTATATACTATATACTGCATACTATATACTGCATACTACATACTGCATACTGCATACTACATACTGCATACTGCATACTACATACTGCATACTGGAAACTGCATACTACATACTGCATACTACATACTACATACTACATACTACATACTACATACTGCACACTGCATACTACATACTGCATACTATATACTACATACTGCACACTACATACTGCATACTACATACTACATACTACATACTGCACACTACATACTACATACTACATACTGCATACTACATACTGCATACTACATACTGCATACTACTTACTACATACTGCATACTACATACTGCATACTACATACTGCATACTACTTACTACATGCTACATACTACATACTGCATACTGCTTACTGCATACTACATACTACATACTGCATACTACATACTACATACTGCATACTACATACTGCATACTACACACTACATACTGCATACTATATACTACATACTGCATACTACATACTACATACTGCATACTACATACTGCATACTGCATACTACATACTGCATTATACATACTACATACTACATACTGCATACTGCATAATACATACTACATACTACATACTACATACTGCATGCTGCATACTAAATACTGCATACTGGAAACTGCATACTACATACTGCATACTACATACTACATACTACATACTGCACACTGCATACTACATACTGCATACTATATACTACATACTGCACACTACATACAGCATACTACATACTACATACTACATACTGCATACTGCATACTGCATACTGCATACTACATACTACATACTACATACTGCATACTACATACTGCATACTACATACTACATACTGCATACTATATACTACATACTGCATACTACATACTACATACTAGATACTGCATACTACATACTGCATACTGCATACTACATACTGCATTATACATACTACATACTACATACTGCATACTGCATAATACATACTACATACTACATACTGCATACTACATACTACATACTGCATACTACATACTGCATACTACATACTACATACTGCCTACTGCATACTAAATACTGCATAATGCATACTGCATATTACATACTGCATAGTACATACTGCATACTGCATACTGCATACAACATACTCCATACTACATACTGCATACTGCATACTACATACTACATACTATATACTGCATACTGCATACTGCATACTTCATTCTGCATACTGTATACTGCATACTGCATACTGCATACTACATACTACATACTGCATACTGCATAATGCATACTACATTCTAAATACTACATACTGCATACTGCATACTACATACTGCATACTGCATACTACATACTACATACTGCATACTACATACTGCATACTGCATACTACATACTTCATACTGCATACTGTATACTGCATACTACATACTGCATACTACATACTACATACTGCATACTGCATACTACATACTACATACTACATACTACATACTACATACTGCACACTGCATACTACATACTGCATACTGCATACTACATACTACATACTACATACTACATACTGCACACTGCATACTACATACTGCATACTATATACTACATACTGCATACTACATACTACATACTACATACTACATACTGCACACTGCATACTACATACTGCATACTATATACTACATACTGCACACTACATACTGCATACTACATACTACATACTACATACTACATACTGCACACTGCATACTACATACTGCATACTATATACTACATACTGCATACTACATACTACATACTACATACTGCATACTACATACTGCACACTGCATACTACATACTGCATACTATATACTACATACTGCATACTACATACTACATACTACATACTGCATACTACATACTACATACTACATACTACATACTACATACTGCACACTGCATACTACATACTGCATACTGCATACTACATACTACATACTACATACTGCATACTGCATACTGCATACTACATACTGCATACTGCATACTACATACTACATACTACATACTACATACTGCACACTGCATACTACATACTGCATACTATATACTACCTACTGCACACTACATACTGCATACTACATACTGCATACTATATACTGCATACTACTTACTACATACTGCATACTACATACTGCATACTACTTACTACATGCTACATACTACATACTGCATACTGCATACTGCATACTACATACTGCATACTACATACTGCATACTACATACTACATACTGCATACTATATACTACATACTGCATACTACATACTACATACTAGATACTGCATACTACATACTACATACTGCATACTGCATACTGCATAATACATACTACAACTACATACTGCATACTACATACTACATACTGCATACTACATACTGCATACTACATACTGCATTATACATACTACATACTACATACTGCATACTGCATAATACATACTACAACTACATACTGCATACTACATACTACATACTGCATACTACATACTGCATACTACATACTACATACTGCATACTGCATACTAAATACTGCATAATGCATACTGCATGTTACATACTGCATAGTACATACTGCATACTGCATACTGCATACAACATACTCCATACTACATACTGCATACTGCATACTACATACTACATACTATATACTGCATACTGCATACTGCATACTACATACTACATACTACATACTGCATACTGCATACTGCATACTACATACTACATACTGCATACTGCATACTGCATACTACATACTACATACTGCATACTACATACTGCATACTGCATACTACATACTTCATTCTGCATACTGTATACTGCATACTGCATACTGCATACTACATACTACATACTACATACTGCATACTGCATACTACATACTGCATACTGCATACTGCATACTACATACTGCATACTACATTCTAAATACTACATACTGCATACTGCATACTACATACTACATACTGCATACTGCATACTGCATACTACATACTACATACTGCATACTACATACTGCATACTGCATACTACATACTTGATACTGCATACTGTATACTGCATACTGCATACTGCATACTACATACTGCATACTGCATACTGCATATTACATACTGCATACTGCATACTACATACTACATACTGCATACTGCATACTGCATACTACATACTTCATATTATATACTGCATAGTGCATACTGCATAGTGCATACTACATACTACATACTACATACTACATACTACATACTACATACTGCATACTACATACTGCATACTGTATACTACATATTACATACTCTATACTGCATACTACATACTGCATACTGCATACTGCATACTGCATACTGCATACTACATATTACATACTCTATACTGCATACTGCATACTGCATACTACATACTGCATATTATATACTGCGTACTGCATACTGCATACTACATATTACATACTACATACTGATCGATCAGACAGTATGCAGAGCGTTTACCCACAATGCATTTGGCTCCTGCCCGAGCTGAAATCAGCCGGCCTGAAGCTGATTTCCCTTAAGCTCTAAACTCTGTAAACTTTAGCAACATTTGAAACATTTTCAGGTGAGAAAGTAGTCGTTTAGATCCCCAACGTGTTGAAAACCTGACAAAATACCGGCTGTTTACAATTTTGTTCCCACAAATTCGGCGCTACTAAAGCTAGCCGCAGTGAGCTAACGCACTTCCGGTTATTTTCACAAAATAAAATCCCCGTTGCCTTTTATCATAGGGAAAGCCATTACCATACAATTGGTGCTTTTGTTTTGAAAACAGGAAGTGAACCTACCCTCGTTGTAGCTAGCTTGAAACTGCCGTTTTGACAGGAAATGACGATCGGCGACGTCACGTTACGTTGCATCTTGGGTAGTTTGAGTATGAGTAGTAACCTCATGATGCATACCCAACATTTAGGAGAATCTAGTATGCATCCGGGAACTTCTGCTTACTCAAACTCGCATACTAACTCAGAACGTTAGTAGGAGTAGTAGGAGAAGTATGCGGTTTCGAACACAGCCAAAGTCTTAGTTTGGAGGTAAAAATGTGAATAAAAATAAAGACAGTCCCAGCTCCGTCAGGCTGCAGTTTGCCGGCTGCAGCCACTCTGTGCACCTGTAAGCTGAATCTGTGAATGAGTAACAGCAGGTCGAAGCTCCTCGCCGCCGCTGAAGAACCGGAGGAACCAGATGGCGCCGGTTCTGTGTGGACACCTCCGTCTGATCTTCGCCTCGTGTGAAGGACGCTGCAGGAGGAGGAAGAGGAGGAGGAAGAGGAGGCTTTAATGCGAGCGCGAGCCGAGCTCATCGGGCCTGATCCTCTCTGCGCCGCTCGGCCCCGCGGAGCTTAGCCAGGTTCTGCTGCAGCTCTAATTGGCTGCTTTTCTGTTTTTACAGTAACGAGCAGCTGAGCTCTCACACACCAGCTCACACACAAACTGAGGGGCTGTTTATGCATTCTGACACCGTGACCTCTGACCTCCAGTCAGAACCAGACGTGTGTTTCATTTGGTTGTAAAGCTGAAGCTTTGTGTGTTTGTGGAGCTTTCAGCGACATTTACAAGTCCGCTGAATTAAAACAATATTTATTCGTGTTGAGTTTGATTAATTTGATTAATTGAATGTACAGACGAACATATCTTAACTGCTGTAATTTTCTAATATAATATGAGTTGTTAACTGGCAACTGACAATGTTTAAATCCAGGCTGAAAACAGTTCTATTTCACTGTGCATATGACACCTGAAACTATTTTATAAGCACTTTTAAATGAATTAATTAATGATTATTTTGAATGTTTTTTTTATTTTTCATTTTTTATTTCTTTTGAATGATTTTATTGCCTTCTTGTTATTTTATGTAGCTATGAAGCACTTTGAATTGCCTTATGTACGAATTGTGCTCTATAAATAAAATTCCCTTGCCTTATAGTTCCTTTCCTCTGACTTTCTTAAAGGTGACATTTTGCCCTTTTTAAGTTTCTGAGGTCTTTCTGACATGTTTGGTTTAAGCTCTGTGATTTAATGCAGAAACACAGACATAATGAAGCTTTTCCTGCAGTCAGACCAACAACCCTCCAGCTCTACATACAGATACAGATAGTTCCTCTGTTGATCCCAGAGGGAAACAGGTTAGCATGTAGCTGTAAGCTAGCAGCAGATGCTAGCAAACAATGCTTTCTCATCAACAGTGATGGACCAAGCCGGAGATGTACACAGCGTAAAGCCTCTAGCATGGTTGCCGCTAGCGCGAGCGTTGTTGATGACGTCACGATTTCGTGCCGGCTACATATAGTGGCGTGAGTCGATGTGCCAGTCGTTGCAATTTTCACCGTCACAGAGGTGGCGCTGCTACGTGAAGGTTACCGCTAACTGCTCTACAACCACGAAAGTGGAGAAGAAAACAATGAAGAGCAGGAACACTGTCATTAATGATACTGCTGCAGTATTCGGATCATTTTAATTTCGTAATTCAGTCAATAGAGGTGAAGGTCTGAAGCCCCCGGCATCACCAATTGGAGTCTCTGCCCTCTTCTTTGCCTTCAGGTATCTGTCCCGTAGCTTCTTCCACACATTCTTACAGAACTCTCCCTCTTTCCCCAAAGTTCTCCTGGGGCACTCATGGGGAGGAACCTCCGGGTCAGGTGCAGTGAGCTTGAAGGTGAATCAGAATCATTTGTTCTGATTTGGAACTTTCCACGGAGGCGACTGGACTTTAAGTTTTTAAGTCGAGTTCTTCAGGCTGTCAACATGTTGGTTTTTCCCACCGAGCAGCAGAAAGAGCTCCACGAAGCGTCTTCTTCCACTCGGTGGTTTTTGTTGTCAACGCTGACCGGAACGCTTCGCTGATGAGGTGCAGAGAGGAAGAGTTTCCCATCGCGCCGCCAGCTCTTTGCTGCCAGAGAAAAGCTGATGTGAACGCAGAGTGTTCCAGAGTTCTGCTTCCTGTTAACAGATCTCTGCTTAAAACTAAAGATATAAATAAAGATATAAATATATAAAGATATAAAACTAAAGATACTCTCAGTTCCTCTGCTTCCTGCTTTCTTTGTCACACTTTGATATCTGACGTGATCAGTTAGAGCATGAATGAAATGTTCCAAAGAATGTTAAAAAGTCAGATATTTTGGATCTAAAATGGAAACCAGATGTAGAAACTTGATCAATAATAACCAGATCGGACCTGTTTGAGGTGTGACTTCAGCAGCCAATCAGAGCGCAGAATCTGCGGCGGCCGGTTCTCATGGGGTCGCAGACATCCTTGAAATGTTTCCAGGCCTCCTGGAGCAGGTTTTTAAGGAATCTGGAGCTCTGAGCTGCTTCCAGGGTTGCAGAGCGATGGCAGTCCGTGTTCTGCAGATCATTTCTGCTCAAACCATCAGACAGAGCAACATGTGGGGTTTCCACAGAGTCAGCTGATCCAGGTTTCCCTGTCAGGACCCCTCAGGACCCTCCGGACCCCCCAGCGGCATCCCATCCTCTCCGTCCTTCACCTGCTCTGTTTCCTGATCCAACATGGCAGCCGCTCAGAGCGGCGAGCCAAACGCAGATCCCCGGGCAGCAGTGACGCCTCCGTACGTGGAACATCAGGATCCGGTTTCACACGTGGGAGCCGGACCTGGCAACACGGAGACCTGGCAACACGTGGCGGTCTGATGGGGGAACAATGAGGAAAAGCCCGGTCCATTCACTTCTTTCCCCTTCACTGAGTAAACTCAGAGTTTGTGTTTAACAGTGTTTTCACAGCTGGCTGCTCCAGCTGTAAAGCTCCTTCCTGAGCGAGCGCTAACATAAAAAGGCCCAACGTCATAGCTGGCAGCGCTGCAGCTCCACTAAACACCCAGTGAACCAGCACATAGACCGAGCCCTGCAGGAAAACCGCTAAGTGAACCAGCACATAGACTATCTTTGGTATCTTTGGTATTTTTGGTGTGTTTGGTATCTTTGGTATCTTTGGTATCTTTGGTATTTTTGGTGTGTTTGGTATCTTTGGTGTGTTTGGTATCTTTTGTGTGTTTGGTATCTTTGGTATCTTTGGTATCTTTGGTATCTTTGGTGTGTTTGGTATCTTTGGTATCTTTTGTGTGTTTGGTATCTTTGGTATCTTTGGTATCTTTGTTATCTTTGGTATTTTTATTGTGTGTTTGGTATTTTTGGTATCTTTGGTATTTTTGGTGTGTTTGGTGTGTTTGGTATCTTTGGTGTGTTTGGTATCTTTGGTATCTTTGGTATCTTTGGTATCTTTGGTATCTTTGGTGCGTTTGGTATCTTTGGTGTGTTTGTTATCTTTGGTATCTTTGGTATCTTTGGTGTGTTTGGTTTCTTTGGTATCTTTGGTATCTTTGGTATCTTTGGTATCTTTGGTATCTTTGGTATTTTTGGTATCTTTGGTGTGTTTGTTATCTTTGGTATCTTTGGTGTGTTTGGTATCTTTGGTATCTTGGGTATTTTTGGTATGTTTGGTATCTTTGGTATCTTTGGTGTGTTTGTTATCTTTGGTATCTTTGGTGTGTTTGGTATCTTTGGTATCTTTGGTATCTTTGGTATTTTTGGTATGTTTGGTATCTTTGGTATCTTTGGTATCTTTGGTATTTTTGGTATGTTTGGTATTTTTGGTATCTTTGGTGTGTTTGGTATCTTTGGTATCTTTGGTATATTTGGTGTGTTTGGTATCTTTGGTATCTTTGGTATCTTTGGTATTTTTGGTATGTTTGGTATTTTTGGTATCTTTGGTGTGTTTGGTATCTTTGGTATCTTTGGTATATTTGGTGTGTTTGGTATCTTTGGTATGTTTGGTGTGTTTGGTATCTTTGGTATTTTTGGTATCTTTGGTATCTTTGGTATCTTTGGTGTGTTTGGTATCTTTTGTGTGTTTGGTATCTTTGGTATCTTTGGTATCTTTGGTGTGTTTGGTATCTTTGGTATCTTTGGTATCTTTGGTGTGTTTGTTATCTTTGGTATTTTTGGTGTGTTTGGTATCTTTGGTATCTTTGGTATTTTTGGTATGTTTGGTGCGTTTGGTATCTTTGATATCTTTGTGTTTGGTGTGTTTGGTATCTTTGGTATCTTTGGTATTTTTGGTATCTTTGGTGTGTTTGGTGTGTTTGGTGTGTTTGGTATCTTTGGTATCTTTGGTGTGTTTGGTATCTTTGGTATCTTTGGTGTGTTTGGTATCTTTGGTATCTTTGGTATCTTTGGTATTTTTGGTATGTTTGGTATCTTTGGTATCTTTGGTATTTTTGGTATGTTTGGTATTTTTGGTATCTTTGGTGTGTTTGGTATCTTTGGTATCTTTGGTATTTTTGGTGTGTTTGGTATCTTTGGTATGTTTGGTGTGTTTGGTGTGTTTGGTATCTTTTGTGTGTTTGGTATCTTTGGTATTTTTGGTATCTTTGGTATTTTTGGTATCTTTGGTATCTTTGGTATCTTTGGTGTGTTTGGTATCTTTGATATCTTTGGTATCTTTGGTGTGTTTGTTATCTTTGGTATTTTTGGTGTGTTTGGTATCTTTGGTATCTTTGGTATTTTTGGTATGTTTGGTGCGTTTGGTATCTTTGATATCTTTGTGTTTGGTGTGTTTGGTATCTTTGGTATCTTTGGTATCTTTGGTATCTTTGGTATCTTTGGTGCGTTTGGTATCTTTGGTGTGTTTGTTATCTTTGGTATCTTTGGTATCTTTGGTGTGTTTGGTTTCTTTGGTATCTTTGGTATCTTTGGTATCTTTGGTATCTTTGGTATCTTTGGTATTTTTGGTATCTTTGGTGTGTTTGGTATCTTTGGTATCTTTGGTATCTTGGGTATTTTTGGTATGTTTGGTATCTTTGGTATCTTTGGTGTGTTTGTTATCTTTGGTATCTTTGGTATCTTTGGTATTTTTGGTATGTTTGGTATTTTTGGTATCTTTGGTGTGTTTGGTATCTTTGGTATCTTTGGTATATTTGGTGTGTTTGGTATCTTTGGTATGTTTGGTGTGTTTGGTATCTTTGGTATCTTTGGTATCTTTGGTGTGTTTGGTATCTTTTGTGTGTTTGGTATCTTTGGTATCTTTGGTGTGTTTGGTATCTTTGGTATCTTTGGTATCTTTGGTGTGTTTGTTATCTTTGGTATTTTTGGTGTGTTTGGTATCTTTGGTATCTTTGGTATTTTTGGTATGTTTGGTGCGTTTGGTATCTTTGATATCTTTGTGTTTGGTGTGTTTGGTATCTTTGGTATCTTTGGTATTTTTGGTATCTTTGGTGTGTTTGGTGTGTTTGGTGTGTTTGGTATCTTTGGTATCTTTGGTGTGTTTGGTATCTTTGGTATCTTTGGTATCTTTGGTATCTTTGGTATTTTTGGTATGTTTGGTATCTTTGGTATCTTTGGTGTGTTTGGTATCTTTGGTATCTTTGGTATTTTTGGTGTGTTTGGTATCTTTGGTATGTTTGGTGTGTTTGGTGTGTTTGGTATCTTTTGTGTGTTTGGTATCTTTGGTATCTTTGGTGTGTTTGGTATCTTTGGTATCTTTGGTATCTTTGGTGTGTTTGTTATCTTTGGTATTTTTGGTGTGTTTGGTATCTTTGGTATCTTTGGTATTTTTGGTATGTTTGGTGCGTTTGGTATCTTTGATATCTTTGTGTTTGGTGTGTTTGGTATCTTTGGTATCTTTGGTATCTTTGGTATCTTTGGTATTTTTGGTATCTTTGGTGTGTTTGGTGTGTTTGGTATCTTTGGTATCTTTGGTGTGTTTGGTATCTTTGGTATCTTTGGTGTGTTTGGTGTGTTTGGTATTTTTGGTATCTTTGGTATTTTTGGTATCTTTTGTGTGTTTGGTGCGTTTGGTATCTTTGGTATCTTTGGTGTGTTTGGTATCTTTGGTATCTTTGGTATCTTTGGTATTTTTGGTATGTTTGGTGCGTTTGGTATCTTTGATATCTTTGTGTTTGGTGTGTTTGGTATCTTTGGTATCTTTGGTATTTTTGGTATCTTTGGTGTGTTTGGTATCTTTGGTATTTTTGGTATGTTTGGTATGTTTGGTATCTTTGGTGTGTTTGGTATCTTTGGTATCTTTGGTATCTTTGGTATTTTTGGTATCTTTGGTATCTTTGGTATTTTTGGTATGTTTGGTGCGTTTGGTATCTTTGATATCTTTGTGTTTGGTGTGTTTGGTATCTTTGGTATCTTTGGTATCTTTGGTATTTTTGTTGTGTTTGTTATCTTTGGTATTGTTGGTGTGTTTGGTATCTTTGGTATCTTCGGTGTGTTTGGTATCTTTGGTATCTTTGGTATCTTTGGTATCTTTGGTATCTTTGGTATTTTTGTTGTGTTTGTTATCTTTGGTATTGTTGGTGTGTTTGGTATCTTTGGTATCTTCGGTGTGTTTGGTATCTTTGGTATTGTTGGTGTGTTTGGTATCTTTGGTATCTTTGGTATCTTCGGTGTGTTTGGTATCTTTGGTATCTTCGGTGTGTTTGTTATCTTTGGTATTGTTGGTGCGTTTGGTATCTTTGATATCTTTGTGTTTGGTGTGTTTGGTATCTTTGGTATCTTTGGTATCTTTGGTATCTTTGGTATTTTTGGTATTTTTGGTATCTTTGGTGTGTTTGGTATTTTTGGTATCTTTGGTATTTTTGGTATCTTTTGTGTGTTTGGTATCTTTGGTATCTTTGGTATCTTTGGTATCTTTGGTGTGTTTGGTATCTTTGGTATCTTTGGTGTGTTTGGTATCTTTGGTATCTTTGGTATCTTTGGTATTTTTGGTATCTTTGGTGTGTTTGGTATTTTTGGTATCTTTGGTATTTTTGGTGTGTTTGGTATCTTTGGTATCTTTGGTATCTTTGGTGTGTTTGTTATCTTTGGTATTTTTGGTGTGTTTGGTATCTTTGGTATCTTTTGTGTGTTTGGTATCTTTGGTATCTTTGGTATTTTTGGTATGTTTGGTGCGTTTGGTATCTTTGATACCTTTGTGTTTGGTGTGTTTGGCGTCTTTGGTATCTTTGTTGTGTTTGGCATCTTTGGTATCTTTGTTGTGTTTGGTGTGTTTGGTATCTTTGGTGTGTTTGGTATCTTTGGTATCTTTGGTGTGTTTGGTATCTTTAGTGTGTTTGGTATCTTTGGTATCTTTGGTATCTTTGGTATGTTTGGTATCTTTGGTATCTTTGGTATCTTTGGTATCTTTGGTATCTTTGGTGTGTTTGGTATCTTTGGTGTGTTTGGTATCTTTGGTATCTTTAGTGTGTTTGGTATCTTTGGTGTGTTTGGTATCTTTAGTGTGTTTGGTATCTTTAGTGTGTTTGGTATCTTTGGTGTGTTTGGTATCTTTAGTGTGTTTGGTATCTTTAGTGTGTTTGGTATCTTTAGTGTGTTTGGTATCTTTGGTATTTTTGGTATGTTTGGTGTGTTTGGTGTGTTTGGTATCTTTGGTGTGTTTGGTGTGTTTGGTATCTTTGGTATCTTTAGTGTGTTTGGTATCTTTGGTATTTTTGGTATGTTTGGTGTGTTTGGTGTGTTTGGTATCTTTGGTGTGTTTGGTGTGTTTGGTATCTTTGGTATCTTTGGTATCTTTGGTATCTTTGGTATATAGTTAAGTGTTGGTGGTCACTATTCAGGCTTTATTAGCTTCCTCAGACCAAAGTGTTTTAGACTTTTTTTGTTGAATTTTACATTTTTTAACTTTAACAATTTAGAAAACTCAGGAACCAGTTACGATACCGACGCGACAAACTGACCTCTGAGCGTCCTCGCCACATGCACGCAGAGCCTCACCACGTGCACGCAGGGCCTCACCACGTGCACGCAGGGCCTCGCCACATGCACGCAGAGCCTCACCACGTGCACGCAGGGCCTTGCCACGTGCACGCAGAGCCTCGCCACGTGCACGCAGGGCCTCGCCACGTGCACGCAGAGCCTCTGCAGCGGAACGCGGAGCGGACGATTAAGTTCTCTCTGCAGCTCTGTTTCTGACACACAACCCGCCAGATGGCTGAGAGTCATTAAGGCTGTCTCTCTCAATATCTGCCCGTGTCCATCTCTGCCCAACGCCACCGTAAAGCGCCGCCGCCGCTCCCCACAGAAACACCCGCCCTAGTGTTCGAGGCTCCTGCCCACTCAGAGGCCTCGCTGCTGGATCAGCTGACGTGTCTGCAGCAGAAAACATCTGCAGCGGCGGCAGTCATCAGGAGAGACGTTTAAGGAAAGAATCCTTCAGAATCCTTCAGCCAACAAGCTGCTGAACTGTGGGAACGTCACCACAAACCAGCAGCTCTACAGCAGCTTTCTGCTCCTGCCAGAAGGCTTCGTCACGCTTCTCCTCCAAAAGATCCAATTTCACTGGGAACAAGGCAGAGTGGGCCCGGCAGTGGGTACAGAGTGTGCACTGAGTGGGCCCAAAGTGGGCCTAGAGTGGGCCTAGAGTGGGCCCGGAGTGGGCCTAGAGTGGGCCCGGAGTGGGCCTAGAGTGGGCCAAGAGTGGGCCTAGAGTGGGCCCGGAGTGGGTACAGAGTGGGCACTGAGTGGGCCCAAAGTGGGCCCAGAGTGTGCACTGAGTGGGCCCAGAGTGGGCCCAGAGTGGGCTTAGAGTGGGCCCAGAGTGGGCCTAGAGTGGGCACTGAGTGGGCCCAAAGTGGGCCTAGAGTGGGCCCAGAGTGGGCCCAGAGTGTGCACTGAGTGGGCCCAGAGTGGGCCTAGAGTAGGCCTAGAGTGGGCACTGAGTGGGCCCAAAGTGGGCCTAGAGTGGGCCCAGAGTGGGCACTGAGTGGGCATTGAGTGGGCCCAGAGTGGGCCTAGAGGGGGCCCTGAATCGGTTCTGAGTCGGTTCTGGACCCTCTCACCTGCAGCTCACTCCTAACAGACCCAAACTGGGCCAACACGCTGGGAAACTTGTTGTTTTACAGACTTCAGACTTCTGGACTGAGGCTGGCGTAACGCTCAGGAAACGCTCAGAACTCCTCAGAACTCCTCAGAACTCCTCAGATGTGTTTTCCAACCCGTCAGACTGTCCAACATGTTTACTCTCTGCTGTTTATCAGCCTCATTATCTGCCTCTGCCTGCAGGAAACGCCGCTGCCGGACTAATATTTACACATTAGAGCTGGAAAACGTTCCGCTCTGCTGAATTATGCAGAGATTTGGCTGAAGGCCTTTTTCTGGAGGTGGTGATGCAACACTTTCAGCTCCTTACAGCCACGAGGTCGCTCGGATTGTTGGGATTCTGATCAGCCTCTTCAAAACTTCCACCCGACCTCAGCGTGAGCTCCTTCAGAGAGGCCGGCCGGCCGGCCTTTTGTTTCCCAGCAGCCCGCCTGTCATCTATAATTCATAATGTTTAATGGGCGGCTGATATTTTGGGGAAACGCCATTTGTGGGGAAATCAATGGAACAAATAATGAGCGTCTGATGTTAATGCTGCAGTTTCAGAGCTGACAGGAAGGAGAAGCAGGCGGCAAAGGTGAAGGGAAGCGGGCCGATAATCTGATCTGAGTCCAGGTTTAAAGCCTGATTAATAAATAAATGATGTGCCCCCAACAAAAAATGAATTATTCAATCAATCGGCCATCTTAAAAATCCTGTTACATGTTGGCCCACATACTGGGATGCATGTTTCAGGCAATAATGACCTGAATCTGAAGGATGGGCCGTGCACTGTGCATGTGTGTGTGCATGTGTGTGTGCACGCACTCAGTCATCAGTGTGAATATCTAAATCAGCTGACCTCTTTTCCATTGAACTGCTGAGTTGAGTCAGTGTGAGTTTCTGGATGTTTTCTCACCCCCATCCTCCCGGTCGGTCTGAGGGTCTCAGGCTGATAATTGATCCCTTTTATCTGCTGATATCTGCTGAATTACTGCAGCTGCTGGAGGACTTTCAAGCAACTCAATCTGACACCGAGGCTGGAAAAAGGTTCCGTCTTTGGTCCGAGTGCAGAACGCTTCGTGCTGATCTTTCACAATAAAAGCCTGGCTGAGAACGCAGCCGTGGCTTTAAAGCTGTCTGCGTACGGTTAAAGTGACGTCTGGGTCACTGAGGGGGCTTATCGGGACCCCGGAGGGGTCTGTTGGTTTTTCTGCCTGTTTTTAACAGCACAGAGTTAACCAGGAAGAATTTAATTAAAGATGAAAAACAGGAAATAACTTTATCCCATGGTCAGCTGGGTCGAAACATTTCAGCCCAACGGTTTTCATTTCAACATAAAATCTCGTTACATACATGAAATGATCATAATGATCACAATTATTTATTTTTATTATTATTTATTTGTTTATTTGTTTATTTATTTAGTCATTTATCATTATTATTAGTTAGTAGTAGTATTTTTTACTAGAAGTGGTATTATTATTGTTGTTGTTAATACAATCATTGTAAATAATTTAAAAAAAATTGAGCTACTCGACTAATTTGAATTTGCCCCATTGGGGGATGAATAAAGTATTTTTCTATTCTATTCTATTTCTATAATGAGAACGTCTTTATTATCGTCTCATTTGTCTTTTAACCCGGCATGCGACTCTGTTTCTGTTATTGTTTTTATTGATTTAACCCTTTGTGCGGTCTTAACATTGTGTTTACTCCCTTTGTCCTACGGGTCAGAAATGAGCCGTCCTACCAAAGCCCCAAAATAAAGCAACTTAATTAAATTTTAAATCCAAAATCTATTTAGTATGATGAAACCACCTGTTATTTATCTATTCAACTCAATTCAATACATTTTTTATCATGTATTTTTTGTTACACAATACAAAAAGACAATCAGCAGTTTTCAGGATTACACTTTTTTTTTTTTTTTGGTCAGTGGGACCAACAGTTTTCTTGTTTTCTCAGTTTTCTTTTACATAATAAAGGTTCATTATTGCTATTATATAAATGTGAAGTAATTACTTTTGAATTAATTATATTGAAAGGGAAAAAAACAGTGAACTTTTTTCTGGTGTTTAAATGTTTTTATAATTCACGGGTCAGAAATGACCCATAAGACAATCTTTGTACCCTAGTGGTGAACAGCCCACATGGAAACATAAACAAAAAGAAAGTGTGACTTTTTCTAATGTTGGGGTCCCTTTAGGAAAAGTCAGAACATTTCAAGTTGGAAAAAGATAGTTTAAGGTATTTTTTCTGCAGCTAAACATGGTGGTGGCTCACTTTGGACCCGCAGGACAACAGGAGGGTTAAATGAATTGAAATGTGCAGAATTATGAATCTGAACCCACTTCTTTCACTAAATCTCCTCTTTCTGTAACAGTTGGTGAGGAAGATTTATCATAAAGAATAATAATAATAAAATGAGCTGTTCTGGACTCTGGACCAGGACTCGGCCCGGTTCTCCCGTGTCAGCAGTCACTGAGCCCACCTTGTTATCCTGCTGGAGGGCACCTGGCATCTTCTCCATCTTTAAGTGGTTCTGGAAACCGGCCCAGAGTCCAGAAGCATAAACACATTAAGGAGCGGCAGCAGGAAGGCACGCCGCCTCTCGTTTCACGCTTCACCTCCACATTTGTTCAGTTTGTGTTGGAAGCTGCTGCTCTTCCTCCCCCATCCTCCCCCGTCCTCCCCCCTCAGCTCAGGCTCTAAGTGAGGAGCTGAACTGTGGTTCTGGTTCCTTCAGTGACCCACAGATTTATTCAAACGCCTCTATATAATATTCGTAAATGAAAAGATGCGTTTGAATAAATCAAATACGAGCTAACAGTTAGCGCGACGAGCTAAAAAGTGGGAAAAGTGGGCGAGACGCAGAAACCCCAGAATGAAGAAGATCGATAACTCCAGAAAGGAGAATCAGATCAAACTCAAACTGTTTTCAGATGCTGCTGAACTGGTTCAGCCTGATCAGATCCTGTGTTCAGATGAACTGGTTCAGCCTGATCAGATCCTGTGTTCAGATGAACTGGTTCAGCCTGATCAGATCCTGTGTTCAGATGAACTGGTTCAGCCTGATCAGATCCTGTTTTCAGATGAACTGGTTCAGCCTGATCAGATCCTGTTTTCAGATGAACTGGTTCAGCCTGATCAGATCCTGTTTTCAGATGAACTGGTTCAGCCTGATCAGATCCTATGTTCAGATGAACTGGTTCAGCCTGATCAGATCCTGTTTTCAGATGAACTGGTTCAGCCTCATCAGATCCTGTTTTCAGATGCTGCTGAACTGGTTCAGCCTGATCAGATCCTGTTTTCAGATGAACTGGTTCAGCCTGATCAGATCCTGTGTTCAGATGAACTGGTTCAGCCTGATCAGATCCTGTGTTCAGATGAACTGGTTCAGCCTGATCAGATCCTGTGTTCAGATGAACTGGTTCAGCCTGATCAGATCCTGTGTTCAGATGAACTGGTTCAGCCTGATCAGATCCTGTGTTCAGATGAACTGGTTCAGCCTGATCAGATCCTGTGTTCAGATGAACTGGTTCAGCCTGATCAGATCCTGTGTTCAGATGAACTGGTTCAGCCTGATCAGATCCTGTGTTCAGATGAACTGGTTCAGCCTGATCAGATCCTGTGTTCAGATGAACTGGTTCAGCCTGATCAGATCCTGTTTTCAGATGAACTGGTTCAGCCTGATCAGATCCTGTTTTCAGATGAACTGGTTCAGCCTGATCAGATCCTGTTTTCAGATGAATTGGTTCAGCCTGATCAGATCCTGTGTTCAGATGAACTGGTTCAGCCTGATCAGATCCTGTTTTCAGATGAACTGGTTCAGCCTGATCAGATTCTGTTTTCAGATGAACTGGTTCAGCCTGATCAGATCCTGTTTTCAGAGGCAGCTGAACTGGTTCAGCCTGATCAGATCCTGTTTTCAGATGAACTGGTTCAGCCTGATCAGATTCTGTTTTCAGATGAACTGGTTCAGCCTGATCAGATCCTGTGTTCAGATGAACTGGTTCAGCCTGAACCGTTCCGTTAGTTTCCTGCACATCAGCTTCAGCATCATTAAGCTGATGGGATCAGGAGGAGAGTCGCAGCTGTCAATCTTAAACGTTTTCTCAGAGATCTTCAGGGGTTTGCAGGGCAGAGCTCCGGCTCTAATCCTGGAGGTGGGGGGGGCATCCTCTGCAACAGGGGGGCCGTTAATTCCTTTATTGACAGATGTCCAATCAGAGCGTCTGGCAGAGACGGGTCCAGCATGTTAACGCCTTCTCAGGACAAACGCTCAATAAGATGCTCACGGGAGCCGCGCATCATGCAGTCGGACTCGGGCTGAGTTTCACTCCTGATGAGGCTGCACTGAGCAGAGGCTGCTGCACCCCAGGAAAACAACTGGTTCTGGTGTGTCGTTGCCTTGCTTACGTGTGAGATAATATCTCCAACCAATCAAGTTAGAGGGTGTTGGAGCCAGGGTGCACCTGTGCAGGTCGCCTGTCCATCACAGGGACACTCAGGGACAGCTTGGAGTCACCAGCTGACCCAACATGGGAGGAAGCTGGAGAACGCCTGTCATCACCCTATCTCACATCTTGTATCACAGACGGCCATCAGTGCTGTCGCTGTTCAATTCAATTCAATTCAATTCAATTCAATTCAATTCAATTCAATTCAATTCAATTCAAAAAGTATTTATTTCGCACATTAAAACAACCTCAGCTGACCAAAGTGCTTCACAACAGCAACTGCATCACATATTAAGAGAGTCATCAATAAAATAGCGATGAGAATAACTTTATCACAGATAAAAAATAAAATTTAGCAATAAAATAACAGAAACAATAAAAGTATCAAGCCAAGGTAAACTCCATTTCAGCTAGTGGAAGGTGCGTCTCTGACAGAAGGATTTAGTCTCAGTTCCATTTAAAGAATAGTTGTAGTTTCTTTTCATTTGAGAGGATTGTGTAACAAACATGACGTCACGTCTGTTTTATGTGTCGCGGCCACGGTTCACACCATCCTCGACACCGATGAAAAGGTCGTTTAAGACCTTTGTTATCATGTGTGGCACGTTATCCTGTCTTTGTTGTGTCATAACAGAAATATAGCTGAAGAGAAAATTAATCACTTCATTTGACCATTTAAAAGTGTTTTACTTATTTTGAAATTTGAAATTAAAAACAATGTTGATGAATTTGAGAGAAGCAAGTGATGATGAATAAAAGAATGATGAAAGATGTTGAAGCTGAGCTCTCGTCACTGGAGGCCTTTCACCTGGTTTACACCTGGTTTACATCTGGTTTACACCTGGTTTACATCTGGTTTACATCTGGTTTACATCTGGTTTACACCTGGTTTACACCTGGTTTATACCAGGTTTACATCTGGTTTACACCAGGTTTATATCTGGTTTACATCCTGTTTACATCTGGTTTAGACCTGGTTTACACCAGGTTTATATCTGGTTTACACCTTGTTTGCATCTGGTTTAGACCTGGTTTACATCTGGTTTACACCAGGTTTACACCTGGTTTACACCAGGTTTACACCTGGTTTACAGCAGGTTTATAACAGGCTTACATCTGGTTTACACCTGGTTTACACCTTGTTTGCATCTGGTTTAGACCTGGTTTACATCTGGTTTACACCTGGTTTTCACCTTGTTTGCATCTGGTTTACATCTGGTTTACACCAGGTTTACACCTGGTTTACAGCAGGTTTATAACAGGCTTACATCTGGTTTACATCTGGTTTTATGTGAGAGTTGGACACAAACCCATCTCTAAAACTCACCATTCACCGACGCTTCGTTGACGTCTTAATGGCCAAACTTCCACACCAGTTTCTTGCTTGGGGTCTGATTTCGGTTTTAAGAGATCCGGATCCTCTGCTGCACCTGAGACAGTTTAAGCCCAAACCTGTGTCTGATGGAGGACCGATGGGTGGAGAAAGCAGCTGCTCAGCCCCACCTCCCGTCCTGAACAGGCTGCTCAGCAGAGGCCCGTTTCAGCTACTGTACCCAGTCTGAGCGACTTATGGCTCAAACATTTCATTAAGACCTCCAAAAACTGTCTCAGCTGGTGAAAAGGGGCCTAAAATGTGGCCTATAAACGGGCTGCAACGCCACCACGAACTCTGCACAGATAGAGGTGACCGAGTAAAAACCTCCAGACAGAAACAGTCCAAACACATCAGCAGAAAGATGGACGAGGACAGACTTTAGCTCTGAAACACTTTGAATAACAGAGAACGTGCGCTCTTTTCTCAGATCTGTGTTCACATTAACAGACACGCATGGATGTTTCAGACAAAGAAGTAAAGAAGCTGCTTGTTCTCACAGGAGGAGGAGGAGGTGAGAGATCTGCTGTCAGAGGCTGAATTATCCTGCAAGACAAGTGCCGGAGCAGGGAGGGAAATAATTACTGCAGCACAGTCTTAATAGGATTCAGAGTTTGTTTGGAGCTCAGTTAATGTGTCTATTATTAGAGCTGAGATATTGGATCGACTGCGTGTTTTCGGGATAATTGTCTGCGCTGCCTGACTGTGCTGCAGTAATAGGATGTAATAATGATCATCACACTGTGAGGATGAAGCCGGCGTGTAAAACACGATTACTGATGTCGGGACTCACACTCTGCTGCAACTGGTGGATTATTCCACATGTTTCAGCATGTTGAGCCTGAAATGAACAACAGAGCAGCAGAAAACTGAAAACAGCGACCTCCCATCCACAGCACATTACCGCTGCCCTCCTTCCTCTGAGTGAGTGCATATAGGATGGTGGTGGTGGTCGTATGAGCTGATTTAACACCCACGCTGGGATAAAAACACAGACAAATACTGTAAAATGGTTTCTTTCTGTCAGCTGGGCGGACACTGATGACTTGGATGTATCTTTAGTCCCAACAGCAAATATGGAACTGATCTTATCTGAACATTATTTACCAAGAACAGGCTGACAAAGCATATTTATTTAAATGCTTTGTTTGGGAGCTGTTTGCTTAAAAGTTGATTTCAAATAAATATGGTCAGTTAGGTTGAGATGATGGTTTACAGAAGCTGTATTTGGGGGGATGATGGCCGGTTTACAGAGGCTGTGTTTGGGGGGATGATGGCCGGTTTACAGAGGCTGTATTTGGGGGATGATGGCCGGTTTACAGAGGCTGTGTTTGGGGGGATGATGGCCGGTTTACAGAGGCTGTATTTGGGGGGATGATGGCCGGTTTACAGAGGCTGTATTTGGGGGGATGATGGCCGGTTTACAGAGGCTGTATTTGGGGGATGATGGCCGGTTTACAGAGGCTGTATTTGGGGGATGATGGCCGGTTTACAGAGGCTGTATTTGGGGGGATGATGGCCGGTTTACAGAGGCTGTATTTGGGGGATGATGGCCGGTTTACAGAGGCTGTATTTGGGGGGATGATGGCCGGTTTACAGAGGCTGTATTTGGGGGGATGATGGCCGGTTTACAGAGGCTGTATTTGGGGGATGATGGCCGGTTTACAGAGGCTGTATTTGGGGGGATGATGGCCGGTTTACAGAGGCTGTATTTGGGGGATGATGGCCGGTTTACAGAGGCTGTATTTGGGGGGATGATGGCCGGTTTACAGAGGCTGTATTTGGGGGGAAGATGATGGTTTACAGAGGCTGTATTTGGGGGGATGATGGCCGGTTTACAGAGGCTGTGTTTGGGGGGATGATGGCCGGTTTACAGAGGCTGTATTTGGGGGGATGATGGCCGGTTTACAGAGGCTGTATTTGGGGGATGATGGCCGGTTTACAGAGGCTGTATTTGGGGGATGATGGCCGGTTTACAGAGGCTGTATTTGGGGGGATGATGGCCGGTTTACAGAGGCTGTATTTGGGGGGATGATGGCCGGTTTACAGAGGCTGTATTTGGGGGATGATGGCCGGTTTACAGAGGCTGTATTTGGGGGATGATGGCCGGTTTACAGAGGCTGTATTTGGGGGGATGATGGCCGGTTTACAGAGGCTGTATTTGGGGGGATGATGGCCGGTTCACAGAGGCTGTATTTGGGGGATGATGGCCGGTTCACAGAGGCTGTATTTCGGGGGATGATGGCCGGTTCACAGAGGCTGTATTTGGGGGGATGATGGCCGGTTCACAGAGGCTGTATTTGGGGGGATGATGGCCGGTTTACAGAGGCTGTGTTTGGGGGGATGATGGCCGGTTTACAGAGGCTGTATTTGGGGGGATGATGGCCGGTTTACAGAGGCTGTGTTTGGGGGGATGATGGCCGGTTTACAGAGGCTGTGTTTGGGGGGATGATGGCCGGTTTACAGAGGCTGTGTTTGGGGGGATGATGGCCGGTTTACAGAGGCTGTATTTGGGGGGATGATGGCCGGTTTACAGAGGCTGTATTTGGGGGCATGATGGCCGGTTTACAGAGGCTGTATTTGGGGGGATGATGGCCGGTTTACAGAGGCTGTATTTGGGGGATGATGGCCGGTTTACAGAGGCTGTATTTGGGGGATGATGGCCGGTTTACAGAGGCTGTATTTGGGGGATGATGGCCGGTTTACAGAGGCTGTATTTGGGGGGATGATGGCCGGTTTACAGAGGCTGTATTTGGGGGCATGATGGCCGGTTTACAGAGGCTGTATTTGGGGGGATGATGGCCGGTTTACAGAGGCTGTATTTGGGGGATGATGGCCGGTTTACAGAGGCTGTATTTGGGGGATGATGGCCGGTTTACAGAGGCTGTGTTTGGGGGGATGATGGCCGGTTTACAGAGGCTGTATTTGGGGGGATGATGGCCGGTTTACAGAGGCTGTATTTGGGGGATGATGGCCGGTTTACAGAGGCTGTATTTGGGGGATGATGGCCGGTTTACAGAGGCTGTATTTGGGGGATGATGGCCGGTTTACAGAGGCTGTATTTGGGGGATGATGGCCGGTTTACAGAGGCTGTATTTGGGGGATGATGGCCGGTTTACAGAGGCTGTGTTTGGGGGGATGATGGCCGGTTTACAGAGGCTGTATTTGGGGGGATGATGGCCGGTTTACAGAGGCTGTATTTGGGGGGATGATGGCCGGTTTACAGAGGCTGTATTTGGGGGATGATGGCCGGTTTACAGAGGCTGTGTTTGGGGGGATGATGGCCGGTTTACAGAGGCTGTATTTGGGGGGATGATGGCCGGTTTACAGAGGCTGTATTTGGGGGATGATGGCCGGTTTACAGAGGCTGTGTTTGGGGGGATGATGGCCGGTTTACAGAGGCTGTATTTGGGGGATGATGGCCGGTTTACAGAGGCTGTATTTGGGGGGATGATGGCCGGTTTACAGAGGCTGTGTTTGGGGGGATGATGGCCGGTTTACAGAGGCTGTATTTGGGGGGATGATGGCCGGTTTACAGAGGCTGTATTTGGGGGGATGATGGCCGGTTTACAGAGGCTGTATTTGGGGGATGATGGCCGGTTTACAGAGGCTGTATTTGGGGGATGATGGCCGGTTTACAGAGGCTGTATTTGGGGGATGATGGCCGGTTTACAGAGGCTGTATTTGGGGGATGATGGCCGGTTTACAGAGGCTGTATTTGGGGGGATGATGGCCAGTTTACAGAGGCTGTATTTGGGGGGATGATGGCCGGTTTACAGAGGCTGTATTTTGGGGGATGATGGCCGGTTTACAGAGGCTGTATTTGGGGGATGATGGCCGGTTTACAGAGGCTGTATTTGGGGGGATGATGGCCGGTTTACAGAGGCTGTATTTGGGGGGATGATGGCCGGTTTACAGAGGCTGTATTTGGGGGGATGATTGCCGGTTTACAGAGGCTGTATTTGGGGGGATGATGGCCGGTTTACAGAGGCTGTATTTGGGGGGATGATGGCCGGTTTACAGAGGCTGTATTTGGGGGGATGATGGCCAGTTTACAGAGGCTGTATTTGGGGGGATGATGGCCGGTTCACAGAGGCTGTATTTAGGGGGATGATGGCCGGTTTACAGAGGCTGTATTTGGGGGGATGATGGCCGGTTTACAGAGGCTGTATTTGGGGGGATGATTGCCGGAGTACGTCATGGATTATGAAGACAAACAATCGAACGTTTTCTGGTGAAACCGGCTGGTTGACCACTTAGAAACAGGGTTCATGTAGTTGTCAGAAAACAGCTTACTGTGGTTTCCACCTTAAAATGGTGGAAACAGAGCTGACATTTGATCTCACGAATGTTTTCTCTCCGTCTTCATATCGCAGCTGTACCATCTGACCTCAGAGCTGCTGCATCTGATGCAGCCTCCTCTTCCTCTTCATCTCTGAAACATTTCATCCCCACACATGCTCCAATCCTCTCAGGACGGCCGGTGTTACGCTCGGTGTGTGTTGACAGCGCAGCGAGGCTGACCTTTTATTCACAGTCATCTTCTGAGGCAGCAGCGAGGAGGTGGTCCGACCCTCGTCTTCCTCTTCATCCTCCCCTGAACCCTCACAGCAGGGTTAATGTAAAGTCACGTCCCCCGACACACACAGTTGTGTTTGCATCCCTTCAGAGGACCGAACATTCACACTCTCACTGCTCCTTTTTCCTTTACTCTGGATATTTTTCCTCTTTTTCTCATGTTCAGCTCCTCTTTAAAGTCGAATCGTGTTCTGAAATCTTTATTGTGCTCCGGTGGTTCACCTCTAACTGGCAGCTGAAATAACACGAGGTCACGTGACATGGTGACACAGTTCTGACAGAAAAGCTGAAGGAAATATTCTCTGATTGACTCCAAATAAAGTTCATCTGTCCTGGGAGGATTTACAGCCTTTTCTGACAAAGAAACATCCAAGTCTGGCTGGATGGAAAACGCGTCTGATGAGACCAAGGTTGAAGTGGGAAAGGCCCTAAAAACAACACTTTGCCCCACCAGGGTGAAGCACGGTGGTGGCAGTACCGTGATCTGGGGTTGCTTTTCTTCAGCTGGACCGGGGGGCTTTGGTCAGGATGGAGGGAATTATGAACCATTCCAAATAAGAAGAAGAATTTGAGCTTCCAAACCAACCAAAGAGCTTAAATCCAACAGAAAGCTGGAAATGGCTGCACAGGAGACGCAGTCTGACAAATATGGAGCTTTTATGAGGAAGAGTGAGAAAATGTTCTGTGTGCTGATGGACCCGAGAAGACTGAATGCTGTGATTAAAGCCCATAAAGTGTGAGTTTACAGCAGCGCAGACCAGCTAATTTATTTGTTTCTCAGTTAAATTGTGCAGATTATAATTCACATTAAAGGTTAGAAGAGTTTTGGAATGATCTATTGGGATCTTATTTCCCAACCTGGCATTTTAACAGGGGTGTGTACACCTTTTTTTTATCCTTTTTTACTAGGGCTGGGCGAGTTAACTCGTTATTATTTAACGCCGATAAAGATTTTATCGCGCATTAACGCAGGTTTTATTATTTATTTTATTTTGTAAAAGTCTGTTGCTCACTGGCTTTTATTTTGTAAAAGTCTGCTGCTCACAGGCTTTTATTTTGTAAAAGTCGGTTGCTCACAGGCTTTTATTCTGTAAAAGTCTGTTTCTCACAGGCTTTTATTCTGTAAAAGTCTGTTGCTCACAAGCTTTTATTCTGTATAATTCTGTTGCTCACAGGCTTTTATTCTGTAAAAGTCTGCTGCTCACAGGCTTTTATTCTGTAAAATTCTGGTGCTCACAGGCTTTTATTCTGTAAAAGTCTGTTGCTCACAGGCTTTTATTCTGTAAAAGTCTGCTGCTCACAGGCTTTTATTTAGTAAAAGTCTGCTGCTCAGAGGCTTTTATTTTGTAAAAGTCTGCTGCTCAGAGGCTTTTATTTTGTAAAAGTCTTTTGCTCACAGGCTTTTATTTTGTAAAAGTCTGCTGCTCAGAGGCTTTTATTTTGTAAAAGTCGGTTGCTCACAGGCTTTTATTTTGTAAAAGTCGGTTGCTCACAGGCTTTTATTTTGTAAAAGTCGGTTGCTCACAGGCTTTTATTCTGTAAAATTCTGTTGCTCACAGGCTTTTATTTTGTAAAAGTCTGTTGCTCACAGGCTTTTATTCTGTAAAAGTCTGTTGCTCACAGGCTTTTATTTTGTAAAAGTCTGTTGCTCACAGGCTTTTATTCTGTAAAATTATGTTGCTCACAGGCTTTTATTTTGTAAAAGTCTGTTGCTCACAGGCTTTTATTTTGTAAAAGTCTGCTGCTCACAGGCTTTTATTCTGTAAAAGTCTGCTGCTCACAGGCTTTTATTTTGTAAAAGTCTGTTGCTCACAGGCTTTTATTCTGTAAAAGTCTGTTGCTCACAGGCTTTTATTTTGTAAAAGTCTGTTGCTCACAGGCTTTTATTCTGTAAAATTATGTTGCTCACAGGCTTTTATTTTGTAAAAGTCTGTTGCTCACAGGCTTTTATTTTGTAAAAGTCTGCTGCTCACAGGCTTTTATTCTGTAAAAGTCTGCTGCTCACAGGCTTTTATTTTGTAAAAGTCTGCTGCTCACAGGCTTTTATTTTGTAAAAGTCTGCTGCTCACAGGCTTTTATTCTGTAAAAGTCTGTTGCTCACAGGCTTTTATTTTGTAAAAGTCTGCTGCTGTCTGCTGTGGAACAGGAAAAGAAAGTAATCGGCGGATCCACCAAACATAGAGAAGGGTACGGAACTTTTACTCGGCCATTTTCATGTTAAAGTTCTTCCAGACGGCGGAGTCGACAGAACCAAAGTCATCTGTAAACACTGCCAAGTTGAATTGTCTTCTCAGCGTAGTAGTTCCAGTCTAAAATATCACTTAAAGGCAAAACACACAACTGATAGCAGCAAGTCATTCAAGGAAACAGACAGTGGAGCGAGGCTTCTACATAAAAACTACAGAAAGATGCTGATGTTAAAAGTGTGTTTGCACAACAAATGTTATGGCACTTTCATTCATATGGCAGCACATTTAAAATAAAGCTAAATGCTAAATGCTATACGCTACTTTTGGATTCATTTTTGGATTCTGCGTACAAATGCGATTAATCGTGATTAATCAGGGAAATCATGTGATTAATTAGATTAAAACGTGTTAATTGTTTTTGCATTTCCTCTGACCCAGTTCCGGCTCCTTCTGAAGCTGAATCATCTGAGATGATAAAGAGTTTCCCTCCGTCCGGCTCCATCATGTTAGCTGCTGGAGCCCCTCCCCTGGACCCTAAGCCCCGCCTCCGCTCGGGTGTCTGTAAAACGCTGTCAGAGTTCCTCTCCACATGAGCCCACCCGTGACCCCCGGACCCCAGCTCTGCGGTGGGGTTGGCCCGCCCCCCCGCCCCCACATGTTCCTGCCCGGGTCCTCGGGGACCCCCGAAACTTCTCTGAGAGTTTTCCATCTTCGGGAGTGCCTGACAGCGAGTATGAGTTTCCCTTTTTAAAGAAAAACATCCAGAAAGAGGCGACTTTTCTTTCAGTGTTTTGGGAACGTGGTTCTCACGAGTCTCTGAGGTGTAATCTGGGTTTAATGTACAGCCGGCAGCAGTCATCAGCAGAAGAACAGGAAACCCTGCAGAGAGCATCAACGGTCCAGCAGAGTCCACACCGCTTTTCATTCAGGACGCATAAAAGTACATCTGCTTCTGTACTTCTGCTTTCTGTGTCAGTTAGTTTTGGACCGAAGAAATAAAACTCTGAATGTGTCCTGGAGGCATTGGAGGGCCCATGGAGCCCATCCAGGAACCCAAAAAATCCTCATAAGCTCCTAAAACTCTGTAAGGATTCCTAGAATGTTGTAAAAAATGAAACTTATATCCTCCTCAGTGGCTCTGAAACCTCCTGCGGGATCCCGCCCAGGTCTCCAGAATCCACGAGGCGATCCAAGAACCTCGTTCTGGACACTGGAAGTCTGCAACAACCTGAATCCTCCCCTCACATTCCACAGAGGTCTGCAGGGTCTTACTGAAGGATCCCAATAACACCCAAACATCTGACCTCTTAGAGCCCCGGGAACCATCGTGGGACCCCACAAACCCCCTTAATGACCGAAAGATCACCTCCCGGACCCCCTCAGTCTCACCTGAAACACTTCCACTGTCAGAACCAGGTGTTAACCTTCAGAACCAGGTGTTCACTGTCAGAACCAGGTGTTCACCTTCAGAAACAGGTGTTCACCGTCAGAACCAGGTGTTCACCTTCAGAACCAGGTGTTCACCGTCAGAACCAGGTGTTCACCTTCAGAACCAGGTGTTCACCGTCAGAACCAGGTGTTCACCTTCAGAAACAGGTGTTCTCTGTCAGAACCAGGTGTTCACCTTCAGAAACAGGTGTTCACCGTCAGAACCAGGTGTTCACCGTCAGAACCAGGTGTTCACCTTCAGAACCAGGTGTTCACCGTCAGAACCAGGTGTTCACCTTCAGAACCAGGTGTTCACCGTCAGAACCAGGTGTTCACCGTCAGAACCAGGTGTTCACCTTCAGAAACAGGTGTTCTCTGTCAGAACCAGGTGTTCACCTTCAGAAACAGGTGTTCACCGTCAGAACCAGGTGTTCACCTTCAGAAACAGGTGTTCACCGTCAGAACCAGGTGTCCACTGTCAGAACCAGGTGTTCACCTTCAGAAACAGGTGTTCACCGTCAGAACCAGGTGTTCACCTTCAGAAACAGGTGTTCACCGTCAGAACCAGGTGTTCACTGTCAGAACCAGGTGTTCACTGTCAGAACCAGGTGTCCACTGTCAGAACCAGGTGTTCACTGTCAGAACCAGGTGTCCACTGTCAGAACCAGGTGTTCACTGTCAGAACCAGGTGTCCACTGTCAGAACCAGGTGTCCCCTGTCAGAACCAGGTGTTCACCGTCAGAACCAGGTGTTCACCTTCAGAACCAGGTGTTCACTGTTAGAACCAGGTGTTCACTGTCAGAACCAGGTGTTCACCTTCAGAAACAGGTGTTCACCGTCAGAACCAGGTGTCCACTGTCAGAACCAGGTGTTCACTGTCAGAACCAGGTGTCCACTGTCAGAACCAGGTGTCCCCTGTCAGAACCAGGTGTTCACCGTCAGAACCAGGTGTTCACCTTCAGAACCAGGTGTTCACTGTCAGAACCAGGTGTTCACCGTCAGAACCAGGTGTTCACCTTCAGAACCAGGTGTTCACCGTCAGAACCAGGTGTTCACCTTCAGAAACAGGTGTTCACCGTCAGAACCAGGTGTTCACCTTCAGAACCAGGTGTTCACCGTCAGAACCAGGTGTTCACCTTCAGAACCAGGTGTTCACTGTCAGAACCAGGTGTTCACCGTCAGAACCAGGTGTTCACCTTCAGAAACAGGTGTTCTCTGTCAGAACCAGGTGTTCACCTTCAGAAACAGGTGTTCTCTGTCAGAACCAGGTGTTCACCTTCAGAACCAGGTGTTCACCTTCAGAAACAGGTGTTCACCGTCAGAACCAGGTGTTCACCTTCAGAAACAGGTGTTCACCGTCAGAACCAGGTGTCCACTGTCAGAACCAGGTGTTCACTGTCAGAACCAGGTGTCCACTGTCAGAACCAGGTGTTCACTGTCAGAACCAGGTGTCCACTGTCAGAACCAGGTGTCCCCTGTCAGAACCAGGTGTTCACCGTCAGAACCAGGTGTTCACCGTCAGAACCAGGTGTTCACTGTCAGAACCAGGTGTTCACCGTCAGAACCAGGTGTTCACCTTCAGAACCAGGTGTTCACTGTCAGAACCAGGTGTTCACTGTCAGAACCAGGTGTCCCCTGTCAGAACCAGGTGTTCACTGTCAGAACCAGGTGTCCACTGTCAGAACCAGGTGTTCACCGTCAGAACCAGGTGTTCACTGTCAGAACCAGGTGTCCACTGTCAGAACCAGGTGTTCACCGTCAGAACCAGGTGTTCACTGTCAGAACCAGGTGTCCGCTGTCAGAACCAGGTGTTCACCGTCAGAACCAGGTGTTCACTGTCAGAACCAGGTGTCCACTGTCAGAACCAGGTGTTCACCTTCAGAACCAGGTGTTCACTGTCAGAACCAGGTGTCCACTGTCAGAACCAGGTGTTCACTGTCAGAAACAGGTGTTCACTGTCAGAACCAGGTGTCCACTGTCAGAACCAGGTGTTCGCTCTCAGAACCAGGTGTCCACTGTCAGAACCAGGTGTTCACTGTCAGAACCAGGTGTTCACCGTCAGAACCAGGTGTTCACTGTCAGAACCAGGTGTCCACTGTCAGAACCAGGTGTTCGCTCTCAGAACCAGGTGTTCACTGTCAGAAACAGGTGTCCACCGTCAGAACCAGGTGTCCGCTGTCAGAACCAGGTGTTCACTGTCAGAACCAGGTGTTCACGGTCAGAACCAGGTGTTCACCTTCAGAACCAGGTGTTCGCTGTCAGAACCAGGTGTCCACTGTCAGAACCAGGTGTCCGCTGTCAGAACCAGGTGTCCGCTGTCAGAACCAGGTGTTCGCTCTCAGAACCAGGTGTTCACCTTCAGAACCAGGTGTCCACTGTCAGAACCAGGTGTTCACCTTCAGAACCAGGTGTTCACTGTCAGAACCAGGTGTCCACCGCAAAAAGCCAGCTATCAAAAACAAGAAAAAAAAGTACAAAAATTAGGTGTATGTTGCTTAAAAAAGGCAAAATGATCTGCCAATGGAACAAGAAAATGTGGCTTGTCAAGATTTTTCAAAACAAGTAAAAATATCTAATCTCAATTAACCCACGAATACCTTAGAAATAGTGTATTTTGACTAATTACAAGTACATTTTTCTTGATTCTAATTAAATACACGTGGCCTATTTTCTCAATATATTGAAAAATATTCTTGAATTAAGTAAATGCTAGAGCCATCATCTTGACATAGTGGTATGCACGAGGCCTTATATTTCTTGAAACCAGCTTTGAAACTGTTGATATTCTAGCTTCAAGCATGTACAACTTACTCAAAACAGGTCCTAACATCTCAGTAACAAGCTGTAATATCTCATTTAGATAATTAAGGACAGAAACACTTAAAACAAGTGAAACAGTTTAACATAAAAACTAAGAAGCTTACTAAGAAGAACTATCTTATTGGACAAAAAATAAGCATATATCCCTTTGATCTAAGATATTTCTTTTTACTTAGATTTCACTTTTTGCAGTGTGAATGGTGATGAGACCCTTTTCACTGGAAAAAATGCCCCTCCAAAAATAAGTAACAACAAATAAAAGACGTTTTTGCTTGAAATAAGCAAAAAAAATCTGCCAATGGAACTAGTGAAAATCGGCTTGTCAAGATTTCTTGAAATAAAATGTGACATTTGGGACTTTTGAGTTAAAAGTGATCTTGAAATTAGCTTAAAAACCTCTTCAAATTAATTGCAGCATTAAATATTACTTAAATCATTTGAGTGCAAATACTTACAAAGGGTTTTTTAAGAGTTGTTTATATCAGTGTATGAGCTATATGCTAAATTAAATAACTTAAATAACTTCTAATGTACACTGACATTTTGTAAGCTACATGTGGTATCTTTTTGTACCTTTTTGGATTTAACCCCTTAACGCCTGAGTTTATATAGCTGTATATAAAAAAATGTTGTGTGTGTGTTTTAGCCTTTAAGTAGATGGTAAATAATGCTGAGATTATTCATTTCACTTTTGCACAAAAAATTAATAGAAATTTTGGTATGATGCTTATTTGCGACACCAGGCATAATGGTCAATAATAAGATAACAACAACACAGTAATATAACAGTGAAAAAACAACGTTTTTTTTATTCCCCCTTTTTTTTTACATATTTATTTATATAAATCTGCAACAGGAAATAAGTCCGTCACTTTGCGGCATTGGGGGAATAAAGATGCTATCTCAGCTGGTTGATTGAGTCAAATGGTTTGTAGCATATATGCGACAATAGGCGTTAAGGGGTTAAAATTATATATAATAAAATAATACAAATGATATAATATGCAGAGAGCCTGCTGAACAACAAGGACTGTTTCAGACCCTCTCACCCTGGTAAACACCATGAGACTGAGCTGAAGAGCTGGACCTGCTCCCAGTTTGTGGGAGGAATGAATGAGCAGCAGCCTGAAACCTCCCAGTCTGTCCACCTGAGGACCCCTGAGGACCCCTGAGGACCCCTCCAAAGCCCCACCACACCCTGTGGAGACCCCCCGAAACCTTAAAGCTGTGGAGAAGTCTTCCAGTGACCCCTGGAATCTGCTCAACAGTAAATTGCATTAAAGTCGGGAACATTAAGTGCTGTAAGAGGATCCCGGCGCAGTGTTCATTTCACGGTGTTTGCAGTTGAGTTTATTTTCGCAGAAGTTGAAGGGCCGTCTGGTTCTGAAAGCTCGGAGCTCCGTGTCAGAAAATGTAAATGTTACTGTACATGTTTGTCTTGCATGAGGCTGGATATTGAAAATATTAGCTCAGTTATTCTTGTCAGGCAGAGAAAACACCGCGGGGCCCTCAGGGACCCCCCGACTCTGAAAACACATCTGACTGAAACATGATTTATTCGATCAGACGCTGTAGGTTTGGAGAGAAAAAAAGAAGTCTTCGACAGAAACAAAGAGGAGATGGGCTCTGGAGGCGGGAGCTTTTCCTTTCTCCTCCTCGGATGGGGCGTCCGCTGGGGACCGGACCCCCTCAGGGGCCTCAAACGAAGGCTCAACTACATCTATTATGGAAATGAACATGGCTGTTTCTGCTGTAAAGTGACAGTTTTCCCTCCTCCTGTTGTGTTTAAAGTGACTTAGTTTTGATGTTATTGTGTTGCTCATTTCTTCATCGCCTCAGACGATGATGCTACACACTCCTGCTGCTCCCCGGTGACAGCTGATATTAAAAGCGACATGATGATGAAACGTGCTCACTGGAAGCTGTTAACCTCCATTTTCTCTGTTTTTCATGCTTTTCGTCTCCAGGCGGGGCGGGAAAGGTTCCCGCTAATTAAAGCCGAACAGGTTTGTGTGATTGCATCAAAATGAATTCTTAATGACGCCTTTTATCGTTATTTTCTGACCAGAATCATTCAGAATATTCAAACAAAGACGTGGATGCAATGAAAGGAGGCAAATTACTGAAGAAAGGAGGAAAACTTAAAGCTTGTGTGAAGTGCTTTAACCCTTTGTGCGGTCTTAACATTCTGTTTACTCTGAAAAGTTTCAGTGCAATCTGTTGGTTTCCTTAGCTAGGAAACTGTTTTTGAATTGGCTCTATATGAACGAATTGGATTATTTTATAAATAATTATGATTACAATTAATTGAATTCCAATTGGCTTGAATTGGACTTTATTATCTAAGTGCCTTGAGATGGGGCCTCCAAAATAAAGCAGGAAGTGACAGCAACACAGGGAACAAGGGCCTCCAAAATAAAATTGAACTTTTCTACATCCAGTTCACTGACTCTTTATCTTGAATCTTTGAGCAGCTGAATTTGTTCAGTCCATAAATAAAAAAAGCAAAATAACAAACATGTTCTGCTGAGATACCAGCATGCGTTTCACTCCTGATTAATTCATTTTTTTCCTTTTCTTTCTGAAAGTCTTACAGCATAAATAATTCCACAGCGTACGACAGTTTGGCCGAGGGTCTTCCAGCCCCCTTTGCCTCAGATAAATTGTCTGTAGTTCCTGCCTTTGTGGGGGCCTGGAAGATGATATTTCTTATTATTTAGTGCTCATGTGATATAAGAGTGGAGCCATAAAGCCGTCAGGTGGCGGCTGGCCCTCTCCGGCCGGCGTGCCGACAGGTGAGGCCCGTGTTTATTGGCAGATGGACGGTTGCATGCGGACGCTGAAACCGGACCCCCCGCTGAAAGGATGGGAGGAGTTATGGCATGCACGAGCAGCTCGTGCGGACGTAAATCCTGCGAGCTTCAGGTGGACGATGAAAGCCCACCGGTGGCTGTCCACGGTGGATTTACGGCCGTGCACCTCGTAGCTTCTTCCATTAAAACATCGAAGGTTTTCTGAGAGCTGCAGCAGGATTTATGGAAGGAAATAGCTGCACACAGCTCTCTCGGTTTTATGATATTTTCCAGGAGAAAGTGTCACGTTCCAGCGCTCGGTGGGAACTGGACACAGGAAGCAGGACGTGGAGCTGCTGACGACAACATCTGGTTGTGATTGTGGGGAGATGGCAGTGAAATATGAAAAACTGAAGGAGGGACAGAGAGAGCTCCAGCCTGAGAGCAGCAAACATGGAAAATCTGACTTCAGTTCAGAGCAATAAATACATCCCAACTCAAAGTTCACGACCTCTCCGATCGCCCCGCTCTGCTGGTCGTGTTGCTGGTTGTCATGTTTTTGTCGTGGACATTTTGTTTCAGCTCCATTAAACGGATTATTGGAGAATAAAAACAATCCGACGCCAAAGCAAACCTGCCAAGAAAGAGCAGAGCACCAAAACTCAGAGAGGTCAAAGGTCACGCTCCGCTCCACGGCGTCCATAGAAGCACTTTCAGTCGGACTTTATGGGAGAGAAGACAGAAAAAAAGACTTTAATTCAGCTAAAAACAGGATCTGAGCATCCAGACGACTTCAACCTGGAGAAGACGTAGTTCCAGATTAAACCAAAACTGGACTTTTGGCCCTTAAAGGAAACTCTTTGTGGTGCAAACTGAGAGCAGCGTCCTGCCAGTGAAGCACGGCGGTGGCAGCATCATGCTAATGCTACATACAGGATAGATCCTGGGGATCTGCTCACCTTTCAGAATAACTTTCTGTTTTCAGCCTCTCTTCTTCTCTGGTGTTCGGCCTCTCTTCTTCTCTGGTGTTCGGCCTCTCTTCTTCTCTGGTTTTCGGCCTCTCTTCTTCTCTGGTGTTCGGCCTCTCTTCTTCTCTGGTTTTCGGCCTCTCTTCTTCTCTGGTTTTCGGCCTCTCTTCTTCTCTGGTGTTCGGCCTCTCTTCTTCTCTGGTTTTCGGCCTCTCTTCTTCTCTGGTTTTCGGCCTCTCTTCTTCTCTGGTGTTCGGCCTCTCTTCTTCTCTGGTTTTCGGCCTCTCTTCTTCTCTGGTTTTCGGCCTCTCTTCTTCTCTGGTGTTCGGCATCTCTTCTTCTCTGGTTTTCGGCCTCTCTTCTTCTCTGGTGTTCGGCATCTCTTCTTCTCTGGTTTTCGGCCTCTCTTCTTCTCTGGTGTTCGGCATCTCTTCTTCTCTGGTTTTCGGCATCTCTTCTTCTCTGGTGTTCGGCCTCTCTTCTTCTCTGGTTTTCGGCCTCTCTTCTTCTCTGGTGTTCGAACTCTCTTCTTCTCTGGTGTTCGGCCTCTCTTCTTCTCTGGTTTTCGGCCTCTCTTCTTCTCTGGTTTTCGGCCTCTCTTCTTCTCTGGTTTTCGGCCTCTCTTCTTCTCTGGTTTTCGGCCTCTCTTCTTCTCTGGTGTTCGGCATCTCTTCTTCTCTGGTTTTCGGCCTCTCTTCTTCTCTGGTTTTCGGCCTCTCTTCTTCTCTGGTTTTCGGCCTCTCTTCTTCTCTGGTGTTCGGCATCTCTTCTTCTCTGGTTTTCGGCCTCTCTTCTTCTCTGGTGTTCGGCATCTCTTCTTCTCTGGTTTTCGGCATCTCTTCTTCTCTGGTGTTCGGCCTCTCTTCTTCTCTGGTTTTCGGCCTCTCTTCTTCTCTGGTGTTCGAACTCTCTTCTTCTCTGGTGTTCGGCCTCTCTTCTTCTCTGGTTTTCGGCCTCTCTTCTTCTTTGGTTTTCGGCCTCTCTTCTTCTCTGGTTTTCGGCCTCTCTTCTTCTCTGGTTTTCGGCCTCTCTTCTTCTCTGGTGTTCAAACTCTCTTCTTCTCTGGTGTTCAAACTCTCTTCTTCTCTGGTTTTCGGCCTCTCTTCTTCTCTGGTGTTCAAACTCTCTTCTTGTCTGGTGTTCAAACTCTCTTCTTCTCTGGTTTTTGGCCTCTCTTCTTCTCTGGTTTTCGGCCTCTCTGTAACGCCATGGACTTATGTCACGAGTTTTAGGTCATGTTTTGGTTTATAGTTCATGTCTTAAGTTTTTTTTTCTCATGTTTTAGGTTCAGGTCTTGTTTAGTTTTCATGTCACGCCACCCTCTCCTTCCCTGCAATCAGCCTCACATCCCTCACCTGTGTTTTCCCCATCAGCTGCACTCCATCCTTAATCACCATCCACAGTATTTAGTTTCCAGGTTTCCTTTCAGTTCTTGTGAGATCCTTCCCCGTCACCATCCATGCTACGCCACGCCACAGATAAGTCACAGATAAGTTTCCATGCTTTTGTTTTGTTTTGTTTCGTTATATATTTTTCCACAGTTTAGGTTTTTGTATCCGGCTCAGCCGCGCCTTTTGTTTACCAGCTTTTTGTGAAATAAACTCACAGTTTTGCTTTAATCCTCAATTCTGCATCCGCGTCCTCCCTTCAAACCCAACCTTGCTGACACTCTCTTCTTCTCTGGTTTTCGGCCTCTCTTCTTCTCTGGTTTTCGGCCTCTCTTTTTCTCTGGTTTTCGGCCTCTCTTCTTCTCTGGTGTTCGGCCTCTCTTCTTCTCTGGTTTTCGGCCTCTCTTCTTCTCTGGTGTTCGGCCTCTCTTCTTCTCTGGTGTTCGGCCTCTCTTTTTCTCTGGTTTTCGGCCTCTCTTCTTCTCTGGTGTTCGGCCTCTCTTCTTCTCTGGTTTTCGGCCTCTCTTCTTCTCTGGTGTTCGGCCTCTCTTCTTCTCTGGTGTTCGGCCTCTCTTCTTCTCTGGTTTTCGGCCTCTCTTCTTCTCTGGTGTTCGGCCTCTCTTCTTCTCTGGTTTTCGGCCTCTCTTCTTCTCTGGTGTTCGGCCTCTCTTCTTCTCTGGTTTTCGGCCTCTCTTCTTCTCTGGTTTTCGGCCTCTCTTTCGGCCTCTCTTCTTCTCTGGTGTTCGGCCTCTCTTCTTCTCTGGTGTTCGGCCTCTCTTTTTCTCTGGTTTTCGGCCTCTCTTCTTCTCTGGTGTTCGGCCTCTCTTCTTCTCTGGTTTTCGGCCTCTCTTCTTCTCTGGTGTTCAAACTCTCTTCTTCTCTGGTTTTCGGCCTCTCTTCTTCTCTGGTTTTCGGCCTCTCTTCTTCTCTGGTTTTCGGCCTCTCTTCTTCTCTGGTGTTCAAACTCTCTTTTTCTCTGGTTTTCAGCCTCTTCGGCAGAACAACAGCAGCTCGTTTCCACGTTAAACCTCGAGTGTGGATATTTTAAAAACGATGGGCCTTTGCTGGCTTCCTTCTTAAAGATGAAGACGTGGAATAAATGACAGTAACACACATCATGGCCGCCGAGCAGGAGATGGAGTTACATTCAGCTGTTCTACTCAAACACCTGAAGAGGTATTTCCTGCCCCGGGGCAGCTTCTCTCAGTTTAACCCTCATGTGTTTCTGATCAGAGGCTCGGCGTGCAGCAGGCAGGGGCAATAAGGGGCAATAAAGCTGTGAGTGACTGCTGCACGCCGCGACCACCTGCAGGACTAAAGTGGGCAATTAGAGCGGCAAAGTGTTTTCTTAGGGGGTAATTCTGTGTAATGAGTTCAGCAGAGCAGCCCTGCTGCCCCAGGCCCACCTACTCCTCCTGCCCCAGGCCCACCTACTCCTCCTGCCCCGGGCCCACCTTCACCTCCTGCCTTGGGCCCACCTTCTCCTCCTGCCCTGGGCCCACCTTCTCCTCCTGCCCCGGGCCCACCTTCTCCTGCTGCCCTGGGCCCACCTTCTCCTCCTGCCCTGGGCCCACCTTCTCCTCCTGCCCTGGGCCCACCTTCTCCTCCTGCCCCAGGCCCACCTTCACCTCCTGCCCCAGGCCCACCTCCACCTCCTGCCCCAGGCCCACCTTCACCTCCTGCCCCAGGCCCACCTCCACCTCCTGCCCCAGGCCCACCTTCTCCTCCTGCCCCAGGCCCACCTTCACCTCCTGCCCCAGGCCCACCTCCACCTCCTGCCCCAGGCCCACCTTCACCTCCTGCCCCAGGCCCACCTCCACCTCCTGCCCCAGGCCCACCTTCACCTCCTGCCCCAGGCCCACCTCCACCTCCTGCCCCAGGCCCACCTTCACCTCCTGCCCCAGGCCCACCTCCACCTCCTGCCCCAGGCCCACCTCCACCTCCTGCCCCAGGCCCACCTTCACCTCCTGCCCCAGGCCCACCTTCACCTCCTGCCCCAGGCCCACCTTCACCTCCTGCCCCAGGCCCACCTCCACCTCCTGCCCCAGGCCCACCTTCTCCTCCTGCCTTGGGCCCACCTTCTCCTCCTGCCCCAGGCCCACCTTCTCCTCCTGCCTTGGGCCCACCTCCACCTCCTGCCTTGGGCCCACCTCCACCTCCTGCCTTGGGCCCACCTTCACCTCCTGCCCCAGGCCCACCTTCTCCTGCTGCCCTGGGCCCACCTTCTCCTCCTGCCCCGGGCCCACCTTCTCCTGCTGCCCTGGGCCCACCTTCTCCTCCTGCCCCGGGCCCACCTTCACCTCCTGCCCCGGGCCCACCTTCTCCTCCTGCCCTGGGCCCACCTTCACCTCCTGCCCTGGGCCCACCTTCTCCTCCTGCCCCGGGCCCACCTTCTCCTGCTGCCCTGGGCCCACCTTCTCCTCCTGCCCCGGGCCCACCTTCTCCTGCTGCCCCGGGCCCACCTTCTCCTCCTGCCCCGGGCCCACCTTCTCCTGCTGCCCTGGGCCCACCTTCACCTCCTGCCCCAGGCCCACCTTCACCTCCTGCCCCAGGCCCACCTTCACCTCCTGCCCCAGGCCCACCTCCACCTCCTGCCCCAGGCCCACCTTCACCTCCTGCCCCAGGCCCACCTTCTCCTCCTGCCCCAGGCCCACCTTCTCCTCCTGCCCCAGGCCCACCTTCTCCTCCTGCCCCAGGCCCACCTCCACCTCCTGCCCCAGGCCCACCTTCACCTCCTGCCCCAGGCCCACCTTCACCTCCTGCCCCGGGCCCACCTTCTCCTCCTGCCCCGGGCCCACCTTCACCTCCTGCCCCGGGCCCACCTTCTCCTCCTGCCCCAGGCCCACCTTCACCTCCTGCCCCGGGCCCACCTTCTCCTCCTGCCCCGGGCCCACCTTCTCCTCCTGCCTTGGGCCCACCTTCACCTCCTGCCCCGGGCCCACCTTCTCCTCCTGCCCCAGGCCCACCTTCACCTCCTGCCTTGGGCCCACCTTCTCCTCCTGCCCCAGGCCCACCTTCACCTCCTGCCCCGGGCCCACCTTCTCCTCCTGCCTTGGGCCCACCTTCTCCTCCTGCCCCAGGCCCACCTTCACCTCCTGCCCCAGGCCCACCTCCACCTCCTGCCCCGGGCCCACCTTCTCCTCCTGCCTTGGGCCCACCTTCACCTCCTGCCCCGGGCCCACCTTCACCTCCTGCCCCGGGCCCACCTTCTCCTCCTGCCCCGGGCCCACCTTCACCTCCTGCCCCAGGCCCACCTTCTCCTCCTGCCCCGGGCCCACCTTCACCTCCTGCCCCAGGCCCACCTTCACCTGCTGCCCCGGGCCCACCTTCACCTCCTGCCCCAGGCCCACCTTCTCCTCCTGCCTTGGGCCCACCTCCACCTCCTGCCCCAGGCCCACCTTCTCCTCCTGCCCCAGGCCCACCTTCACCTCCTGCCCCAGGCCCACCTTCTCCTCCTGCCCCAGGCCCACCTCCACCTCCTGCCCCAGGCCCACCTTCCTCCTTTTAATCATCCAGGTGGGCACCTGTTGACACACTCAGAGACAGATGCTAACCTGGAGCGGTGGGCAGCCATTCAGCACCCGGGGAGCATGGGGGGGTACGGTGCCTTGCTCAAGGGCACCTCAGCTGTGACACGGAGGTGGAACTGACACCCCTCCAGCTGTCAGTTCCACCAATCTTTTTTGAATGGTGAGAGTGGGAATCAAACCGCCAACCTTCCGGTTATTGGACGACCGACTCTAACCACTGAGCCACAGAGTACACAGCCTTCCTGCTGCTCCTCCCCCTCTTCTTCCTCCCCCTCTCTCTTCCTCCTCCTCCTCCCCTCTTCTTCCTCCCCCTCTCTCTTCCTCCCCTCTTCCTCCTCCTCTCTCTTCCTCCCCCTCTCTCTTCCTCCCCCTCTTCTTCCTCCCCCTCTTCTTCCTCCCCCTCTTCTTCCTCCCCCTCTTCTTCCTCCCCCTCTTCTTCCTCCTCTCTCTTCTTCCTCCTCCCCTCTTCCTCCCCCTCTCTCTTCCTCCCCCTCTTCTTCCTCCCCCTCTTCTTCCTCCTCTCTCTTCTTCCTCCCCCTCTCTCTCTTCCTCCCCCTCTTCTTCCTCCCCCTCTTCTTCCTCCTCTCTCTTCTTCCTCCCCATCTTCTTCCTCCTCTCTCTTCTTCCTCCCCATCTTCTTCCTCCTCCCCCTCTCTCTTCCTCCCCCTCTCTCTCTTCCTCCTCCCCCTCTTCCTCCTCCCCCTCTCTCTTCCTCCTTCCTCTGATTCATTGACCGGGGTCCCAGAGAAGCTGCAGCCAGGTCCAGTAAATCCCGTCTCTTAATTAAGATTTCTCTCACCCCTCATCCCCCCTGTCCTCCCCCTCTCCTCGCCTTCAGCTCGGGCTGAAAACTTCTGCGTCTGACATGAAATCGATGCGTCCGAGGCGCAGAGGCTCAGGTATTGGATTGCAGGTGGGCCCAGGAGGGGCCCCGGCCGGCCCCGGGCCCCCCGACCGTCCGCCGCCGTCAGCCCCCGCCGCGGCCGAGATGTGAAAGTCTTTGGCTGCCGGATAAAAATGTCAAGCGCTAATAGGCTCCGTTGTGATTAGCCGAGATGGAGTTCACAAATCCAGGGTAGAAAATCTGTTAGCAGGGATCTTTACAAGGTCTCAGGGTTTGTCTGCCGCTCGGCTCCTCCTCACAACACACCTCTCCGAGTTCTGCAGCCTCTCAGGCCACTCCGAGGAATAACCGCCATAAATAAATAACCGTCTGAACTTTCCGTCAATTAGAAAATAAGAAAAGGCGGACTTGTTGTGGAGCTCCAGCCAGAATATTCATGAGCTGCCTCATTACCCCGGGATGCTGCTGTTTGCAGGGATTTGCTTCAGCCCCGGTGAAAGAAAGCGCTCTTAGGTAGAAACATTATTTACACTTTGGTGAGGATTTCTTCTTCTTCTCTCCACTTCTTCACTTTTTCTTTTGTTGTTTTTCGCTCAAAGTTTGGGGGAGAATCTGGGCTGGGAGTCTGACCTCTGAGTGCTGGAAGGTATGGAGAGCATCATTTATTTAGGAGCAGGTCTGTTTAATCACCTGGAGATGGCCGAGGGCCTCCCAGGGCCTCCAAGGACTCAGGAAAACTCTGGCGTTAGCTGTTAAACACCTGCAAAGGAGGAGGAGGGAGCTTTAACCTGGAGCCGGTGCATCTGCAGCAAACTGCCAGCCGCTCAGTCTGAAACATGGAGCTCAGACTGAGTCGCTTCTAATCAGATCCGAACAGTAAAGAGCTGCACTGTGGGGTGGCCTGATGCAGGCGATAAAGTGTTATTCATCCAGTTTAGCTGATAAATGTTACAGTTTGCTCTTTACATGCACATCAAGCCAAATAATCAGCAGCAGTTAGTTCAGGCAGATTGAAGATTATTCATACTGTGTTAATTCAGGAAGCTTTTCAGAGACAAGAATCACCCTTTTACAGGAAGAAGGAGAAGAGTTAGAAATAATCTGACACAATGAGTCCTGATAAGCAGATCAGAACCTGAACCCTCAGCCGGTTCGAGGCGGCCTCCTGTGGCTGTTGACCTAAGCCTAAGCCTGTGAACTTTGACCTAAACCTAACCCTACCCCTACCCTGTTGACCCGTACCCTACCCTAACTCTACCCCTACCCTGTTGACCCTTACCCTAACCCTATCCTGTTGACCCCTACCCTACCCTAACTCTAACCCTACCCTGTTGACCCCTACCCTACCCTAACCCTAACCCTACCCTGTTGACCCCTACCCTACCCTAACTCAAACCCTACCCTTTTGACCCTTACCCTAACCCTATCCTGTTGACTCCTACCCTAACCCTATCCTATTGACCCCTACCCTAACCCTACCCTGTTGACCCCTACCCTAACCCAACCCTATCCTGTTGACCTAACCCTATCCTGTTGACCCTTACCCTAACCCAACCCTATCCTGTTGACCCTTACCCTAACCCAACCCTATCCTGTTGACCTAACCCTATCCTGTTGACCCTTACCCTAACCCTACCCTGTTGACCCCTACCCTAACCCAACCCTATCCTGTTGACCTAACCCTATCCTGTTGACCCTTACCCTAACCCAACCCTATCCTGTTGACCCTTACCCTAACCCAACCCTATCCTGTTGACCCTTACCCTAACCCAACCCTATCCTGTTGACCTAACCCTATCCTATTGACCCCTACCCTAACCCTACCCTGTTGACCCCTACCCTAACCCAACCCTATCCTGTTGACCTAACCCTATCCTGTTGACCCTTACCCTAACCCAACCCTATCCTGTTGACCTAACCCTATCCTGTTGACCCTTACCCTAACCCAACCCTATCCTGTTGACCCTTACCCTAACCCAACCCTATCCTGTTGACCCTTACCCTAACCCAACCCTATCCTGTCGACCTAACCCTATCCTGTTGACCTAACCCTATCCTGTTGACCCTTACCCTAACCCAACCCTATCCTGTTGACCTAACCCTATCCTGTTGACCTAACCCTATCCTGTTGACCCTACCCTAACCCCTACCCCAACCCTAACCCTATCCTGTTGACCAAACCCTATCCTATTGACCCCTACACTAACCCTATCCTGTTGACCCTACCCTAACCCTATCCTGTTGACCCTACCCTAACCCTAACCCTATCCTGTCGACCTAACCCTACCCCTAACCCTAACCCTAACCCTATCCTGTTGACCCTACCCTAACCCTAACCCTATCCTGTCGACCTAACCCCATCCTGTTGACCCTAACCCTACCCTTAACCCTAACCCTACCCCTACCCCTATCCTACCCTAAACCTAACCCTACCCTACCCTACTCTAACCTAACCCTACCCTCGTTGTAATGATCAGACAGATAAATTGCTCACAAATGGTCGTCTTGTTCTGCTGCCTTTCCCGACTCTTTCTCTCCCAGATTAGCTTATTACGATACCACACATGTCAGAATCAATGCCTTGCATTATTCCTGAAACAGCCCCGCCCTCCCCTCCTCGCTGCAGATGTGAGTCCGAGTCCCAGGTGGATTATTTTCAATCAATAGAGCAAGCGTGGTGGTTGTGGAGCCTCTAAGTATCCAGGATTGGCTGAGCCGGGGAGCGGCGGGCCTGACCCGAGCAGCGATCCGTTCCATAATCACCTCGGACCGATGGATTCTTTTACAGCTGCTGGAGTTTCCCTCCCAGGCTGCTCCGCTGCTTTTAATGAATTTCCTGTCTTACGGCCTCAGAAATGTCAACACTCAGTCACTCTGTAATTGAATTTCTTCAGCGGTCCAACATTTTTTTCCTCTTAAAGCAGAACCATTAAAACATTCTTTTGTTTGCACTCTTGGAAAACTTACCCCTGCTCTTTTTTTTATTATTGGCCCTGTTCGGTAATGTCTCTAACATCTGTCCGGGTCCGGAGGGCGGAGGCGGCTGGAGCCCGCAGGATGGAGGTGTCGGACGGAGCGCGGGGGGTTCCGACATGTTTACAGGCTCCAGTAATCATGTGTCATTACGGCTCCTCTTCTTCTTCTATCGCTCTAATTACGGCTGGAACATCTGGTGTTTAAGAGTTCCGCTCCAACACCAACATTTGGACCCCAGCCGGACCGTCCCGCCGGTAGTTTCTGCCGCTTTGGAACTGTTCGCTGCCCCTTAATGCTGACACACCTCGTGTAAACATCACAGCTCTGGGGTTGATGTTGTCACACTTTAAGTGAAAGGAAATAGAGTTCTCAGTGAAAGTGTTTTTATGTAAAACACCAGAACCCGGGCCGGAGAAGGAAAAGTAGCTGAGGTTCAGGCAGGGGCGAGGCTAGGGTATCTTTAGCAGTGGTGTCAAAAGTGCACACATTTGTTACTTAAGTAGAAGTATAGATACTGCAGTTTAAAAACACTCTGGTAAAAGTTGAAGTATCAACTTGAGCTCTTTACTCAAGTAAAAGTGAAAAAGTATGTGCTCCAAAACCTACTTAAAGTATAAAAGTATAAAGTAACCTTTAAATTATTATTTTTTTTAAAACAAACAAAAAAAAACACACAAAAAGGTAGATGCCACTATATGAATTGCAAGCTTAATTTGAAAACTGGTTAGTTCTACATGTGGCCCAAGACAACAATCATAAAACCATTACTGTCAAAGACAAAGTCACTCAAGGAGCATGTTCTTTCTCAAACTTTATTGGAATTCAATTACACGTGAGGTAGTATTCAAGAGGTAGGTCGTGAGGTGTTCATGTTCGTCCCATCAAAAAAACAAAAAAGTCTTACTGCCTGAAAAATTCAAAGAAAAAAGATATACACACTCGTTCTCACTAGGTGTGGATGGCGCACATGACGTGAAATACATAAACTGAAGCCAAGAGTAACGAGGCTGTTTGTTTTGAAAATGTAAGGAATAGAAAGTACAGATACTTCTGTGAAAATGTAATGAGTAGAAATCAGAAGTAGGCAGAAAAATAAGTAATGGAGTAAAGTACAGATACCTAAAAAGTGTACTTAAGTACAGTAACGAAGTATTTGTACTTCGTTACTTGACACTTCTGATTTTTAGTGGTGCCACCGTGAGATAGCTCGGCACCCCCTGGCTCAGCACATTTTTAAAATATTATATTATGCAAAAAACTTGCTCTGCCCCTGCGCAATACTTTGGTGCGACTGGCCAATCTGGCAAACATTTGTGTCTGGCAACCCTGCTTCAAAACGAGGCTTGTGACCAGTCCACTTGTCAACTACATCTCTTCTGATTGGTTGGCACATTCATAGGGATAGGAATTGCTAAGATTTTTTTACGATTCCAGTTCCATTTTGGATTCTGCTTAACGATTCGGTTCTTTGTTCCCTTATCGATTCTCATTTGGAGAAAAAGGACAACAAACCGGTCGATTAGCATCAACTTTGTTTAGTTTAGAAGTAACACGAGTCATGACCTCACAAACCCAACAACGGTGAGATCCACATTGGTCTATCCTGGCCTGGGTAATTTAACTCTTCCCTGCTCTGGTGAAAGGAGAAGCTGGAGGTAGAGGTGAACTGGGGGTAGTACCACCAGCCTCTGGCTCTGAGCCGGTCAGGCTCTGTCTCTCATGATTTCATCTAAATGTAATGCCTGAGAAGGCATTCATTTAACCTTAACCGTTACTAACAGCAGCTTTTACAATGAGGCTAATGGCGCTAACATGGTAGGCAGTGTTTGTTTGTTTCCTGGTTCGCTTTGGTTTAGTTTGGCTGAACTGTTGGAGAGGAGAGATGGACCTTTCTGAGAGAAACTGAATCCAGCTTCCAGGGAACAAAATGAACGATGTGGATCTGAACTCTGGACCTGGACTGGATCCTGGTGTCAGTCCTCCGATTTGATGTCTGCACCTCAATTAAATTCAATTCATTTTTATTTATATAGCGCCAAATACAACAAATATCATCTCAAGGCACTTAGATAATAAAGTCCAATTCAAGCCAATTGGAATTAGATTAACTTGTAATCATAATTATTCATAAAATAATCCAATTTGTTCACCTCTGATTTTAACTGACTGGAAGCAGTTTGTGTGGGTTTCACTTACAAATCCAAGAAAGCCAATAAACAGTGTAGAACTAATTGACTTATTAGTCCATTAAACACATGTAAACTGTCCCGCCCATGGGATTTTCCCCATGTTTTTAGTTTTGTGTTTTATCATGTTTTAGGTTGTTTCATGTCTTGGTTTTTGAGTTCATGTTTAGTTAGTTTTGCCATTGTTTTTCCCTCACTCAGCTCATTAGTTTCACTCACTTCACCTGTGTTTTCCCCATCAGCTGCACTCATTCACAATCACCCAGTTCCCTATTTAGTTTCCAGGCTCCCGCGTTTCTTTGCCAGATCCCACCCGTAAATATCCCTCATGCCATGCCACGCTAAGTTAAGTATTTATCCATGTTTAGTCAAGTCTTTTGTTTTGTTTTGTCTCAATTATGACTGAAACCGGACCTTTAAACACATGTAAACAAGTTAATCTGACAGAAACCGGACCTTTAAACACATGTAAACACGTTAATCTGACAGAAACCGGACCTTTAAACACATGTAAACACGTTAATCTGACAGAAACCGGACCTTTAAACACATGTAAACACATTAATCTGACAGAAACCGGACCTTTAAACACATGTAAACACGTTAATCTGACAGAAACCGGATCTTTAAACACATGTAAACACGTTAATCTGACAGAAACCGGACCTTTAAACACATGTAAACACGTTAATCTGACAGAAACCGGACCTTTAAACACATGTAAACACGTTAATCTGACAGAAACCGGACCTTTAAACACATGTAAACACGTTAATCTGACAGAAACCGGACCTTTAAACACATGTAAACACGTTATTCTGACAGAAACCGGACCTTTAAACACATGTAAACACATTAATCTGACAGAAACCGGACCTTTAAGACGTGTTTACATGTGTTTAAAGGTCCGGTTTCAGTCAGACTGACGTGTTTACATGTGTTTAAAGGTCCGGTTTCTGTCAGATTAATGTGTTTACATGTGTTTAAAGGTCCGGTTTCAGTCAGACTGACGTGTTTACATGTGTTTAAAGGTCCGGTTTTAGTCAGACTAACGTGTTTACATGTGTTTAAAGGTCCGGTTTCAGTCAGACTGACGTCCATCAGCTCCGTGCTGCACATTTTCCCACCAGGTCGGCTTCGTGTTGCGGCTCCTGATGATGGAGATGATTTCGTGCTGAAAAGATCCGTGCAGTGGAAACAAACATGCAGTGAAAGAGGATTTCATCAGACCTGATCAATAATGTTTCCTGCAGACTCGTATGCAGATGCGTCCCCGCGGACGCTTTTCATCATCACATTCCTGCAGCGTGAGCGCAGCGCTCAGGTTTGGCAGAAACTCGCTTTCAGCTGCATTTTCACACAGAAATGAAAAAACATAAATCTGTTTGGGTGTGTTCTGCGAACACTGTGGGAACCTCTGCACAGTCTGCTGGCAACGATTGTTCAAGATTTTAAACTCTTTTTCATGGAAATCAGGTTCAAATCTGACCAGATCTGTTATTTTTTGTGCTGACATGTAATTACAGGCTCAATTTCAGGAGGTAAAAGAGTGAATTAATGCTCACGTTTCTGATCCAGATGCAGAAAACGGAGGAGTTCCAACACACAAATGTACAGATTTATAAATGATATCACCCTGACCATGTTTCCACTCACATGTTCATCTGGAAGCGGAAACTCCCCGACTCAGTCGACAAATAAAAAGGAAATAAAATCGCTTTTATTTTGTTTCAGTGGAACAAAAACACCAACAGAGGCCTGAATAAAGGACCCTGAAATAAAAAGGCTCACTTTTACTCTTCTTCTGCAGATTAGGATGTAAATAAAAGTGAGGTTGCCGTGGTAACTGGCTGCAGCTTCTCATTACTGTCATCGTTCAGCTGATTGATTCAGAAATAATCAGTTTGATTTGTTCAAATTAAAGTCTGAAGAAATGGCAGCAACAGTAACTAAATCTGTCAGATGAATCAGGGGAAATGATCTTCTTCTGAGAAACGATGGAAGGAAGGACAGTTAACTTTAACTATTTAACTATTGCAGTTAACTACAATAATCTGTCAGTTCGTTTCCCCAAAGTTTAGCAGAACTGTTACCAGGTACAGACTGAAGTCTGTTCGGAGTCCAGTTCATGAGACGAACACGATAATTAGGGACCGAGCAGTGAAACTGGACCCTAATGTGTCTGTACTGTTTCTTCTTTCTTTCTTTCTTCTTATTCTTTGCAAAAGTTACTCAAACTCGTGAAATTTTGCGAGCGCCACCTGCCAGCCGACGACATGAAAGAATCTAAACTTTATATTTTTGGGAGTCGCTCATTGACTCTGTAGCGCCCCCTACGATGCTTAAAAATGGTCCCCGCATTGGGTTTAGTTTAGCGTGGGACAATAAAATTCGGTACACTCATTCATCATGCCCAGACGCATAAAAAAAGTCTCTTACCGCCATGGTCCCACATCCACAGGAAGGCGGCCATTTTGGATGGAAGGTGCGTTTTGGTGCCATTTTTGCTCGATTCCACGCCTTGCATAAGATCGAACTCGTCCTACAGATTTAATGCTACAGACTCCAAACCTGGCCAGGTTACTCTTAAGACATGGGGGGGGGGGAATCATGGAGAAACTTTTCCAAACTCTGAACGGTGTGGGCGTGGCCAGGCGGTGAAAATCATGTGATGGCATTTGTGGTTTGAAAGCCTTATCATCATGGCAAGGTCATGAAACTTGGCACACACGTCCACCCTGACGACCTCGTACGTATGTAAAGGGTATCGTGCGTGTGGGCAGAGCTGCGCAACTAGGCGTCCAGCGCATGCCCAACGTGCGCACATCCCAACGTGCGCACATCTCGGTCCCGCATACAGCTGCTTGCAGCTTTCTAGTTAGTTTTGTTTCTGGTGTGAACATGGTTACTGATGCTGTGTGTGCACGTGCGTGTGCACGTGGACAAAGCCCTCCTGCACCGGCTGCTGCTGACAGCTCTTATTTATGAACACTTTTCTCTCTCCTCTCTTTTATTCTCCGTCTAATTGGCTCGCCGCTGCCTGATTGTCGGGGCCGCGGCCCCCAGCCGCCCGTCCCCGCGCCGCGGCCCCGTCCCCAGAGAGCGCTGCTGGGTGAGGGTGTCGTAAAGGCCCCGGGCTCCTCTGTGGGCACTTAGCACCTGTAATGAAGGGGCCGGCCCCGGCACCACCCACAGCAGACTCTGGACCCGGGGCCTGTTTTCTTTGGCCCCGTCTCGCTCCTATCAGCTCGACCTGCGAGCGGGAGGAAGTCGGCTCCCAACTAATTTGATTTCTGAGTTATAAGCTCATGAATAAGCGCCATAAAACGGCTCTCTGAACGTGTTTCTGGGCCCTTCTGGGGACAGAACCGGCATTGTGTCCCCTCTAATTGGCTGCAGCTTTTTTTCTCGTCGACCATCTGGCCGTGCGCTCACATTCCTGCGTGCTTTTTTTTCTGAATGGAGGACATCCAGACGTGGCCGCGGCGCATCAGCGAGGCGCGCTCAGGTGTTCGGACGGGCTCGGAGTAGATTAGGGGGGGAGGTGTTGTGGGCAGTGCTCTCTCGGGCCCCCGGGGGTCACTTCAGGATGTGTAACCTGATGTAATTGCAGGCATTAAGTGCAGCGCGGCCCCCGGACAATCCCCTCCTTTGTGGAGTGAATTAAAGAATATTAGCTGCAGCGGCCGCCGCTAATGGACAGAAAAAGGATTGAGAGCAGTTTAAGGGGTCATTACCAAACAAAGCCGGCGTTAAAAGGGGGCTCGGCGCTGGCTCTGCGTTATAAATCATCCGAGGTGTGCAGCAGGAGGAAGGAGCCTGAGCTGGCACCCGCTCTGTTTCCTCCACGTTTGGAGGACGTTCCCACCCGGCCGCCGCCGCCTGTCCTTACAGCCGGTTACACAGGAATTTTAACAATTTCCCAGAAAACTAATGTGTTGTGATCCATGGTTAAAGGTAAGAGGTTTGGACCCGAGAGCAGGCCAGAAAAAAGTCTTTATTTAACAAACAAAAAGGAAGTCGCTGCTGGGCAGGAAGTCCAGAAACATCCAGAAAACTCACAGAAAACATCCAAAACAAATCAAAGAAAACTCCGAATTAACAAAACCTGAACAAGAAGAAGACTGAAAACCCAGACTGAGATCAACAAGGAAAACTTTTTGGAGTATTTTGTGCAGTTACATTTTGTTGATTGGTTTCTCGGGGTGGGGGGGGGGGGCACTCTGAGACTGAAATGGTTCACATGTCGGAGTAAGAAGAATGAAGATGTTTCTGGCGCTGCTGGGAGATGTTTCCATCCTCTTTCTAACCCTGTCGGTGGATAACACGTCGCCACATAAAGCTTTAAAATAAAGTCAGGAAATTTCCATTATAAAAACATAGTTCATGTCTTTGCTTTTATCTGGAATCTTGTGTTTTATTTAGGCTTTTTAATGTTTAATTAAGGACGTTAACACGTGTAATAAGGATGAAATTACCTATAAAAGAGATCAGGCTTGAACTGATTGCTGTTATCAGTTTGATTTTATTATCTAATCAATTTTAGGTGCATCATTTATATATATTTATACATAGCTTCCTGTCCTTCATGCGAACAGGTGAACATGGGGTGAATCCCTGTTACCCACGATGCTTTGCGGCTGATGGATTCCATTTTGTTTCTATAATTTCTTTATTTGTTTCTTTCCTGCTTTCTGGTTCAACATGTTTTGTTTTTAAAGTTTAGTTTCAGGGGTTGGATTATTAGTCTTATTTTTTATTTAATCTGGCTTTTTCATATGTTTTAAAAAGGATTTAATCGATCATTTGAATAAAGATTGAAAACAGGATATAAAAGCAAGTTAAAAAAGTTGAAAAATAAAGCAGAAATATGAATTAATGTTACTTTTTACACAGCGATTTGTAATGTAATATTTGTACGATTTACTTATTCATGTGTTTGTTTTTAACGCGTTTCTCTTCAGTTTCCTGACTGTGTGATGAGGGAGTTGGAAATGTTCAGGATGGAGGTAACATCTGTAACATCTGCTGCCAACACTCAGCATAAAGCTCCAGAAACATTCAGTTAGAAGATTGACTTTCTTCTTCTGTCGTTTCTTGCTTGGCATGATGGATCTTCCATACACTGCTGAAGGTTTCCTCTCTGACTCGGGTCCTCATTTCCTCAGCAGCAGTCACTAATGACTCCTATTTCCAAGTGATGAGATAATAACCCCGGCCTGAACGAGGGGGCGGGGCCTCATGTTTCCAGGCTTTTTCCCTTTTTTCTGGAGCTCTGTGGGCGATCCTGATGGGGAATCCAGAGAGAAGGAGCTGGTTTTCTGTTCCCAGCGCTCCTCCATCACACACGGCCGTGCACCCGGGGAGCAGAAGAACACTTTCACTCACATGTTTTCAGACTCTGCAGCAGTAAAAGCTTCAAGAAGTTATGACAGCTGTGACGGAACCGATGAATTAACACTATAAACGACTATGAAGTGGTAAAGTTTACGCCTATAACAGAATAATTAACTGATTTTAATGTCACCTCTGCTGCATCGTCCAATCAGAGCGTGTGGGATCAGATATATATATAAATAAGTTCAATTTATTTATAACAATTTATTTAAAACAATAAGGAAATAAAGTGAAGTCAAGTGCAGACACGGCGTGATTAAGCAGGAAGTTTAGAGTCTTAATAAAAGCTGAAAACAAAGCGCTGCTTTTTAAAGGCGCACAGCTGACCCACTGGTGGTTGTTCCAGAGTTTTAAATCTTTCACCTCGTACGAGGAACAACGAAAAGCTGCTGAGTCTGTGATGGAAGCAGCAGCGTTTATTCTTTCAGACACCATTTGCACATTTAATTTCAACACGGGTGTTCACTTTGTTTCACTGTAGGACCTCACCAGCTCTTTAAAGGGACAGTTCTCCTCTTTAAAGGGACAGTTCTCCTCTTTAAAGGGACAGTTCGCCTCTTTAAAGGGCCAGTTCTCCTCCTTAAAGGGACAGTTCGCCTCTTTAAAGGGACAGTTCTCCTCTTTAAAGGGACAGTTCGCCTCCTTAAAGAGACAGTTCACCTCTTTAAAGGGACAGTTCGCCTCCTTAAAGAGACAGTTCGCCTCTTTAAAGGGACAGTTCGCCTCTTTAAAGGGACAGTTCGCCTCTTCTGACATGAAGCTGTGTAACATCCCATATCAGCAACATCATTTCTGAACATCTTCTTACCCCCTGCTGCGTCCTGTGAGCAGAGTTCCAGCCTCGTTTTGGTGTTGATGAAGGTAGTCCGGCTAGTTGGCTGGGGTTTAAAAAATAAAGCGTTTTGCTTCTCAGAACAATATGCGTTCAACAGAGTAATACATTTGCATCACAAAATGGTTCTCCAGGAAAAAGTCAGACCTCACAATCGCTTGGCACTATTTTCTCTCCCTTCGTATCACTGCCTGCTGCCGCCTGCCGACAGCCGCGCCTGTTACGGTGTTTGCTGCTCGGTCTGCACAGCAGGTAAAGGAAAGGAAAGGAAACAAAAGGAAAGGAAAGGAAAGAGAAGGAAATGAAGGGAAAGGAAAGGAGAGGGAAAGAAAGGAAAGGAAAGGAGAGAGAAGGAAGGAAAGGAAACAAAACAAAACAAAAGGAAAGGAAAAGAGAAGGAAACAAAAGGAAAGGAAAGAAGGAAAGGAAAGGAAAGGAAAGAGAAGGGAAGGAAACAAAAGGAAAGGAAAGGAAAGAAAGGAAAGGAAAGGAAAGGAAGGAAAGGAAAAGAGAAGGAAACAAAAGGAAAGGAAACAAAAGGAAAGGAAACAAGGAAAGGAAACAAAACGAAAGGAAACAAAAGAAAAGGAAAGGTGTGACTTTTTCCTGGAGAACCATTTTGTGATGCAAATGTATTACTCTGTTGAGCGCATATTGTTCTGAGAAGCAAAACGCTTTATTTTTTAAACCCCAGCCAACTAGCCGGACTACCTTCATCAACACCAAAACGAGGCTGGAACTCTGCTCACAGGACGCAGCAGGGGGTAAGAAGATGTTCAGAAATGATGTTGCTGATATGGGATGTTACACAGCTTCATGTCAGAAGAGGCGAACTGTCCCTTTAAAGAGGCGAACTGTCCCTTTAAGGAGGCGAACTGTCCCTTTAAAGAGGAGAACTGTCCCTTTAAAGAGGAGAACTGTCCCTTTAAAGAGGCGAACTGTCCCTTTAAAGAGGCGAACTGTCCCTTTAAGGAGGCGAACTGTCCCTTTAAGTCAGTGGGTTAGTGTTTCCGTCAGTGAGGCCCTTCTGAGTATTTCTGTGTTAACTCTGATCTCTGATGCTTCATTTCCCACCAAGAGTTACTCCAAACGTGCAGATTTGGTAATGTTTCTGCAACCCTAACCTCTGGATCATTTTAAATCTGCTCCAACGATCTGAAGACTCGATCACTTTCCTTTTTTTTCGCATTTTTAACGTCTCAAACAGATTCTCTGAGTTCTTGACAAGTTTGACGGAGATGAGGACGTTCCATCAGCCTTCGCTCCGAAGCTCTAAGGCCAAAACAAACGGTTCTCCTGCCTACATCCCCTCAGTTTGACCCGAAACAAAGACGGTTTGCATCATCCCCACGTTGTTCCACTTCCAGACGATAACTCCTGCTGCGTCTGCCAAACAGCATCATCCACGTCGTAAATCAGGCCGCTCAGCGCTCCGTCCCACGAACTCACACAGTGATCGATTGTCTCTTCACTCAGAGGTGACGGGAAACCATCCAGAGAGCGGCCTCGCCTCCTCCGCCTCCAGCCCGTCGCTCGTCCTCTTTGTTCGTGACACATCCTGGCGACATCATCTGCTTCCTGCCTGCAGCGAGCAGGAGGCGGCGTGAGCGGAGGTCAGGTCGCGGAGGTCGGCTCTGACTCACAGCGATGCGCTGATGTATGGATCTCTGCAGACTGCATGATGCTGCACATGCTGGGCTCCAACAAGATGCTTTCACTCTCCAACACAACCGTTAACGTCAAAATTACTCCACCAGTATAAAACCAGTCTGAATCCAGTCTGAAACCGGTCTGAAACCGGTCTGAAAGCAGTCTGAAACCAGATGTGATTCAGACTGGATTCAGGCTGGATTCATACTGGTTTCAGACTGGTTTCAGACTGGATTCAGACTGGATTCAGACTAGATTCAGACTGGATTCAGACTGGATTCAGACTGGATTCAGACTAGCTTCAGACTGGATTCAGACTGGATTCAGACTGGATTCAGACTGGATTCAGACTAGATTTAGACTGGATTCATACTGGTTTCAGACTGGATTCAGACTGGATTTATACTGGTTTCAGACTGGTTTCAGACTGGATTTATACTGGTTTCAGACTGGTTTCAGACTGGATTCAGACTGGTTTCAGACTGGATTTATACTGGTTTCAGACTGGTTTCAGACTGGTTTCAGACTGTTTTTTTCACAGGTTTTAAACTAGTTTGATTTTAGACTGGTTTTGACCAGATTTTAACTGGACTGGTTTTTTTTTATCTGTGTAATTCCAAAAAATTTTTTAAACCGTCCAGAACTGGTTTTATACCAGTTTTCGACTGTTTGGAATTGGATCACAAACACACAAACAGAATTTACCCTTCAGATGTGTCAGGAAACACAAACACATAAACAGAATATACAGTCATTCCTCTCGACTCTCGGCCCCCCGTTAAAGCGACCCCGGAGCCTCGTAAGTCAGATCGTACTCTGGGCCTCGGAAAGATTTGTTCCCACATATCGTATTTTATTTTCATCCTTTGGCTCCATGTGTAATAAACTGTAAAGGTAGAAAATAAACAGCAGTGCTGGCTTTGTGTCGGAGGCTCCGCCGGGAACGCCGACGGGAAGAGAAGCTGCAGCTCCGAGCCAAGAAATAAATCCCCGCATAGAGCCCGGATCACCTGGTGCCACATTTCTGACTCTGAGAAGAGATCATCTGAAAACCTGTTTGCTGTTAAATGTCACCCACAGAGTTCTGGGCTGAGTCCTCCGCCTCCCAGCGCCGATACATCTGGATCAGCTCAGCCACTCCGTCACTTACAGGAGGAACCCCCCAAACCCCCCAGAGGAAGCCCCCCAACCGCCCCCCGAAACCCCCCAGAGGAGCCCCGACATCCCCCAGAGGAAGCTCCCCGACATCCCCCAGAGGAAGCTCCCCGACACCCCCCAGAGGAAGCTCCCCAACTGCCCCCGAAACCCCCCAGAGGAGCCCCCCAAACCCCCCAGAGGAAGCCCCCCAACCGCCCCCCGAAACCCCCCAGAGGAGCCCCGACATCCCCCAGAGGAAGCTCCCCGACATCCCCCAGAGGAAGCTCCCCGACACCCCCCAGAGGAAGCTCCCCAACCGCCCCCGAAACCCCCCAGAGGAACCCCCCAAACCCCCCAGAGGAATCCCCCCAACCGCCCCCCGAAACCCCCCAGAGGAACCCCCCAAACCCCCCAGAGGAAGCTCCCCAACACCCCCCAGAGGAAGCTCCCCGACACCCCCCAGAGGAAGCCCCCCAACATCCCCCAGAGGAAGCTCCCCGACACCCTCCAGAGGAAGCCCCCCAACACCCTCCAGAGGAAGCCCCCCAACATCCCCCAGAGGAAGCTCCCCGACACCCCCCAGAGGAAGCTCCCCAACCGCCCCCGAAACCCCCCAGAGGAACCCCCCAAACCCCCCAGAGGAATCCCCCCAACCGCCCCCGAAACCCCCCAGAGGAACCCCCCAAACCCCCCAGAGGAAGCTCCCCAACACCCCCCAGAGGAAGCTCCCCGACACCCTCCAGAGGAAGCCCCCCAACACCCTCCAGAGGAAGCCCCCCAACATCCCCCAGAGGAAGCTCCCCGACACCCTCCAGAGGAAGCCCCCCAACACCCTCCAGAGGAAGCTCCCCGACATCCCCCAGAGGAAGCTCCCCGACACCCCCCAGAGGAAGCTCCCCAACCGCCCCCGAAACCCCCCAGAGGAACCCCCCAAACCCCCCAGAGGAATCCCCCCAACCGCCCCCGAAACCCCCCAGAGGAACCCCCCAAACCCCCCAGAGGAAGCTCCCCAACACCCCCCAGAGGAAGCTCCCCGACACCCCCCAGAGGAAGCCCCCCAACATCCCCCAGAGGAAGCTCCCCGACACCCCCCAGAGGAAGCTCCCCGACACCCTCCAGAGGAAGCCCCCCAACATCCCCCAGAGGAAGCTCCCCGACACCCCCCAGAGGAAGCTCCCCAACACCCCCCAGAGGAAGCTCCCCGACACCCCCCAGAGGAAGCTCCCCGACACCCTCCAGAGGAAGCCCCCCAACATCCCCCAGAGGAAGCTCCCCGACACCCCCCAGAGGAAGCTCCCCGACACCCTCCAGAGGAAGCCCCCCAACATCCCCCAGAGGAAGCTCCCCGACACCCCCCAGAGGAAGCTCCCCAACCGCCCCCGAAACCCCCCAGAGGAACCCCCCAAACCCCCCAGAGGAAGCTCCCCAACACCCCCCAGAGGAAGCTCCCCGACACCCCCCAGAGGAAGCCCCCCAACATCCCCCAGAGGAACCCCCCAAACCCCCCAGAGGAAGCTCCCCAACACCCCCCAGAGGAAGCTCCCCGACACCCTCCAGAGGAAGCTCCCCAACACCCCCCAGAGGAAGCTCCCCGACACCCCCCAGAGGAAGCTCCCCGACACCCCCCAGAGGAAGCCCCCCAACATCCCCCAGAGGAAGCTCCCCGACACCCTCCAGAGGAAGCCCCCCAACATCCCCCAGAGGAAGCTCCCCGACACCCCCCAGAGGAAGCTCCCCAACCGCCCCCGAAACCCCCCAGAGGAACCCCCCAAACCCCCCAGAGGAATCCCCCCAACCGCCCCCGAAACCCCCCAGAGGAACCCCCCAAACCCCCCAGAGGAAGCTCCCCAACACCCCCCAGAGGAAGCTCCCCGACACCCTCCAGAGGAAGCCCCCCAACACCCTCCAGAGGAAGCCCCCCAACATCCCCCAGAGGAAGCTCCCCGACACCCTCCAGAGGAAGCCCCCCAACACCCTCCAGAGGAAGCTCCCCGACACCCCCCAGAGGAAGCTCCCCAACCGCCCCCGAAACCCCCCAGAGGAACCCCCCAAACCCCCCAGAGGAATCCCCCCAACCGCCCCCGAAACCCCCCAGAGGAACCCCCCAAACCCCCCAGAGGAAGCTCCCCAACACCCCCCAGAGGAAGCTCCCCGACACCCCCCAGAGGAAGCCCCCCAACATCCCCCAGAGGAAGCTCCCCGACACCCCCCAGAGGAAGCTCCCCGACACCCTCCAGAGGAAGCCCCCCAACATCCCCCAGAGGAAGCTCCCCGACACCCCCCAGAGGAAGCTCCCCAACACCCTCCAGAGGAAGCCCCCCAACATCCCCCAGAGGAAGCTCCCCGACACCCCCCAGAGGAAGCTCCCCAACCGCCCCCGAAACCCCCCAGAGGAACCCCCCAAACCCCCCAGAGGAAGCTCCCCAACACCCCCCAGAGGAAGCCCCCCAACATCCCCCAGAGGAACCCCCCAAACCCCCCAGAGGAACCCCCCAAACCCCCCAGAGGAAGCTCCCCAACACCCCCCAGAGGAAGCTCCCCGACACCCTCCAGAGGAAGCCCCCCAACATCCCCCAGAGGAAGCTCCCCAACACCCCCCAGAGGAAGCTCCCCAACACCCCCCAGAGGAAGCCTGAGCTGAAGGAGCTTCAAATTATCGCCACAGAGAGGAAATCCCCGAAAAAGGCCAGAACCGGAGGAGACTGGGCCAGAACCGGGCCTGATGTAGGACAGAGTGGAGCAATGGGAGGATGATGCTGATTGTCCTGGTTTCAGGTCAAACTGATGGAAGCAGAACACACTTTGTTCTGCCACAAAATCATCACTAAAGAGACGGCCAGAAGCAGGCCAGAACCAGGCCAAACCCAGGCCAGAGAGGGGCCTGATAACTGAAGGCTCTGCCTCCCAAACTGGCAGCTGGTTCCACAGAGAGGGGCCTGATAACTGAAGGCTCTGCCTCCCAAACTGGCAGCTGGTTCCACAGAGAGGGGCCTGATAACTGAAGGCTCTGCCTCCCAAACTGGCAGCTGGTTCCACAGAGAGGGGCCTGATAACTGAAGGCTCTGCCTCCCAAACTGGCAGCTGGTTCCACAGAGAGGGGCCTGATAACTGAAGGCTCTGCCTCCCAAACTGGCAGCTGGTTCCACAGAGAGGGGCCTGATAACTGAAGGCTCTGCCTCCCAAACTGGCAGCTGGTTCCTCAGAGAGGGGCCTGATAACTGAAGGCTCTGCCTCCCAAACTGGCAGCTGGTTCCTCAGAGAGGGGCCTGATAACTGAAGGCTCCGCCTCCCAAACTGGCAGCTGGTTCCACAGAGAGGGGCCTGATAACTGAAGGCTCTGCCTCCCAAACTGAAGGCTCTGCCTCCCAAACTGGCAGCTGGTTCCTCAGAGAGGGGCCTGATAACTGAAGGCTCTGCCTCCCAAACTGGCAGCTGGTCTCTCAGAGAGGGGCCTGATAACTGAAGGCTCTGCCTCCCAAACTGGCAGCTGGTTCCACAGAGAGGGGCCTGATAACTGAAGGCTCTGCCTCCCAAACTGGCAGCTGGTTCCTCAGAGAGGGGCCTGATAACTGAAGGCTCTGCCTCCCAAACTGGCAGCTGGTCCCACAGAGAGGGGCCTGATAACTGAAGGCTCTGCCTCCCAAACTGGCAGCCGGTTCCACAGAGAGGGGCCTGATAACTGAAGGCTCTGCCTCCCAAACTGGCAGCTGGTTCCACAGAGAGGGGCCTGATAACTGAAGGCTCTGCCTCCCAAACTGGCAGCTGGTTCCTCAGAGAGGGGCCTGATAACTGAAGGCTCTGCCTCCCAAACTGGCAGCTGGTTCCACAGAGAGGGGCCTGATAACTGAAGGCTCTGCCTCCCAAACTGGCAGCTGGTTCCTCAGAGAGGGGCCTGATAACTGAAGGCTCTGCCTCCCAAACTGGCAGCCGGTTCCACAGAGAGGGGCCTGATAACTGAAGGCTCTGCCTCCCAAACTGGCAGCTGGTTCCACAGAGAGGGGCCTGATAACTGAAGGCTCTGCCTCCCAAACTGGCAGCTGGTTCCACAGAGAGGGGCCTGATAACTGAAGGCTCTGCCTCCCAAACTGGCAGCTGGTTCCACAGAGAGGGGCCTGATAACTGAAGGCTCTGCCTCCCAAACTGGCAGCTGGTTCCACAGAGAGGGGCCTGATAACTGAAGGCTCTGCCTCCCAAACTGGCAGCTGGTTCCACAGAGAGGGGGCTGATAACTGAAGGCTCTGCCTCCCAAACTGGCAGCTGGTTCCTCAGAGAGGGGCCTGATAACTGAAGGCTCTGCCTCCCAAACTGGCAGCCGGTTCCACAGAGAGGGGCCTGATAACTGAAGGCTCTACCTCCCAAACTGGCAGCTGGTTCCACAGAGAGGGGCCTGATAACTGAAGGCTCTGCCTCCCAAACTGGCAGCTGGTTCCACAGAGAGGGGCCTGATAACTGAAGGCTTTGCCTCCCAAACTGGCAGCTTGGATGGTTTCCCAGGAGGATCTTTGAGGAACCTAGCCTAGATATCTAGACGCCCCTAGCGACCGCAAATTGAATTTGCTCCCGGCCTAGTCTCGTCACTTGTGGTGGTTTTGCGAGGCTGGAAATCGAAACTTAATCGGGCCAATCAAATGGTGAGGAGCGGGGTCGGAGGCGGGGCTACCTGGTGACGACAGAGGTGCGACGTTTCAGTGTGTGGTTCCAGAGAGAGGTAAACAGTGGCTGCGCCCAGCCAACAGTCTTTCCATTTGGCTTTGGCAGCGAGTCTAGAAGATTTAAATATACAGTTTTCTTTGCGATATGAACAGATAACTGCAGCTAAAGGCGGGGTAGGGGATCTTTTTCTGGAGCATTATTTTACATATTGCTTGAAATACTCTTCACACCCCCATTGCAACCAATTAATTAAAAGTTTTGACACAAATATGAAACGTTTTAGTGGCCTCTAGAACGTACAATCTAGGAAAAACAGACCGTTCACAATGATTGGATACTGATGCGTCTATCAAACTGCAATCTGCTCCTCCCTCCCCCTCCTCCCCCCTGTGCGCGTACCCTGCTCCGTGAACTAATTACGCGTCCAGAAGCTAAACTAGAGCCAGCTTGGCTAGCACCTAGCATTATTAAACATATAGTTAGCATAAACTAAATACTAAATACTAAATACGGCAACGATCGATGCTTGCTGTCAGAACAGCGCTCGTGCACCTTTGTGCACCTTCGTGCACCTTCGTGCACCTTCGTGCTCGTGCGCGTTCATGTACTCTAGAGGCGTGCCTTCGGGGGGAAAGTGAAGAAAGGGGTTGGGACTTTTTACCGGTGTATTTTCAAAATGCAGCTTCGCTGGATTCAAAATCCAGGATCTCCTACCCTACCTTTAATCAATGTAATGAAAAGTAAAAAGTAAACAAGGCAAATGCAGTTTGAATGACATTTTTTATATTTTGGTAAACTTTGAAGGTCAAATACACTTCAAATCTACACACAACCAAGTGCAGGCGACATTTAGACAGAAAATACAAACTTTGAAGAGGGAGTCCAGTTTGAAACCCCTTTTGTAAACCTTTCTAAAAAATAAATAAAATAACTCAGTACAGAAAATGCGGCCAACATCCCCAAGAAAAAAAGCTGTTAGGGTTACTGTACTCCACAAGCTGTAGGAGGTGCACACACAACCGGCCATTATACAAAAGAAAAAAAGAAACTGCAGCTTATCTGGCATCTTTTTTGTAAACTACCTTAAAACCTAAAAAAGGGGAGTTTCTGTAAGATAGGATTTGCACGTCTTTGGGCAGGCAGAACATGCATGGGGTCAGAACACTGTTGCATTTCTCTCTCTCTCTCTCTTTTTTTTGTAACGAGTAACTAAACCGAACTATGAAAATGTATCGGAGTAAAAGTATGCAATTAGGTTCGGAAATATAGTGAAGTAAAAGTGAAAGTTGTCAAAAAATTTTAAACTCGAGGAAAGTACAAAGTATTCCAAAATATACTTAAGTACAGTAGTGAAGTATTTTTACTTTGTTACTATCCAACACTGCTGAGGAGAGCCCGGCCCAGCAGTGAGCGTCCATGATGCATGAACAACAGTAAATATGATTGGCAGTCACTGTGGACGTGGAATCAACAGCCAACCCGTTCCACTGGGCTATGAGGAACCTGGAAAAGCCTTGAAAGCTCGTGTGTTTCCTGACAGTTTCCCCCCGCAGCCCCCGCAGCTGGAAACATGGAGGTTATGGATGGGCTGCTGATGGAGGCGGGCGGGCGGGGGGGCGTCAGCTCCTCTGGACTCACTTCAGCTCCTTTTCATGAACTCGTCTCCATGGAAGCGACAGTTTCTGCACCTCCTGCAGGTGGGACCCCCGGACCCCCCCAGTGATGGATGCCCTGCCTGATGCTGCTTTAATATCCAACAGCAGAACGTCTTGTTTGGGCAGCGAGCGGCCCCGACGTGGGCCAGGGTTCAGCGGAGGCCGGCCCCTCGGGGACTCCGGGGGCCCGGGCCGGGCTGACAGGGGAAAATATTTTTCAGTCTCCAGGGTGCAGCTTAGTTCACATTCAACTCTGCTTTTACTTCCCTCCCAGGAGCAGAAACTTGGCTTCGGCTGTGATGGCTTCTCCAGATGTGCACCTCACTTCTTCCTCTCCTCCCCCCTCCTCCTCTCCATTGTGAATTTCTGAACACCACAATTAACATCTATAAATCATGTCCCGAATACTTCCTGCTCAATCACAGGGGAATATCGGGGAACAGCCCAATAACTCATAACAAATTGGAGGCTTAAAGCAGCCAAAAAGATAAATTGTGTCGTGGAAAAAAAAGCTGGAGCGGGACGAGTCTCAGCTCTTAAATGACAGCTTTGCTCTGCTAAATTAGAGGTGCACGATTAATAAAAAGCTTCCAACAGTCCGTTTCCTCTCAGATTCCTGCTTTTTTTTTTAGTTCGTCAGGACCAAATCCATCACAGAGAAAAGATCTGCCACGTCCAATTAGACCACTTCTTATTTACTCTATCCAAAGTGGAGGACGAAATAACAGACGCCCTCCAAAATAATCACATAAATTAGTGTTTCACGGGTCGAAAAGAAGCTGGTTTATCATCCAACACTGATAACTGAAGCCGCCCGCTGGGCCCCCGCAGATTTTACCCGGAAATACACAAAATGAAAAACACAGAAAATATTTACAACTTGAGACAAAGAGACAAAAAAGTAGAAAAAGTGATCTGAAACAAACAAACACAGTCCAGATCCCCAGGAAGTGTTTGGCCGTTAGCTCACGCAGCTAACAGGAAGTGTTTGGCCGTTAGCTCACGCAGCTAACAGGAAGTGTTTGGCCGTTAGCTCACGCAGCTAACAGGAAGTGTTTGGCCGTTAGCTCGTGCAGCTAACAGGAAGTGTTTGGCCGTTAGCTCACGCAGCTAACAGGAAGTGTTTGACCTTAGCTCATGCAGCTAACAGGAAGTGTTTGGCCGTTAGCTCACGCAGCTAACAGGAAGTGTTTGGCCGTTAGCTCACGCAGCTAACAGGAAGTGTTTGGCCGTTAGCTCACGCAGCTAACAGGAAGTGTTTGGCCGTTAGCTCGTGCAGCTAACAGGAAGTGTTTGGCCGTTAGCTCACGCAGCTAACAGGAAGTGTTTGACCTTAGCTCATGCAGCTAACAGGAAGTGTTTGGCCGTTAGCTCATGCAACTCACAGGAAGTGTTTGGCCGTTAGCTCACGCAGCTAACAGGAAGTGTTTGGCCGTTAGCTCATGCAACTCACAGGAAGTGTTTGGCCGTTAGCTCACGCAGCTAACAAGAAGTGTTTGATCGTTAGCTCACGCAGCTAACAGGAAGTGTTTGGCCGTTAGCTCACGCAGCTAACAGGAAGTGTTTGGCCGTTAGCTCATGCAACTCACAGGAAGTGTTTGGCCGTTAGCTCACGCAGCTAACAGGAAGTGTTTGGCCGTTAGCTCACGCAGCTAACAGGAAGTGTTTGGCCGTTAGCTCATGCAACTCACAGGAAGTGTTTGGCCGTTAGCTCACAGTATTGGTGAAATTAAGACACAGGTCCAGGTTAAAAAAAAAAAAACGAACTTCTCCTTTAAGAAAGATACTTATTTTATTCTGTTAATTGTGTTGTTTTATATTAAAGTGAATTGCTGGATAATAATTAGTTTTCCAGGTGTTCATGTCACTCAAAAATATGCATCTAATTCAATTCAGGTTCGAGTCAAATAGTCAAAAAATTGTTTCACTCACAGAAAAAGGGGCTAAAAAATTCACCAGGCCAGGAAGGGGGAGGGCAGTCGGTTTCGGCCGGCCCTTCTAATGAGGGGTCCCCGTTTTATTTTTCAGGGAGTTGGCAACCCTACTCAGGACGGGGGATTGGATCAGAGAACTTTCAGTGCAAGCTGTTGGTTTCCTTAGCTAGGCTACTTTTTCAATTGGTTCTGTGTGAATTGGAGTAATTTGGATTCTGATTCATTTGATTTGATTGGATTCTGACTTTATTACAATGAGTCGGATCATAAACAGTAGATCTGATCACATCCTGACTTTAGTCTCATCTGCTTGCTTGTTTTTAAATTCATTTAAATTATTTTATTTGTTTCTCTTTATATTCTTTTATGTATTTTAATGCTTCTTCCACTCCCTGCTGCAATGCTTTTATTTTATGTGAAGCACTTTGAACTGTTTTTTTTACATGAAATGGGCTACAAATACATTTAATTTGATTTAATTTGATTTCAGAAGACAGAAAACATGAAGGAAAGCTCCCACTGATATATGATCAGAGGTCAGGGGGTCGTTTAGTGACCAAAGATTTGACTTTAATGATTATCTTTTCTGGTGGAATGAAACAGAAAGAGGTTGTTTTTCCTGTTTTTCCTGTTTTTCACTCAGAGGCTGGAGGTGCGAAAACAAAATCAACTGATTTAACTGACAATTCTCTGTGTGTCGGAGGAAAGAGAAGAGCTGGAAGTGATGTGATGAATAAATAAATGCTCATCATCTCCAAGGTTGTTTCCTGAAATCTCCCCTCGGTCTGCTGGGATCGGTCCGTCCGATCGATGAAGCAGCAGAAACAAAGCGAAGCGGCCATCGCTCTGATTGTTTTAAGAACACGACCGCTTTCAGGCTCGAATCAATTCTTCTTCTGCTGCTGGAGGTGTTTCTGCGCTCGCCCTGTTTACCTTCCAACAAGGAGACAGCAGGGTTAAATCCAACTTTCAGCCGAATATTTGAACTCGTAAACACTTTCTGTGAGTTTAGCTGCTTAGAAAACGATAAATAAAAGATGAACGTTTGTGGGTGTTTGTGGCCCAGAGAAACCGATAAAGAACCAAACTCAGATGTGCTTCAGAGAACTCGAGAACTTAATCGCATCAACTTTATCTCACGTTACGGTCCGATTTCTGTGGGTTTGGTGGGGTTTGTGCGAGGGTCTTACAGGGAATCAGGAAAGAGCTGAACAGCTGCTCAGATCTGGGCTGAAACAAGGAAAACCTCAAACACTCACGGATTCTTAAAGAGAAGATTCAAAGATTAAAGGCAAATTAAACCGTAGTTTCTCCACCATGTGAGTAGATGTAATGCAGATATTTAATTTAATTTAATTTAATTTAATTTAATTTAATTTCATTTCATTTCATTTCATTTCATTTGATTTCATTTAAGTCAAAAGTGTGCAATGCTGTAGCTATAGCTAGCTTTCTAAAGATTGGATCGAAAAAGAAAGTTTCAGTGCAATCTTTTGGTTTCCTCAGCTAGGAAAGTGTTTTTGAATTGGCTCTATATGAACGAATTGGATTATTTTATGAATAATTATAATTACAATTAATTGAATTCCAATTGGCTTGAATTGGACTTTATTATCTAAGTGCCTTGAGATGACATTTGTTGTATTTGGAGCTATATAAATAAAAATGAATTGAATTAAAGGTATGAAGATACCATGTTCTTTCAGTGTGAACCTGAAGCTGCTCACCTGAAGCTGCTCACCTGAAGCTGCTCACCTGAAGCTGTTCATCTGAAGCTGTTCACCTGAAGCTGTTCACCTGAAGCTGTTCATCTGAAGCTGTTCATCTGAAGCTGTTCATCTGAAGCTGTTCACCTGAAGCTGTTCATCTGAAGCTGTTCATCTGAAGCTGTTCATCTGAAGCTGTTCACCTGAAGCTGTTCATCTGAAGCTGTTCATCTGAAGCTGTTCACCTGAAGCTGTTCACCTGAAGCTGTTCATCTGAAGCTGTTCATCTGAAGCTGTTCATCTGAAGCTGTTCATCTGAAGCTGTTCACCTGAAGCTGTTCATCTGAAGCTGTTCATCTGAAGCTGTTCATCTGAAGCTGTTCACCTGAAGCTGTTCATCTGAAGCTGCTCACCTGAAGCTGCTCACCTGAAGCTGTTCACCTGAAGCTGTTCATCTGAAGCTGTTCACCTGAAGCTGCTCACCTGAAGCTGTTCACCTGAAGCTGTTCACCTGAAGCTGCTCACCTGAAGCTGTTCACCTGAAGCTGTTCACCTGAAGCTGTTCACCTGAAGCTGTTCATCTGAAGCTGCTCACCTGAAGCTGCTCACCTGAAGCTGTTCACCTGAAGCTGTTCACCTGAAGCTGTTCATCTGAAGCTGTTCACCTGAAGCTGCTCACCTGAGGCTGCTCACCTGAAGCTGTTCACCTGAAGCTGCTCACCTGAAGCTGTTCACCTGAAGCTGTTCACCTGAAGCTGTTCATCTGAAGCTGCTCACCTGAAGCTGCTCACCTGAAGCTGCTCACCTGAAGCTGTTCATCTGAAGCTGTTCACCTGAAGCTGTTCATCTGAAGCTGTTCACCTGAAGCTGTTCATCTGAAGCTGCTCACCTGAAGCTGCTCACCTGAAGCTGTTCATCTGAAGCTGTTCACCTGAAGCTGTTCACCTGAAGCTGTTCACCTGAAGCTGTTCATCTGAAGCTGTTCATCTGAAGCTGTTCACCTGAAGCTGTTCACCTGAAGCTGTTCATCTGAAGCTGCTCACCTGAAGCTGTTCATCTGAAGCTGCTCACCTGAAGCTGCTCACCTGAAGCTGTTCACCTGAAGCTGTTCACCTGAAGCTGTTCATCTGAAGCTGTTCACCTGAAGCTGTTCATCTGAAGCTACTCACCTGAAGCTGCTCACCTGAAGCTGTTCACCTGAAGCTGTTCATCTGAAGCTGTTCACCTGAAGCTGTTCACCTGAAGCTGCTCACCTGAAGCTGCTCACCTGAAGCTGTTCATCTGAAGCTGTTCACCTGAAGCTGTTTACCTGAAGCTGTTCACCTGAAGCTGTTCACCTGAAGCTGTTCACCTGAAGCTGCTCACCTGAAGCTGTTCACCTGAAGCTGTTCACCTGAAGCTGTTCATCTGAAGCTGTTCATCTGAAGCTGTTCACCTGAAGCTGTTCACCTGAAGCTGTTCACCTGAAGCTGCTCACCTGAAGCTGTTCACCTGAAGCTGCTCACCTGAGGCTGTTCACCTGAAGCTGATCACCTGAAGCTGTTCACCTGAAGCTGCTCACCTGAAGCTGTTCACCTGAAGCTGTTCACCTGAAGCTGCTCACCTGAAGCTGCTCACCTGAAGCTGCTCACCTGAAGCTGTTCACCTGAAGCTGTTCACCTGAAGCTGTTCACCTGAAGCTGCTCACCTGAAGCTGCTCACCTGAAGCTGTTCATCTGAAGCTGTTCATCTGAAGCTGTTCACCTGAAGCTGTTCACCTGAAGCTGTTCACCTGAAGCTGCTCACCTGAAGCTGTTCACCTGAAGCTGTTCACCTGAAGCTGTTCATCTGAAGCTGTTCATCTGAAGCTGTTCACCTGAAGCTGATCACCTGAAGCTGTTCACCTGAAGCTGTTCACCTGAAGCTGCTCACCTGAAGCTGTTCATCTGAAGCTGTTCATCTGAAGCTGTTCACCTGAAGCTGTTCACCTGAAGCTGATCACCTGAAGCTGTTCACCTGAAGCTGTTCAACTGAAGCTGTTCATCTGAAGCTGTTCACCTGAAGCTGTTCACCTGAAGCTGTTTACCTGAAGCTGTTCATCTGAAGCTGTTCATCTGAAGCTGTTCACCTGAAGCTGTTCACCTGAAGCTGATCACCTGAAGCTGTTCACCTGAAGCTGTTTACCTGAAGCTGTTCATCTGAAGCTGTTCATCTGAAGCTGTTCATCTGAAGCTGTTCACCTGAAGCTGTTCATCTGAAGCTGCTCACCTGAAGCTGCTCACCTGAAGCTGCTCACCTGAAGCTGTTCACCTGAAGCTGTTCACCTGAAGCTGTTCACCTGAAGCTGCTCACCTGAAGCTTTTCACCTGAAGCTGTTCATCTGAAGATGTTCACCTGAAGCTGCTCACCTGAAGCTGTTCATCTGAAGCTGTTCACCTGAAGCTGTTCACCTGAAGCTGTTCACCTGAAGCTGTTCACCTGAAGTTGTTCACCTGAAGCTGTTCACCTGAAGCTGCTCACCTGAAGCTGTTCACCTGAAGCTGTTCATCTGAAGCTGTTCACCTGAAGCTGTTCATCTGAAGCTGCTCACCTGAAGCTGCTCACCTGAAGTTGCTCACCTGAAGCTGTTCACCTGAAGCTGTTCATCTGAAGCTGTTCACCTGAAGCTGTTCACCTGAAGCTGTTCACCTGAAGCTGTTCATCTGAAGCTGTTCACCTGAAGCTGTTCACCTGAAGCTGCTCACCTGAAGTTGTTCATCTGAAGCTGTTCATCTGAAGCTGCTCATCTGAAGCTGCTCACCTGAAGCTGTTCACCTGAAGCTGTTCATCTGAAGCTGCTCACCTGAAGCTGTTCATCTGAAGCTGCTCACCTGAAGCTGTTCATCTGAAGCTGTTCATCTGAAGCTGTTCACCTGAAGCTGTTCACCTGAAGCTGTTCACCTGAAGCTGTTCATCTGAAGCTGTTCACCTGAAGCTGTTCACCTGAAGCTGTTCATCTGAAGCTGTTCATCTGAAGCTGTTCACCTGAAGCTGTTCACCTGAGGCTGTTCACCTGAAGCTGTTCACCTGAAGCTGTTCATCTGAAGCTGTTCACCTGAAGCTGTTCACCTGAAGCTGTTCACCTGAAGCTGTTCACATGAAGCTGTTCATCTGAAGCTGCTCACCTGAAGCTGCTCACCTGAAGCTGCTCACCTGAAGCTGTTCATCTGAAGCTGTTCATCTGAAGCTGCTCACCTGAAGCTGCTCACCTGAAGCTGTTCACCTGAAGCTGCTCACCTGAAGCTGTTCATCTGAAGCTGTTCATCTGAAGCTGTTCATCTGAAGCTGCTCACCTGAAGCTGTTCATCTGAAGCTGCTCACCTGAAGCTGCTCACCTAACTGAAGCTGTTCACCTGAAGCTGCTCACCTGAAGCTGTTCATCTGAAGCTGGTCACCTGAAGCTGCTCACCTAACTGAAGCTGTTCACATGAAGCTGTTCACCTGAAGCTGCTCACCTGAAGCTGTTCATCTGAAGCTGTTCATCTGAAGCTGCTCACCTGAAGCTGCTCACCTGAAGCTGCTCACCTGAAGCTGTTCATCTGAAGCTGCTCACCTGAAGCTGTTCACCTGAAGCTGTTCATCTGAAGCTGTTCACCTGAAGCTGTTCACCTGAAGCTGCTCACCTGAAGCTGCTCACCTGAAGCTGTTCACCTGAAGCTGCTCACCTGAAGCTGTTCATCTGAAGCTGTTCACCTGAAGCTGTTCACCTGAAGCTGTTCATCTGAAGCTGTTCATCTGAAGCTGTTCACCTGAAGCTGCTCACCTGAAGCTGTTCACCTGAAGCTGTTCACCTGAAGCTGTTCACCTGAAGCTGTTCATCTGAAGCTGTTCACCTGAAGCTGCTCACCTGAAGCTGTTCACCTGAAGCTGCTCACCTAACTGAAGCTGTTCACCTGAAGCTGTTCACCTGAAGCTGTTCACCTGAAGCTGCTCACCTGAAGCTGTTCACCTGAAGCTGTTCACCTGAAGCTGTTCACCTGAAGCTGTTCATCTGAAGCTGTTCACCTGAAGCTGCTCACCTGAAGCTGCTCACCTGAAGCTTTTCACCTGAAGCTGTTCATCTGAAGATGTTCACCTGAAGCTGCTCACATGAAGCTGTTCATCTGAAGCTGTTCACCTGAAGCTGTTCACCTGAAGCTGTTCACCTGAAGCTGTTCACCTGAAGTTGTTCACCTGAAGCTGTTCACCTGAAGCTGCTCACCTGAAGCTGTTCACCTGAAGCTGTTCATCTGAAGCTGTTCACCTGAAGCTGTTCATCTGAAGCTGCTCACCTGAAGCTGCTCACCTGAAGTTGCTCACCTGAAGCTGTTCACCTGAAGCTGTTCATCTGAAGCTGTTCACCTGAAGCTGTTCACCTGAAGCTGTTCACCTGAAGCTGTTCATCTGAAGCTGTTCACCTGAAGCTGTTCACCTGAAGCTGCTCACCTGAAGCTGTTCATCTGAAGCTGTTCATCTGAAGCTGCTCATCTGAAGCTGCTCACCTGAAGCTGTTCACCTGAAGCTGTTCATCTGAAGCTGCTCACCTGAAGCTGTTCATCTGAAGCTGCTCACCTGAAGCTGTTCATCTGAAGCTGTTCACCTGAAGCTGTTCACCTGAAGCTGTTCATCTGAAGCTGTTCACCTGAAGCTGTTCACCTGAAGCTGTTCATCTGAAGCTGTTCATCTGAAGCTGTTCACCTGAAGCTGTTCACCTGAGGCTGTTCACCTGAAGCTGTTCACCTGAAGCTGTTCATCTGAAGCTGTTCACCTGAAGCTGTTCACCTGAAGCTGTTCACCTGAAGCTGTTCACATGAAGCTGTTCATCTGAAGCTGCTCACCTGAAGCTGCTCACCTGAAGCTGCTCACCTGAAGCTGTTCATCTGAAGCTGTTCATCTGAAGCTGCTCACCTGAAGCTGCTCACCTGAAGCTGTTCACCTGAAGCTGCTCACCTGAAGCTGTTCATCTGAAGCTGTTCATCTGAAGCTGTTCATCTGAAGCTGCTCACCTGAAGCTGTTCATCTGAAGCTGCTCACCTGAAGCTGCTCACCTAACTGAAGCTGTTCACCTGAAGGTGCTCACCTGAAGCTGTTCATCTGAAGCTGGTCACCTGAAGCTGCTCACCTAACTGAAGCTGTTCACATGAAGCTGTTCACCTGAAGCTGCTCACCTGAAGCTGTTCACCTGAAGCTGTTCATCTGAAGCTGTTCACCTGAAGCTGCTCACCTGAAGCTGTTCACCTGAAGCTGCTCACCTAACTGAAGCTGTTCACCTGAAGCTGTTCACCTGAAGCTGTTCACCTGAAGCTGCTCACCTGAAGCTGTTCACCTGAAGCTGTTCACCTGAAGCTGTTCACCTGAAGCTGTTCATCTGAAGCTGTTCACCTGAAGCTGCTCACCTGAAGCTGCTCACCTGAAGCTTTTCACCTGAAGCTGTTCATCTGAAGATGTTCACCTGAAGCTGCTCACCTGAAGCTGTTCATCTGAAGCTGTTCACCTGAAGCTGTTCACCTGAAGCTGTTCACCTGAAGCTGTTCACCTGAAGTTGTTCACCTGAAGCTGCTCACCTGAAGCTGTTCACCTGAAGCTGCTCACCTAACTGAAGCTGTTCACCTGAAGCTGTTCACCTGAAGCTGTTCACCTGAAGCTGCTCACCTGAAGCTGTTCACCTGAAGCTGTTCACCTGAAGCTGTTCACCTGAAGCTGTTCATCTGAAGCTGTTCACCTGAAGCTGCTCACCTGAAGCTGCTCACCTGAAGCTTTTCACCTGAAGCTGTTCATCTGAAGATGTTCACCTGAAGCTGCTCACCTGAAGCTGTTCATCTGAAGCTGTTCACCTGAAGCTGTTCACCTGAAGCTGTTCACCTGAAGCTGTTCACCTGAAGTTGTTCACCTGAAGCTGTTCACCTGAAGCTGCTCACCTGAAGCTGTTCACCTGAAGCTGTTCATCTGAAGCTGTTCACCTGAAGCTGTTCATCTGAAGCTGCTCACCTGAAGCTGCTCACCTGAAGTTGCTCACCTGAAGCTGTTCACCTGAAGCTGTTCATCTGAAGCTGTTCACCTGAAGCTGTTCACCTGAAGCTGTTCACCTGAAGCTGTTCACCTGAAGCTGTTCATCTGAAGCTGTTCACCTGAAGCTGTTCACCTGAAGCTGCTCACCTGAAGCTGTTCATCTGAAGCTGTTCATCTGAAGCTGCTCATCTGAAGCTGCTCACCTGAAGCTGTTCACCTGAAGCTGTTCATCTGAAGCTGCTCACCTGAAGCTGTTCATCTGAAGCTGCTCACCTGAAGCTGTTCATCTGAAGCTGTTCATCTGAAGCTGTTCACCTGAAGCTGTTCACCTGAAGCTGTTCATCTGAAGCTGTTCACCTGAAGCTGTTCACCTGAAGCTGTTCATCTGAAGCTGTTCATCTGAAGCTGTTCACCTGAAGCTGTTCACCTGAAGCTGTTCACCTGAAGCTGTTCACCTGAAGCTGTTCATCTGAAGCTGTTCACCTGAAGCTGTTCACCTGAAGCTGTTCACCTGAAGCTGTTCACATGAAGCTGTTCATCTGAAGCTGCTCACCTGAAGCTGCTCACCTGAAGCTGCTCACCTGAAGCTGTTCATCTGAAGCTGTTCATCTGAAGCTGCTCACCTGAAGCTGCTCACCTGAAGCTGTTCACCTGAAGCTGCTCACCTGAAGCTGTTCATCTGAAGCTGTTCATCTGAAGCTGTTCATCTGAAGCTGCTCACCTGAAGCTGTTCATCTGAAGCTGCTCACCTGAAGCTGCTCACCTAACTGAAGCTGTTCACCTGAAGGTACTCACCTGAAGCTGTTCATCTGAAGCTGGTCACCTGAAGCTGCTCACCTAACTGAAGCTGTTCACATGAAGCTGTTCACCTGAAGCTGCTCACCTGAAGCTGTTCATCTGAAGCTGTTCATCTGAAGCTGCTCACCTGAAGCTGCTCACCTGAAGCTGTTCACCTGAAGCTGCTCACCTGAAGCTGTTCATCTGAAGCTGCTCACCTGAAGCTGTTCACCTGAAGCTGTTCATCTGAAGCTGTTCACCTGAAGCTGTTCACCTGAAGCTGCTCACCTGAAGCTGCTCACCTGAAGCTGTTCATCTGAAGCTGCTCACCTGAAGCTGTTCATCTGAAGCTGTTCACCTGAAGCTGTTCACCTGAAGCTGTTCATCTGAAGCTGTTCATCTGAAGCTGTTCACCTGAAGCTGCTCACCTGAAGCTGTTCACCTGAAGCTGTTCACCTGAAGCTGTTCACCTGAAGCTGTTCACCTGAAGCTGCTCACCTGAAGCTGTTCACCTGAAGCTGCTCACCTAACTGAAGCTGTTCACCTGAAGCTGTTCACCTGAAGCTGTTCACCTGAAGCTGCTCACCTGAAGCTGTTCACCTGAAGCTGTTCACCTGAAGCTGTTCACCTGAAGCTGTTCATCTGAAGCTGTTCACCTGAAGCTGCTCACCTAACTGAAGCTGTTCACCTGAAGCTGTTTACCTGAAGCTGTTCACCTGAAGCTGTTCACCTGAAGCTGTTCACCTGAAGCTGTTCATTTGAAGCTGTTCACCTGAAGCTGTTCATCTGAAGCTGTTCACCTGAAGCTGTTTACCTGAAGCTGTTCACCTGAAGCTGTTCACCTGAAGCTGTTCACCTGAAGCTGTTCATTTGAAGCTGTTCACCTGAAGCTGTTCATCTGAAGCTGTTCACCTGAGGCTGTTCACCTGAAGCTGTTCATTTGAAGCTGTTCACCTGAAGCTGTTTACCTGAAGCTGTTCACCTGAAGCTGTTCACCTGAAGCTGTTCACCTGAAGCTGTTCATTTGAAGCTGTTCACCTGAAGCTGTTCATTTGAAGCTGTTCACCTGAAGCTGTTCATCTGAAGCTGTTCACCTGAAGCTGTTTACCTGAAGCTGTTCACCTGAAGCTGTTCACCTGAAGCTGTTCACCTGAAGCTGTTCACCTGAAGCTGCTCACCTGAAGCTGTTCACCTGAAGCTGTTTACCTGAAGCTGTTCACCTGAGGCTGTTCACCTGAGGCTGTTCACCTAACTGAAGCAGAGAAGAATCCTTCACTGACATGTTGAATTTCAGTTTGAACCACAGATCATCCCAGCTCAGGCTTGCTCCCTGGTCCTTTAAACTCAGCCTTTCTTGGCTGCTTTTAACAACAGATCAAGCTCACAAGGAAATATATTAAAAAAGATTCTGTTCATACGGGCTGAAATAAAATAAAATTCAGGTAAATCATTTTAAAAATCAACCTTGCTTTTCATCTTCGATGATTCTCCAGCTGTTTGGGAGGATGAATATAATAATTAATTAAATCTTAAATTATGAGCTCAGATCATTTTTATGTTGTTTTCATTTAGTTTTTTTTTATTTTTATTATAGAACAGGGATTTTTTTTACACACCTACTCACCTCTGTACTGTTCTTTCTTCTTCTGTGGTGTATTGTTGGTTCTGTACTGTTCTTTCTTCTTCTCTGGTGTATTGTTGGTTCTGTACTGTTCTTTCTTCTTCTGTGGTGTATTGTTGGTTCTGTACTGTTCTTTCTTCTTCTGTGGTGTATCGTTGGTTCTGTACTGTTCTTTCTTCTTCTCTGGTGTATCGTTGGTTCTGTACTGTTCTTTCTTCTTCTCTGGTGTATTTTCCGGTTGGGTGTGACTGTTCTGCTGCTGTAGAACAACAGTATTGCTTCCCAACATGTATCCAGCCTTACAGCCGCCTCCTCCGGGCTCTCAGGCTGGATTACGTGCGGCCGAGCAGCAGATTTATTTCTGCTCCGGTCGTCAGCAGCAGCCTGACAGCAGAGTTTTTCGCTCGTGGCTAAAACAGTGAAGTTCATCCCATCTCACTCGCCTAATTGCCATCGAGGGGAAACCGAGAGCCGTCTCTCTCATCTCTGAGAGGTGGCTGCACATGATAATGACCCGGCACCTTCTCCCAGCCTCCGTAACAAGGCGGCCGAAGGCCAGGCTGCAGCTTTTTACAGTCGGATCACCAGCAGTCAGGAGGACCCACGCTCGCATCATATTTGTGTTGGTCGCATTAAGGCTGAGCATCATGATGGGGAGCCGGTTTCAGACACCTTCAGCCACAGAAAAGCTTAAGGAATCAGTTCTTTCACATGTTTATCTGAAAACTGCTTTGAGTTTTGGTTTAATTCTTATTTTTACAGGCGTCAGAAGGAGGAGCTTCTGTTGAACAAGCCCCGCCCACCAGCTGTGATTGTTCTCATGATGGTTTAATCTCATCGTTTAGTTTGTTAAAATAACTCGAGTTTAGCACGGAAACAGAATTATTTTCGCTCGTTTCTAAATTTAAAAGCAGAAACTTTTTATTGTTTTTTTGTTTTTTTAAAGGAATGCATCACATTTTTATCTCATTTTACATTTATAAGAAATAAAAGATCTTATAGAATAATCATTTATTGATATATTATTATAATTTAGTATTTTGTTATTTTTACAAGTCGTTTATGTCTTCCTGATTTTCGGTGTCGGGTTCTATGTCAAGTCTTTTATTTTCAGACGCACAGAACAACAGTCGGACTGGGCACTGAAACTCTTAGGACGAGACACCGCACAGCAGCTACCGTAACGAGACATAACATGCCGTACCATGTCATGACATAGGTACTCTAACAAAAACAGTAACAATAAATAGGCAATGTGGATACTACAATATACATTTTGCGCTAATTACAAGAGCTATACTGAACATATAATACACATAATAGCCTATGCTAACCTAGAAACATAAGGTAAAATAAGAATAGAAATACAAAGAAAAAAATAATATTCCACCTTAGGGAACCGTACACTAACCTAACCTACCACAGAAATATTCTACTAAGCAGGTGAAGAATGGTTCAGATGTAACTAGGGATGGGAATTGATAAGATTTTTACGATTCCAATTCCATTTTCGTTTCTTTTTAACGATTCGGTTCTTTGTCGGTTCCCTTATCGATTCTCATTTGGAGAAAAAGGACAACAAACCGGTCGATTAGCATCAACTTTGTTTAGTTTAGAAGTAACACGAGTCATGACCTCACAAACCCAACAACGGTGAGGTCCACATTGGTCTATCCTGGCCTGGGTAATTGAACTCTTCCTGCTCTGGTGAAAGGAGAAGCTGGAGGTAGAGGTGAACTGGGGGTAGTACCACCAGCCTCTGGCTCTGAGCCAGTCAGGCTCTGTCTCTCATGATTTCATCTAAATGTAATGCCTGAGAAGGCATTCATTTAACCTTAACCGTTACTAACAGCAGCTTTTACAATCAGGCAAATGCTGCTAACATGATAGGCAGTGTTAGTTAGTTAGTTAGTTACCTGCAGTGTTAGCCGAGGACATGCTAACGTTGCTAACGTTGCTGGGTTCAGATTCACCAACGTTAATCATTCATTCATAGTTATTGCATGTTGGTAGTATTTCCTCCCTTTGGTGAAATATTCACTTTGCAAGTTGCCCTGTTGTCGTCTTTTTTAGGGCTTTTTTAGTTGCGTGGAATCATCCCGTATTTAGAAACAAATGTACATGTCCCGTATTATCGTGAGAATAAAAAGAAATCAAATGTCAGTGGAATAAATGAATAACACGGCATTTTATAAGAAAATGTACGGTAAACCTGCTCCCTGGCCCTCTCCTGCTCTGTGACCAATGAGCTGACAGCACATTCATAAAGGAGTGCGGCAATACGGAATCCCGCTCATCAAGTAGCGTTGAGTTGCGCATTAAGTTCATAAGTCCTATTTTTAAATATGTTTACAAGTTTATGTCTTTTTGCACTTTTGTTACTGTCTATCTATTGTTTTATATTTATTTGTACAGTTTTAAGTTTAAGAAAGATTTCTGTTTTAGAAAGATATTTATTATTATTTATTATTTATTATTTTGTAATAAAGTACATTTCTGGTTAAACATTTGTTTTCCATGTGTTTATATCACTCAAAAATATGCATTTAATTCAATTCAGGTTCGAGTCAAATAGTTAAAAAATCATTTCACTTACAAAAAAAAAGAGCCAAAAAAAAATCACCGGGCCAGGAAGGGTGAAAGCAATCGGGTCGGCCGTTCCTGCCAATGAGGTGTCCCTTATTTTTTTTTAAAGGAGTTGGCAACCCTACACGCAACGCTGCGTGGTGACGTCATTCGCGCCCACTGGAATCGATAAGGGAATCGTTTGCAAAACCGCCAAACGATTCCAAGGAATTGAATCACTGGGAACCGGTTCTCAACAAGAACCGGTTTTCCATTCCCATCCCTAGATGTAAACTCTGATATCAGGTCTGGGTTCTTCAGGCCCTGCAGGGGCCCTCTAACATCCACCTGAAGGTGGCGCCGTCCTGCTGGGATCTGCAGCTCCTTGAAGAAAATGGCTTGATTCCATATTTAAGGCGTGATGAGCGGCTCTGAGCGCCGGCCTGTGATGCGTGCAGCGCTGAAGTGCTCCATATTTCAGCGGCTGAGGCGGCGCCGCTCCCTGCTAATGGCTTGTTAAGGTGGAGGAAGACGAGCTGCTGCTGCTCTCTAATCACTCTGAAGCTTTGATTAGCGGCGGCACACGAATAATGGGTGGCATTTTCCGGAGCCTGTCGGGTGGAGGGGGGGAAATGATTTAACAGCCTCTCCGCTCCGTCCTCCTCCTTCTCATCCCGGCGGTTTTGATCTATTTTTTACTGCCTGTCTCAGTCATTTATCAAGAGCAGAATGGCCAGTAAAGTAATCTGGCATTAGCACCCAGTGACTAATACCTCGGGAAAGAAAAAGAGAGGCGTTGGAATAAATCTCAGCGCACGTCCAGCTTAATGATGGAAGAAAGAGGAACAAATCTTGGACTTGGCCTCTGAACCTCGCTGCTGGTTTTCAAAGCAAACTGAAGGACGAGCGGCAGCTAAACTGGAAATGGAGGCACAGCAGGCAGGTGTGTTCAGGTGCAGCCCGGGGCCCGCTGTGGGGGCCCTAAGGAGCCCTGTGACACCCTGTGGGACCCTGTGGGGGCCCTAAGGAGCCCTGTGGAGCCCTGTGGGGGCCCTAAGGAGCCCTGTGGGAGCCCTGTGGGGTCGCTGTGGGAGCCCTGTGGAACCCTGTGGGAGCCCTGTGGGACCCTGTGGGGGCCCTGTGGAGCCCTGTGGGGGCCCTAAGGAGCCCTGTGGGACCCTGTGGGACCCTGTGGGGGCCCTAAGGAGCCCTGTGGGACCCTGTGGAGCCCTGTGGAGCCCTGTAGAGCCCTGTGGGGTCGCTGTGGGGGCCCTGTGGAGCCCTGTGGAGCCCTGTAGAGCCCTGTGGGGGCCCTGTGGGGGCCCTGTGGGGTCGCTGTGGGGGCCCTGTGGAGCCCTGTGGAACCCTGTGGGAGCCCTGTAGAGCCCTGTGGGAGCCCCGTGGGAGCCCTGTGGGAGCCCCGTGGGAGCCCCGTGGGAGCCCTGTGGGGTCCCTGTGGGAGCCCTCTGGGGCCCTGTGGGGGCCCTGTGGGAGCCCTGTGGGGTCCCTGTGGGGTCCCTGTGGGAGCCCTGTGGGGGCCCTGTGGGGTCCCTGTGGGGTCCCTGTGGGAGCCCTGTGGGGGCCCTGTGGGGCCCTGTGGGGGCCCTGTGGGAGCCCTGTGGGGTCGCTGTGGGGGCCCTGTGGGACCCTGTGGGGGCCCTGTGGGGCCCGGTGGGAGCCCTGTGGGGGTTAGTGAACCCTAACCCATTAAGAAGCATCTTCTAAATGCTTAGAAGATGTTCTCCTTCTCTGCAGATGTTCTTCTTCTCTGTAGATGTTCTTCTTCTCTGCAGATGTTCTTCTTCTCTGTAGATGTTCTTCTTCTCTGCAGATGTTCTTCTTCTCTGTAGATGTTCTTCTTCTCTGTAGATGTTCTTCTTCTCTGTAGATGTTCTTCTTCTCTGCAGATGTTCTTCTTCTCTGCAGATGTTCTTCTCTGCAGATGTTCTTCTTCTCTGTAGATGTTCTTCTTCTCTGTAGATGTTCTTCTTCTCTGCGGATGTTCTTCTTCTCTGCGGATGTTCTTCTTCTCTGCAGATGTTCTTCTTCTCTGCAGATGTTCTTCTTCTCTGTAGATGTTCTTCTTCTCTGCGGATGTTCTTCTTCTCTGCAGATGTTCTTCTTCTCTGCGGATGTTCTTCTTCTCTGCAGATGTTCTTCTTCTCTGTAGATGTTCTTCTTCTCTGCAGATGTTCTTCTTCTCTGTAGATGTTCTTCTTCTCTGCGGATGTTCTTCTTCTCTGCAGATGTTCTTCTTCTCTGTAGATGTTCTTCTTCTCTGCAGATGTTCTTCTTCTCTGTAGATGTTCTTCTTCTCTGCGGATGTTCTTCTTCTCTGTAGATGTTCTTCTTCTCTGTAGATGTTCTTCTTCTCTGCAGATGTTCTTCTTCTCTGTAGATGTTCTTCTTCTCTGCAGATGTTCTTCTTCTCTGTAGATGTTCTTCTTCTCTGTAGATGTTCTTCTTCTCTGCAGATGTTCTTCTTCTCTGTAGATGTTCTTCTTCTCTGCGGATGTTCTTCTTCTCTGTAGATGTTCTTCTTCTCTGTAGATGTTCTTCTTCTCTGCAGATGTTCTTCTTCTCTGTAGATGTTCTTCTTCTCTGCAGATGTTCTTCTTCTCTGCGGATGTTCTTCTTCTCTGCAGATGTTCTTCTTCTCTGCAGATGTTCTTCTTCTCTGCAGATGTTCTTCTTCTCTGTAGATGTTCTTCTCTGTAGATGTTCTTCTTCTCTGTAGATGTTCTTCTTCTCTGTAGATGTTCTTCTTCTCTGCGGATGTTCTTCTTCTCTGCAGATGTTCTTCTTCTCTGCGGATGTTCTTCTTCTCTGTGGATGTTCTTCTCTGCAGATGTTCTTCTTCTCTGCAGATGTTCTTCTTCTCTGCGGATGTTCTTCTTCTCTGTAGATGTTCTTCTTCTCTGCAGATGTTCTTCTTCTCTGCGGATGTTCTTCTTCTCTGCGGATGTTCTTCTTCTCTGCAGATGTTCTTCTTCTCTGCAGATGTTCTTCTTCTCTGTAGATGTTCTTCTTCTCTGCGGATGTTCTTCTTCTCTGCGGATGTTCTTCTTCTCTGCAGATGTTCTTCTTCTCTGTAGATGTTCTTCTTCTCTGCGGATGTTCTTCTTCTCTGCAGATGTTCTTCTTCTCTGCGGATGTTCTTCTTCTCTGTGGATGTTCTTCTCTGCAGATGTTCTTCTTCTCTGCAGATGTTCTTCTTCTCTGCGGATGTTCTTCTTCTCTGTAGATGTTCTTCTTCTCTGCGGATGTTCTTCTTCTCTGCGGATGTTCTTCTTCTCTGCAGATGTTCTTCTTCTCTGCAGATGTTCTTCTTCTCTGCGGATGTTCTTCTTCTTTGCAGATGTTCTTCTTCTCTGCAGATGTTCTTCTTCTCTGCAGATGTTCTTCTTCTCTGTAGATGTTCTTCTTCTCTGCAGATGTTCTTCTTCTCTGCAGATGTTCTTCTTCTCTGCAGATGTTCTTCTTCTCTGTAGATGTTCTTCTTCTCTGCAGATGTTCTTCTTCCCTGCAGATGTTCTTCTTCTCTGCGGATGTTCTTCTTCTCTGTAGATGTTCTTCTTCTCTGTAGATGTTCTTCTTCTCTGCGGATGTTCTTCTTCTCTGCGGATGTTCTTCTTCTCTGCAGATGTTCTTCTTCTCTGCAGATGTTCTTCTTCTCTGCAGATGTTCTTCTTCTCTGCGGATGTTCTTCTTCTCTGCAGATGTTCTCCTTCTCTGTAGATGTTCTTCTTCTCTGCAGATGTTCTTCTTCTCTGTAGATGTTCTTCTCTGCAGATGTTCTTCTTCTCTGTAGATGTTCTTCTTCTCTGTAGATGTTCTTCTTCTCTGTAGATGTTCTTCTTCTCTGTAGATGTTCTTCTTCTCTGTAGATGTTCTTCTTCTCTGCGGATGTTCTTCTTCTCTGCAGATGTTCTTCTTCTCTGCAGATGTTCTTCTTCTCTGCAGATGTTCTTCTTCTCTGTGGATGTTCTTCTCTGCAGATGTTCTTCTTCTCTGCAGATGTTCTTCTTCTCTTTCTTTGTCTTCCAGAATTTTTCTTAATTCTGGAAGACGTTTAAACGTCAAACGTTCTTTCGTTGTTCCTTCCTCCCCTCAGAGCTAAAGCAGCTTTCACATTTTGTCATTCTTCATAGAAACATCACACATCTCTGAGATGTAAATCAAACTAATCAAAGGGCAAAAAAATCCAATTAAGTCCAAGATGTCTGCGAGGCGTCCGCTGCACCGATGATTATTAATCAGCTCGCTTTAGTCGTTTTTGGGAATTCTGTTTATCCAGAGGTCAGAGTGAGAAAGAGGCCGGTTCAAGCCTGTACCCCTGAGCAGTGTGCACGCTCACACATGCACACACATGCACGTGCACACACACATGCACATACACACAGTGGAATGTGTAAACATCATGAGTGAGCTCCACTCTTCCTCCTCTGAGGACTCGCAGCTTCATGCATAATGCAGGCGCAGAGTTTGACCGCTGGCCTGCAGCTGATTGACCGTCTCGGGGTCGAGGTGGTGGTGGTGGGGGGGTGAACCGTCCATCTCCAGATGACTGACTGACCGAAACCCCCAAACCCCAACAGGAGGCCAGAAGAAGATCGATGCAGGTGGACTGAGGGGCTGCGGGATTATCTGACCACATCGACCGCTTCCACCGCCTTTGTTCCCACCAGATGAAGATGAGGAGGCGGAGCCTCCAACTGTCAATAGGACGCACACTTTTTGGCTGTGTTCCAAACCGCATACTTCTCCTACTACTCCTACTAACTTTTTGAGTTAGTAAGCGAGTTTGAGTAAGCAGAAGTTCCCGGATGCATACTAGATTCTCTGAAATGTTGGGTATGAATCATGAGGTTACTACTCATACTCCAACTACCCAAGATGCAACGTAACGTGACGTCGCCGATCGTCATTTCCTGTCAAAACGGCAGTTTCAAGCTAGCTACAACGAGGGTAGGTTCACTTCCTGTTTTCAAAACAAAAGCACCAATTGTATGGTAATGGCTTTCCCTATGATAAAAGGCAACGGGTATTTTATTTTGTGAAAATAACAGGAAGTGCGTTGCTCACTGCGGCTAGCTTTAGTAGCGCCGAATTCGTGGAAACAAAATTGTAAATAGCCGGTATTTTGTCAGGTTTTCAACACGTTGGGGATCTAAACGACTACTTTCTCACGTGACAATGTTTCAAATGTTGCTAAAGTTTACAGAGTTTAGAGCTTAAGAGAAATCAGCTTCAGGCCGGCTGATTTTGGCTCGGGCAGGAGCGAAATGCATTGTGGGTAAACGCTGTGCATACTGTCTGATCAATGAGTATGTAGTATGCAGTATGCAGTATGCAGTATGCAGTATGGAAGTATGTAGTATGTAGTATGTAGTATGTAGTATGTAGTATGTAGTATTCAGTATGTAGTTTGTAGTATGCCGTATGTAGTATGTAGTATGCAGTATGGAAGTATGTAGTATGTAGTATGCAGTATGGAAGTATGTAGTATGTAGTATGCAGTATGCACTATGTAGTATGTAGTATGCAGTATGTAGTATATAGTATGCAGTATGCAGTATGTAGTATGCAGTATGGAGTATGTAGTATGTGGTATTTAGTATGTAGTATTCAGTATGTAGTATGTAGTATGCCGTATGTAGTATGTAGTATGCAGTATGGAAGTATGTAGTATGTAGTATGCAGTATGCAGTATGTAGTATGCAGTATGGAGTATGTAGTATGTGGTATGCAGTATGCACTATGTAGTATGTAGTATGCAGTATGTAGTATATAGTATGCAGTATGCAGTATGTAGTATGCAGTATGCAGTATGTAGTATGCAGTATGGAGTATGTAGTATGTGGTATTTAGTATGTAGTATTCAGTATGTAGTATGTAGTATGCCGTATGTAGTATGTAGTATGCAGTATGTAGTATGCAGTATGGAGTATGTAGTATGTGGTATTTAGTATGTAGTATTCAGTATGTAGTATGTAGTATGCAGTATGTAGTATATAGTATGCAGTATGCAGTATGTAGTATGCAGTATGGAGTATGTAGTATGTGGTATTTAGTATGTAGTATTCAGTATGTAGTATGTAGTATGCCGTATGTAGTATGTAGTATGCAGTATGGAAGTATGTAGTATGCAGTATGTAGTATGCAGTATGTAGTATGCAGTATGGAAGTATGTAGTATGTAGTATGCAGTATGCACTATGTAGTATGTAGTATGCAGTATGTAGTATATAGTATGCAGTATGCAGTATGTAGTATGCAATATGGAGTATGTAGTATGTGGTATTTAGTATGTAGTATTCAGTATGTAGTATGTAGTATGCCGTATGTAGTATGTAGTATGCAGTATGGAAGTATGTAGTATGCAGTATGTAGTATGTAGTATGCAGTATGGAAGTATGTAGTATGCAGTATGGAGTATGTAGTATGCAGTATGCAGTATGTAGTATTTAGTATGCAGTATGTAGTATGTAGTATGCAGTATGCAGTATGTAGTATGTAGTATGCAGTATGTAGTATGTAGTATGTAGTATGCAGTATGGAAGTATGTAGTATGTAGTATGTAGTATGCAGTATGCACTATGTAGTATGTAGTATGTAGTATGCAGTATGTAGTATGTAGTATGCAGTATGTAGTATGTAGTATGCAGTATGTAGTATGCAGTATGCAGTATGTAGTGTGTAGTATGCAGTATGTAGTAGCAGTATGGAAGTATGTAGTATGTAGTATGTAGTGTGCAGTATGTAGTATGTAGTATGTAGTATGTAGTATGCAGTATGGAAGTATGTAGTATGTAGTATGTAGTATGCAGTGTGTAGTATGTAGTATGCAGTATGTAGTATGTAGTATGCAGTATGCAGTATGTAGTATGTAGTAGCAGTATGCAGTATGCAGTATGTAGTATGCAGTACGGATGTATGTAGTATGTAGCATGGCAGTATGTAGTATGTAGTATGTAGCATGCAGTATGTAGTATGGCAGTATGCAGTATGTAGTATGTAGTATGCAGTATGTAGTATGTAGTATGCAGTATGTAGTATGCAGTATGCAGTATGTAGTATGCAGTATGGCAGTATGCAGTATGCAGTATGTAGTATGCAGTATGTAGTATGTAGTATGCAGTATGCAGTATGTAGTATGTAGTATGGCAGTATGCAGTATGTACTATGGAAGTATGTAGTATGGAAGTATGCAGTATGTAGTATGCAGTATGTAGTATGTAGCATGTAGTATGTAGCATGTAGTATGCAGTATGTAGTATGGAAGTATGTAGCATGTAGTATGCAGTATGTAGCATGTAGCATGTAGTATGTAGCATGTAGCATGTAGCATGTAGTATGTAGCATGTAGCATGTAGCATGCAGTATGTAGCATGTAGCATGTAGTATGGAAGTATGTAGCATGTAGTATGTAGCATGTAGTATGGAAGTATGTAGTATGCAGTATGGAGTATGTAGTATGTAGTATTTAGTATGTAGTATTCAGTATGTACTATGTAGTATGCCGTATGTAGTATGTAGTATGCAGTATGGAAGTATGTAGTATGTAGTATGTAGTATGCAGTATGTAGTATGTAGTATGCAGTATGTAGTATGTAGTATGCAGTACGGAAGTATGTAGTATGCAGTATGGAGTATGTAGTATATAGTATGCAGTATGTAGTATGCAGTATGCAGTATGTAGTATGCAGTATGTAGTATTTAGTATGCAGTATGTAGTATGTAGTATGCAGTATGCTGTATGTAGTATGTAGTATGCAGTATGTAGTATGTAGTATGCAGTATGGAAGTATGTAGTATGTAGTATGTAGTATGTAGTATGCAGTATGTAGTATGTAGTATGCAGTATGTAGTATGTAGTATGCAGTATGGAAGTATGTAGTATGTAGTATGTAGTATGCAGTATGTAGTATGCAGTATGTAGTGTGTAGTTTTTAGTATGTAGTAGCAGTATGGAAGTATGTAGTATGTAGTATGTAGTATGCAATATGTAGTATGTAGTATGTAGTATGCAGCATGGAAGTATGTAGTATATAGTATGTAGTATGCAGTGTGTAGTATGTAGTATGCCGTATGTAGTATGTAGTATGCAGTATGGAAGTATGTAGTATGCAGTATGTAGTATGTAGTATGCAGTATGGAAGTATGTAGTATGCAGTATGGAGTATGTAGTATGCAGTATGCAGTATGTAGTATTTAGTATGCAGTATGTAGTATGTAGTATGCAGTATGCAGTATGTAGTATGTAGTATGCAGTATGTAGTATGTAGTATGTAGTATGCAGTATGGAAGTATGTAGTATGTAGTATGTAGTATGCAGTATGCACTATGTAGTATGTAGTATGTAGTATGCAGTATGTAGTATGTAGTATGCAGTATGTAGTATGTAGTATGCAGTATGTAGTATGCAGTATGCAGTATGTAGTGTGTAGTATGCAGTATGTAGTAGCAGTATGGAAGTATGTAGTATGTAGTATGTAGTGTGCAGTATGTAGTATGTAGTATGTAGTATGTAGTATGCAGTATGGAAGTATGTAGTATGTAGTATGTAGTATGCAGTGTGTAGTATGTAGTATGCAGTATGTAGTATGTAGTATGCAGTATGCAGTATGTAGTATGTAGTAGCAGTATGCAGTATGCAGTATGTAGTATGCAGTACGGATGTATGTAGTATGTAGCATGGCAGTATGTAGTATGTAGTATGTAGCATGCAGTATGTAGTATGGCAGTATGCAGTATGTAGTATGTAGTATGCAGTATGTAGTATGTAGTATGCAGTATGTAGTATGCAGTATGCAGTATGTAGTATGCAGTATGGCAGTATGCAGTATGCAGTATGTAGTATGCAGTATGTAGTATGTAGTATGCAGTATGCAGTATGTAGTATGTAGTATGGCAGTATGCAGTATGTACTATGCAAGTATGTAGTATGGAAGTATGCAGTATGTAGTATGCAGTATGTAGTATGTAGCATGTAGTATGTAGCATGTAGTATGCAGTATGTAGTATGGAAGTATGTAGCATGTAGTATGCAGTATGTAGCATGTAGCATGTAGTATGTAGCATGTAGCATGTAGCATGTAGTATGTAGCATGTAGCATGTAGCATGCAGTATGTAGCATGTAGCATGTAGTATGGAAGTATGTAGCATGTAGTATGTAGCATGTAGTATGGAAGTATGTAGTATGCAGTATGGAGTATGTAGTATGTAGTATTTAGTATGTAGTATTCAGTATGTAGTATGTAGTATGCCGTATGTAGTATGTAGTATGCAGTATGGAAGTATGTAGTATGTAGTATGTAGTATGCAGTATGTAGTATGTAGTATGCAGTATGTAGTATGTAGTATGCAGTACGGAAGTATGTAGTATGCAGTATGGAGTATGTAGTATATAGTATGCAGTATGTAGTATGCAGTATGCAGTATGTAGTATGCAGTATGTAGTATTTAGTATGCAGTATGTAGTATGTAGTATGCAGTATGCTGTATGTAGTATGTAGTATGCAGTATGTAGTATGTAGTATGCAGTATGGAAGTATGTAGTATGTAGTATGTAGTATGTAGTATGCAGTATGTAGTATGTAGTATGCAGTATGTAGTATGTAGTATGCAGTATGGAAGTATGTAGTATGTAGTATGTAGTATGCAGTATGTAGTATGCAGTATGTAGTGTGTAGTATGCAGTATGTAGTAGCAGTATGGAAGTATGTAGTATGTAGTATGTAGTATGCAATATGTAGTATGTAGTATGTAGTATGCAGTATGGAAGTATGTAGTATATAGTATGTAGTATGCAGTGTGTAGTATGTAGTATGCAGTATGTAGTATGCAGTATGCAGTATGTAGTATGTAGTAGCAGTATGCAGTATGCAATATGTAGTATGCAGTATGTAGTATGCAGTACGGAAGTATGTAGTATGTAGCATGGCAGTATGTAGTATGTAGTATGTAGCATGCAGTATGTAGTATGGCAGTATGCAGTATGTAGTATGTAGTATGTAGTATGCAGTATGTAGTATGTAGTATGCAGTATGTAGTATGCAGTATGCAGTATTTAGTATGCAGTATGGCAGTATGCAGTATGCAGTATGTAGTATGCAGTATGTAGTATGTAGTATGCAGTATGCAGTATGTAGTATGTAGTATGGCAGTATGCAGTATGTACTATGGAAGTATGTAGTATGGAAGTATGCAGTATGTAGTATGCAGTATGTAGTATGTAGTATGTAGCATGTAGTATGTAGCATGTAGTATGCAGTATGTAGTATGGAAGTATGTAGCATGTAGTATGCAGTATGTAGTATGTAGTATGTAGCATGTAGCATGTAGTATGTAGCATGTAGCATGTAGTATGCAGTATGTAGCATGTAGCATGTAGCATGTAGTATGGAAGTATGTAGCATGTAGTATGTAGCATGTAGTATCGAAGTATGTAGCATGTAGTATGTAGTATGTAGTATGTAGTATGTAGTATGGAAGTATGTAGCATGTAGTATGCAGTATGTAGCATGTAGCATGAAGCATGTAGTATGTAGCATGTAGCATGTAGCATGTAGTATGCAGTATGTAGCATGTAGCATGTAGTATGTAGCATGTAGTATGTAGCACGTAGCATGTAGCAAGTAGTATGCAGTATGTAGCATGTAGCATGTAGTATGTAGCATGTAGTATGTAGCCTGTAGTATGTAGCATGTAGTATGCAGTATGTAGCATGTAGCTTGTAGCATGTAGTATGTAGCATGTAGCATGTAGCATGTAGCATGTAGGATGTAGTATGCGGTTTCGAACACAGCCAAGAAGAACATCCACTCTTCAGCAGGAGTAATTTCAATAGGTCTGAGCCACAGTTCAGTTCAATTCAGTTTTATTAATAAAGCACCAAATCACAGCCGAAGTCGTCTGGAGGAACTTCAGAGATACGTCCGACTCCGGCTAATTACAGTCGCTGGAACACAATCAGAATGAAATCTGGTTCGTTAGGTTGCAGACTGAAGGTCCAGAGAAGCAGGCGGGACGCAGCAGATCCTGCCAGCAGCTTCGGCCCATCAGAGGTTAAGTGTTTGTTTGTTAATGTGCATTAGAGGAGGAGGGAAGCCCCCCGGAGACCGCGCCGCTCTAACGTAATTATTAAGGTGTTGGGGGGGGCTAATGAACTGCAGGATTACTGAGGTGATAATCTTGATCGGTGCATTAAGTGTGGCTGCGTTATTATGCTGTGGAGCAGGCGGGAAGCACCACCCTTTAAACACCACCCACTTCTGCAGTCAGAGGGAGCTCCGACCTTTTGACCACGGCCGATAAAAACATCTTTATTCTGCTGGAGGAATGTTTCAGGTGCGTCGCCTCCTGTTGCTCAGAGCGACAGCCACACACTGATGGAAACAGTCTTAAATCATATCATCCATTTAAATGATACCCCACCCAGCTCCACCTTTGGGTTGGATGAAGGGTGGAGTGTCCGACCACTGTCAGCCGTTCTGTTGCTGCTGGTCCGATGGTGGAAACACTGAAACTACAACAAAATGCACTCAAACAACTAAGTTTAGCCTCAAAGTTTAGTTTTTTTAAAGCACATTTTACAGTTTAACATGAAACAGCTGCTTCACTTGGATCCATGTGACTCTGAAAGTTATTCAGTGCCCTGAAACACAGAAATTATAATAAGGACAGATGGAGTCATTCATCATTTTAATTCTAAATATAAATAGAATAGAGTTAATTGTTATATTGTAATTTACTTAGTATATGGTATATATTTATTTATGGGGATAGTTATATATACATATATATAAAAAATGTTTTTATTTATATTTACAAAGATATGTATGTAGTATATATTTATTTTTGTGATTATATATGTATATAGATATTTAAGAAGTGTAAATCTGGCATATATTTATAAAGGTGTAGTTAGGATATTTACAAACTGAAGAGTAGTTAAAGGGGTGGGAAACTAAAAAAGTACTTCTTCCCATTCCTTTTTGTTTTGTTATGTATTAGCACTTTATTTGATTTCATTTTTTTATTATTATTTCTCTTTTTCTTTATTTTGTATGTACAAATAGTTACATAATTTTTTTTTATACATGTTTGAAAATAAAATCTATCTAAAAATCTCTCTATATATAAATAAATATATATCTATTGGTATGATTGCCTCCTAAAAGATTAGGAGTGTTTTTTATTTATTTTTTTATTTTCTTATGAATGTTCTTTTTGATGTACTTTTCTTCTTTTTTCTTCTTTTATCATTGATTGTTTTTCTATGTGATCTGGACTACGAGTCTAATAAAATCTATCTTTCTTTCTATAATGTCTGCACCAAAACAAAGAGGAATTATGAGGCAGAGAGCGTTCTCCACCAACAGCTGAGCAGGACGTGGAAGGGTTAAAGCTGGAAGTTACTTCCTGTGATGTCTTGTGTTTCCATGATGGGGGGTAACATGATGGGGGGGTAACACAGGGACTGCAGGTTAGCTCATCGCTGCTCCATCAGAGACAGAAACAAACGAAGCAGAGCTGGAAACCTCCACGCAGCCCAACCTCTGAGCGTCATTTAACCGGACATTAAGCTCGACCCGGGGGCCGACGCAGGGACCCAGGCAGCAGGCAGGAAGGATGTGGCGCCGTGCCGAGGCCCGAGTCGGCGCCCCCCTTCCAATAGTTTTCTGCTCCATTTGCCTCCTTTACAGCCGCGAAGCAGGAGGTCCAGAGGGCCCGGCGGCAGGCCGAGGAGGTGGAAACGGGTCGTAAAGGTCCTGGAAAAAGCTCGACTCAGAACACACACAAACACGCATCCTTCCACTCAGAAAGCTGCTCTCAGATCAGCGAGTCTGCAGAGGAAAAGCAGAGGCTGCGAATGAAATCAGCGTCCGACTGGTCCGTCAGAGCTCCTCTGAGTCAGGTTCATAAATCTGTTAAATCACTGACGGCACGACCTGCCTCAGGAAAATCTGCTGAGGGAGAAGAAGAAGAAGGCCTGAAGAGAGCTGAGGAGGAGGACCCTGGCTGTGTTCCAAACCGCATACTTCTCCTACTACTCATACTAACTGTTTGAGTTAGTATGCGAGTTTGAGTAAGCAGATGCGATGCATACTAGATTCTCTGAAATGTTGGGTATGCATCATGAGGTTACTACTCATACTCAAACTACCCAAGATGCAACGTAACGTGACGTCGCCGATCGTCATTTCCTGTCAAAACGGCAGTTTCAAGCTAGCTACAACGAGGGTAGGTTCACTTCCTGTTTTCAAAACAAAAGCACCAATTGTATGGTAATGGCTTTCCCTATGATAAAAGGCAACGGGTATTTTATTTTGTGAAAATAACAGGAAGTGCGTTAGCTCACTGCGGCTAGCTTTAGTAGCACCGAATTCGTGGGAACAAAATGGTAAACAGCCGGTATTTTGTCAGGTTTTCAACACGTTGGGGATCTAAACGACTACTTTCTCTCCTGAAAATGTTTCAAATGTTGCTAAAGTTTACAGAGTTTAGAGTTTAAGAGAAATCAGCTTCAGGCCGGCTGATTTCGGCTCGGGCAGGAGCGAAATGCATTGTGGGTAAACGCTCTGCATACTGTCCGATCGATGAGTATGTAGTATGTAGTATGGAAGTATGCGGTATGTAGTATGTAGTATGCAGTACGCAGTATGCAGTATGTAGTATGCAGTATGCAGTATGTAGTATGTAGTATGTAGTATGCAGTATGTAGTATGCAGTATGCAGTATGCAGTATGTAGTATGCAGTATGCAGTATGTAGTATGTAGTATGCAGTATGTAGTATGCAGTATGCAGTATGCAGTATGTAGTATGTAGTATGCAGTATGCAGTATGTAGTATGCAGTATGCAGTATGTAGTATGCAGTATGTAGTATGTAGTATGCAGTATGTAGTATGCAGTATGCAGTATGTAGTATGTAGTATGCAGTATGCAGTATGCAGTATGCAGTGTGTAGTATGTAGTGTGCAGTATGCAGTATGCAGTATGCAGTATGCAGTATGTAGTATGCAGTATGTAGTATGTAGTATGCAGTATGCAGTATGCAGTATGTAGTATGCAGTATGCAGTATGTAGTATGTAGTATGTAGTATGCAGTATGTAGTATGCAGTATGTGATGGAGTGACCATCACTAGGGTTGTGGGTGTGTTCTGACTGTCAATCCAATGAGCCTGGCTCTTTGGTGTAGTGGTCAGAGCCCCAGTTTAGTACCCAGAAGGCTGGGGTTCGAGTCCCGGCAGCGCAACTCTATTCCCCTTTGCTACACAGTATGTAGTTTGCAGTATGTAGTATGCGGTTTCGAACACAGCCCCTGTCTTTAGGTCACGTGACCTCTTAACGCCAACACATTGAAGGTAAAAATTAACATTTAAACACGCCTGTCAGGGCGAGGCGTCTCCATGGTAACCATGTCTCCACCCGTGCATGACCCCGAACCCTTGGAAGAACCTGCCCCTCCACAGCGCCCCCTGGGGTCTGCAGCCAGCTGTGAGCGGGCAGCAGATTAATCATCTGAACACGAGCACCATGATGAACGAGCCGAGTTCGCAGCGCACACACACGTGCACACACACATGCTCACACCGTGGACGGCCGCGAGCTCCATACAGATGTTGCAGCTCAGGTTCTTTTAATGAAAATGCTGATTTCTGCAGGTTTTGGATTCTGGAGTTTCTTTCTGCTCCTTCCTCAGATTCTCTGATGCTGGTCTTAATTTTCTTCTTCTCCTCCTCCTTCAGTTGTTGTCATCCTGTTTTCTTATTTTTCTGTTCAGTTCTACTTCCTGTTTTCTTATTTTTCTATTCAGTTCCACTTCCTGTTTTCTTGTTTTTCTGTTTAGTTCCACTTCCTGTTTTCTTGTTTTTCTGTTTAGTTCCACTTCCTGTTTTCTTATTTTTCTGTTCAGTTCCACTTCCTGTTTTCTTGTTTTTCTGTTCAGTTCCACTTCCTGTTTTCCTGTTTTCTTATTTTTCTGTTCAGTTCCACTTCCTGTTTTCTTGTTTTTCTGTTCAGTTCTACTTCCTGTTTTCTTATTTTTCTGTTCAGTTCTACTTCCTGTTTTCCTGTTTTCTTATTTTTCTGTTCAGTTCCACTTCCTGTTTTCTTGTTTTTCTATTCAGTTCCACTTCCTGTTTTCTTATTTTTCTGTTCAGTTCCACTTCCTGTTTTCTTATTTTTCTGTTCAGTTCCACTTCCTGTTTTCTTATTTTTCTGTTCAGTTCTACTTCCTGTTTTCTTGTTTTCTTATTTTTCTGTTCAGTTCCACTTCCTGTTTTCTTGTTTTTCTGTTCAGTTCCACTTCCTGTTTTCCTGTTTTCTTATTTTTCTGTTCAGTTCCACTTCCTGTTTTCTTGTTTTTCTGTTCAGTTCTACTTCCTGTTTTCTTATTTTTCTGTTCAGTTCTACTTCCTGTTTTCCTGTTTTCTTATTTTTCTGTTCAGTTCCACTTCCTGTTTTCTTGTTTTTCTATTCAGTTCCACTTCCTGTTTTCTTGTTTTTCTGTTTAGTTCCACTTCCTGTTTTCTTGTTTTTCTGTTTAGTTCCACTTCCTGTTTTCTTATTTTTCTGTTCAGTTCCACTTCCTGTTTTCTTGTTTTTCTGTTCAGTTCCACTTCCTGTTTTCCTGTTTTCTTATTTTTCTGTTCAGTTCCACTTCCTGTTTTCTTGTTTTTCTGTTCAGTTCTACTTCCTGTTTTCTTATTTTTCTGTTCAGTTCTACTTCCTGTTTTCCTGTTTTCTTATTTTTCTGTTCAGTTCCACTTCCTGTTTTCTTGTTTTTCTATTCAGTTCCACTTCCTGTTTTCTTATTTTTCTGTTCAGTTCCACTTCCTGTTTTCTTATTTTTCTGTTCAGTTCCACTTCCTGTTTTCTTATTTTTCTGTTCAGTTCTACTTCCTGTTTTCTTGTTTTCTTATTTTTCTGTTCAGTTCCACTTCCTGTTTTCTTGTTTTTCTGTTCAGTTCCACTTCCTGTTTTCCTGTTTTCTTATTTTTCTGTTCAGTTCCACTTCCTGTTTTCTTGTTTTTCTGTTCAGTTCTACTTCCTGTTTTCCTGTTTTCTTATTTTTCTGTTCAGTTCCACTTCCTGTTTTCTTGTTTTTCTATTCAGTTCCACTTCCTGTTTTCTTGTTTTTCTGTTTAGTTCCACTTCCTGTTTTCTTGTTTTTCTGTTTAGTTCCACTTCCTGTTTTCTTATTTTTCTGTTCAGTTCCACTTCCTGTTTTCTTGTTTTTCTGTTCAGTTCCACTTCCTGTTTTCTTATTTTTCTGTTTAGTTCCACTTCCTGTTTTCTTGTTTTTCTGTTTAGTTCCACTTCCTGTTTTCTTATTTTTCTGTTCAGTTCCACTTCCTGTTTTCTTGTTTTTCTGTTTAGTTCCACTTCCTGTTTTCTTATTTTTCTGTTCAGTTCCACTTCCTGTTTTCTTGTTTTTCTGTTCAGTTCCACTTCCTGTTTTCCTGTTTTCTTGTTTTTCTTGTCGCAGGGTCCGGTGGTCCAAACATGACATCATCTCTCTGACCTCCTGACGAACATCTCGGGGTTCAAGTCAGACGGAGGGAAACTGCTTCAGCCTCTCAGCTGTGATGTGGGTCTGAAACTCCAGATGTTGAATAAATATTCTCCAGAAACAGCTGCAGATGCTTCATCTGATGGTTCTGATCCTGTTACAGGAAGCTGATCTCAGAGATAATGTGGAACATTACTTTAAAAATACAGATAAAAAGGTGAATATAGTTCTGTCCTCATGTTTATGAATCACAGGTAGAACAACTGGATGGAAATAATGAAGCGTGCTGTGAAAGGTTCTGAAACGCACCGTTGTCCCGGGTCACAAAAACAAATTCACAAAAAAACAAACAAAAGGCGCCGGATGATGGAACTAAACTCTGGAATCAAAACAGGAATATGACACGAAAACAAAAAGACAAGAAAATACTTAACTTGGCATGTAGGGTGAAGACGAAGAAGGAATTCACAAAATGAAGGGTAAGGAAACCTGGGAACTAAATACTGAACTGGGTGAATGAGAGCAGCTGGGCACAACTAACAGGTGAAGAGAGTGAAACTAATGACCTGAACATGGGAAGTGTTCGAAACCGCCTACTACATACTGCATACTCATCAGTATGCAGAGCGTTTACCCACAATGCATTTGGCTCCTGCCCGAGCCGAAATCAGCCGGCCTGAAGCTGATTTCTCTTAAGCTCTAAACTCTGTAAACTTTAGCAACATTTGAAACATTTTCAGGTGAGAAAGTAGTCGTTTAGATCCCCAACGTGTTGAAAACCTGACAAAATACCGGCTGTTTACAATTTTGTTCCCACGAATTCGGCGCTACTAAAGCTAGCCGCAGTGAGCAACGCACTTCCTGTTATTTTCACAAAATAAAAGGGTTAGGGTTAGCCAAGACACGTTTAATGTCTTGGCTTCATTTTCAGCCCAGTTTCTGGAAACAACAACAGTTCACTTATTGGACCTGCTCGACAGAACCAGAACCTCCATGTTCTCACATCCTGACAGTCTGAGTTCAGGGTTTAAAGGCAGTCTGAAGACTTAAATATTCACAGATCAGCTCAGGTTCTTCGGGCAGTTTCAGAGTTAAAGTGAAGCTTTCCTCCGGGCTCACTTTTAAATCTCCGGAGAGGACCGACCTGCTCAGACAGAACTCTGCTGGAGCCTCAGATCCGGATCTGATCCAACATGCTCACACATTAAACCCCACAGAGACCCGTTCTGTCGCTCATGTTTACACTCTGAAGTAAGCGGTGGTTCCGGTGTTCCCTGCAGAATGATACAGAATCTGTCTCCAGATGTTCCAGCAGTGGTTTTACTTGTTCAAATCAAATTAAATTTATTTGTAGCACATTTCATGTACAAACAGTTCAAAGTGCTTTACATAAAATAAAAGCATTGCAGCAGGGAGTGGAAGAAACATTAAAATACATTAAAGAATATAAAGAGAAACAAATAAAATAATTTATATGAATTTAAAAACAAGCAACAGTCCGGATAAGTTCAAAGATAGCGTGCAGATTTCATGCATAGACACATGAGAACAGAAATGTCTTTAACCTGGATTTAAAAGTGTCTCCATTTGGTGAAAGTTTAATCTCCACTGGCAGTTTGTTCCACTTGTTTGCAGCATAACAGCTAAATGCTGCTTCTCCATGTTTAGTCTGGACTCTGGACTTTGCTCTCTGTGATTAAAGTTTGGATTCAGGTATTAAACTGTTTCCACTAAAGGTCACATGATCCACCAGGACTCCCTCTTCCTCCTCTTCCTCCTCTTCTTCTTCATGTGTTCGGGGCTCTAACTTCTCTCCTGGAAACTCTTGCTGTGCACTTGTGAGTCCTCTGGTTGTCAGCGGAGCGTCAGCTGATGGATTTTCTGACTCTCTGATCCGTGACCTGCTCAGCGGAGCCGCTGCCCGCTGTGTGGTCCGTTCTGTCGGGCCCCGTCGGCCCCTCAAAGGGCCGCTTATGGTAATCACGTCATAATGTTACTTACACGGATCGATCAGCGAGCCGGCCGGGCGCTGCCAGGCTGAGGTCAGGAGCCGCGGGGTTGACAGGTCGCTTATGCACGCTGTCAGGCCGGGCGGAGGCCCCACGCCGCGGAGGGCGGACCCCGCCACGCTCGCGCCTGCGGCCCCCCGCGGAGCGTCAGACCGATGGCCTTTTCCCCCCAGCAGCCGTCTGATGGAGGCGGCTGACAGCGAGTCTCAAGCCTCCGACTGCTGCTGTCAGATATCAGATATCACCCAGACTTATTCTGTGAACCATACCGTGCACGGCCACGTGCACGGTGAGCCCACAAACACTGCGACTTTTCCAATGAACACATGGGCTGTGTTCGAAACCGCATACTACATACTGCATACTACATACTACATACTCCATACTACATACTACATACTGCATACAGCATACTACATACTACATACTGCATACTACATACTGCATACAGCATACTACATACTACATACTACATACTACATACTTCCATACTACATACTGCATACTGCATACTACATACTTCCATACTGCATACTACATACTGCATACTGCATACTACATACTACATACTCCATACTACATACTACATACTACATACTACATACTGCATACTACATACTACATACTCCATACTACATACTACATACTGCATACTACATACTACATACTCCATACTACATACTACATACTGCATACAGCATACTACATACTACATACTGCATACTACATACTGCATACAGCATACTACATACTACATACTACATACGTCCATACTACATACTGCATACTGCATACTGCATACTTCCATACTGCATACTACATACTGCATACTGCATACTACATACTACATACTCCATACTACATACTACATACTACATACTACATACTGCATACTACATACTCCATACTACATACTACATACTTCCATACTGCATACTACATACTGCATACTGCATACTACATACTACATACTCCATACTACATACTACATACTTCCATACTGCATACTACATACTGCATACAGCATACTACATACTACATACTACATACTTCCATACTACATACTGCATACTGCATACTACATACTACATACTACATACTGCATACTTCCATACTGCAAACTGCATACTGCATACTACATACTACATGCTACATACTTCCATACTGCATACTACATACTGCATACTGCATACTACATACTACATACTACATACTGCATACTTCCATACTGCATACTACATACTACATACTACATACTTCCATACTGCATACTACATACTGCATACTGCATACTACATACTTCCATACTGCATACTACATACTGCATACTGCATACTACATACTACATACTACATACTTCCATACTGCATACTACATACTCCATACTCCATACTACATACTACATACTTCCATACTGCATACTACATACTGCATACTGCATACTACATACTTCCATACTGCATACTACATACTGCATACTGCATACTGCATACTACATACTTCCATACTGCATACTACATACTGCATACAGCATACTACATACTACATACTACATACTTCCATACTACATACTGCATACTGCATACTACATACTACATACTACATACTTCCATACTGCATACTACATACTACATACTGCATACTGCATACTGAATACTGCATACTACATACTACATACTGCATACTGCATACTGTATACTGCATACTTCCATACTACATACTACATACTGCATACTGCATACTGAATACTGCATACTACATACTACATACTGCATACTGCATACTGTATACTGCATACTTCCATACTGCATACTACATACTGCATACTGCATACTGCATACTGCATACTTCCATACTGCATACTACATACTGCATACTGCATACTGCATACTGCATACTGAATACTGCATACTACATACTACATACTACATACTGCATACTGTATACTGCATACTTCCATACTGCATACTACATACTGCATACTGCATACTGCATACTGCATACTGTATACTGCATACTTCCATACTGCATACTACATACTGCATACTGCATACTGCATACTGTATACTGCATACTTCCATACTGCATACTACATACTGCATACTGCATACTGCATACTTCCATACTGCATACTACATACTACATACTGCATACTGCATACTGCATACTGAATACTGCATACTACATACTACATACTGCATACTACATACTACATACTACATACTTCCATACTGCATACTACATACTACATACTGCATACTGCATACTGCATACTACATACTACATACTGCATACTGCATACTGCATACTACATACTGCATACTGCATACTGCATACTGCATACTACATACTGCATACTGCATACTGCATACTGCATACTTCCATACTGCATACTACATACTGCATACTGCATACTGCATACTACATACTACATACTGCATACTACATACTGCATACTACATACTACATACTGCATACTACATACTTCCATACTGCATACTTCCATACTGCATACTACATACTGCATACTACATACTGGATACTGCATACTACATACTGATCGATCAGACAGTTTGCAGAGTGTTTACCCACAATGCATTTCGCTCCTGCCCGAGCCGAAATCAGCCGGCCTGAAGCTGATTTCTCTTAAGCTCTAAACTCTGTAAACTTTAGCAACATTTGAAACATTTTCAGGTGAGAAAGTAGTCGTTTAGATCCCCAACGTGTTGAAAACCTGACAAAATACCGGCTATTTACAATTTTGTTCCCACGAATTCGGCGCTACTAAAGCTAGCCGCAGTGAGCTAACGCACTTCCTGTTATTTTCACAAAATAAAATACCCGTTGCCTTTTATCATAGGGAAAGCCATTACCATACAATTGGTGCTTTTGTTTTGAAAACAGGAAGTGAACCTACCCTCGTTGTAGCTAGCTTGAAACTGCCGTTTTGACAGGAAATGACGATCGGCGACGTCACGTTACGTTGCATCTTGGGTAGTTTGAGTATGAGTAGTAACCTCATGATGCATACCCAACATTTAGGAGAATCTGGTATGCATCCGGGAACTTCTGCTTACTCAAACTCGCATACTAACTCAGAAAGTGAAGAGTGGGACACGAGTCCTGCAGGTGTTTGTCACAGGAAGTCTGATGTTTACTGACGGTCTGTGAGACATTTAGAGACAGTGAAGGTAAACCAGGACTCTCAGATGTCCTCACAGAGACTGATGTGTTTTCTGTTTTCATGACAAACACGGCAACGCAGCCTCCATACAGCCGGCAGCCTCCCGTCCTTCACTCTGCTCCTCTTCCTCCTCTTCCTCCGCCTCCTCCGCCTCCTCCTGCACAAACACAACACAAAGCCCGGCTCTCAGAGCCCCCCTCACTTGTTTGGCCTCCCCCAGGACCCCCAGGCGTTGTCGGAGCCCGGCACCGTCCCCCAGCGCTGCGGTTCACCAGGTGTTGTCTGCAACAGGCAATTAGTAGAATAGGTGTAGCTGTCAATCAGCCGGCTGGAAGATTAGCTGCTTGGCCGTAATTAGCGGGTTAGAGGCTTCTTGGCCCAGAGGATAAAGGCTTTGCCAATAATGGGCCCTGGGGTATTAATTACTGAAGGTCGAAGCTGCCGAAAAGGCCAGGATCTTAGCAGCAGCGCACGTAAGATGATTGTTTAAATTTCAAAAATAATACTGGTCTGACAGTTGTTGGGGTCCCGGGGGGCGGCGGGTACAAGGTAGCCGAGGTAATTAGTTTGAAGAGGGAAAGGGCATGGTTACAGGCGTGTTTGTGAAGAGCGATGGAGGAGAGGGGAAATATAAATGTGAGGAGGGGAGGGAAGACAGGGAAATGTGAGAAAAGAAAAAGTGGGAGGTGAAGAGGAGAGGATGGAGAGAAAAAAGAAAAAGTGGGAGGTGAAGAGGAGAGGATGGAGAGAAAAAAGAAAAAAGAAAAAGTGGGAGGTGAAGAGGAGAGGATGGAGAGAAATGAAGAGGAGGAGAGAATCTGAGCAAGGGGAGGATTTAAGGAGGAAAGGAGGAAGGGAAGGTAAATGTAAGAACAGGCGAGGGAGGGATGGGAGGATGAGGAAGAGAAAGGAAGGAGGGATTAATGAAGAGCTCAGAGAAGTCAGCAGAGGACAGAGAGGAAGATTGAGAGTGTTATTGTATGTTTAAAACTCACATTCCCACAGTAAATATGGTGTTTATGTGCGTTCTGCAGCTTTAATGAAGCCCGACAGACGAGTGGAAGAGAGAAAATGTCCATTTTTAACCCTGATGGTGAACTCCATCACATCCTGTTACCGACACTTCTACGTTTTATTTCAGTTTATCCTGTTTGTGTTTCTCTTCTTCATGTGTTTACCCTGTCTGTGTTTCTCTTCTTCGTGTCTTTATCCTGTCGGTGTTTCTCTTCTTCTTCGTGTGTTTATCCTGTCTGTGTTTCTCTTCTTCTTCGTGTGTTTATCCTGTCTGTGTTTCTCTTCTTCGTGTTTATCCTGTCGGTGTTTCTCTTCTTCGTGTGTTTGTCCTGTCGGTGTTTCTCTTCTTCGTGTTTATCCTGTCGGTGTTTCTCTTTTTCGTGTTTATCCTGTCGGTGTTTCTCTTCTTCATGTTTATCCTGTCGGTGTTTCTCTTCTTCGTGTTTATCCTGTCGGTGTTTCTCTTCTTCGTGTTTATCCTGTCGGTGTTTCTCTTCTTCGTGTGTTTATCCTGTCGGTGTTTCTCTTCTTCGTGTTTATCCTGTCGGTGTTTCTCTTCTTCGTGTGTTTATCCTGTCGGTGTTTCTCTTCTTCGTGTTTATCCTGTCGGTGTTTCTCGTCTTCGTGTTTATCCTGTCGGTGTTTCTCTTCTTCTTCGTGTGTTTATCCTGTCGGTGTTTCTCTTCTTCTTCGTGTGTTTATCCTGTCGGTGTTTCTCTTCTTCTTCGTGTTTATCCTGTCGCTGTTTCTCTTCTTCGTGTGTTTATCCTGTCTGTATTTCTCTTCTTCGTGTGTTTATCCTGTCGGTGTTTCTCTTCTTCGTGTTTATCCTGTCGGTGTTTCTCTTCTTCTTCGTGTGTTTATCCTGTCGGTGTTTCTCTTCTTCTTCGTGTTTATCCTGTCGGTGTTTCTCTTCTTCGTGTGTTTATCCTGTCGATGTTTCTCTTCTTCGTGTGTTTACCCTGTCTGTGTTTCTCTTCTTCGTGTGTTTATCCTGTCTGTGTTTCTCTTCTTCGTGTGTTTATCCTGTCGGTGTTTCTCTTCTTCTTCGTGTGTTTATCCTGTCGGTGTTTCTCTTCTTCTTCGTGTGTTTATCCTGTCTGTGTTTCTCTTCTTCTTCGTGTGTTTATCCTGTCGGTGTTTCTCTTCTTCTTCGTGTGTTTATCCTGTCGGTGTTTCTCTTCTTCGTGTGTTTATCCTGTCGGTGTTTCTCTTCTTCTTCGTGTGTTTATTCTGTCTGTGTTTCTCTTCTTCTTCGTGTGTTTATCCTGTCTGTGTTTCTCTTCTTCTTCGTGTGTTTATCCTGTCGGTGTTTCTCTTCTTCTTCGTGTGTTTATCCTGTCGGTGTTTCTCTTCTTCTTCGTGTTTATCCTGTCGCTGTTTCTCTTCTTCGTGTGTTTATCCTGTCTGTATTTCTCTTCTTCGTGTGTTTATCCTGTCTGTGTTTCTCTTCTTCGTGTGTTTATCCTGTCGGTGTTTCTCTTCTTCTTCGTGTGTTTATCCTGTCGGTGTTTCTCTTCTTCTTCGTGTTTATCCTGTCGGTGTTTCTCTTCTTCGTGTGTTTATCCTGTCGATGTTTCTCTTCTTCGTGTGTTTACCCTGTCTGTGTTTCTCTTCTTCGTGTGTTTATCCTGTCGGTGTTTCTCTTCTTCGTGTGTTTATCCTGTCGGTGTTTCTCTTCTTCGTGTGTTTATCCTGTCTGTGTTTCTCTTCTTCGTGTTTATCCTGTCGGTGTTTCTCTTCTTCGTGTATTTATCCTGTCTGTGTTTCTCTTCTTCGTGTTTATCCTGTCGGTGTTTCTCTTCTTCGTGTGTTTATCCTGTCGGTGTTTCTCTTCTTCGTGTGTTTATCCTGTCGATGTTTCTCTTCTTCGTGTGTTTATCCTGTCTGTGTTTCTCTTCTTCGTGTTTATCCTGTCGGTGTTTCTCTTCTTCGTGTGTTTATCCTGTCTGTGTTTCTCTTCTTCGTGTTTATCCTGTCGGTGTTTCTCTTCTTCGTGTGTTTATCCTGTCGGTGTTTTTCTTCTTCGTGTGTTTATCCTGTCGGTGTTTCTCTTCTTCGTGTTTATCCTGTCGGTGTTTCTCTTCTTCGTGTGTTTATCCTGTCGGTGTTTCTCTTCTTCGTGTTTATCCTGTCGGTGTTTCTCTTCTTCGTGTTTATCCTGTCTGTGTTTCTCTTCTTCGTGTTTATCCTGTCGGTGTTTCTCTTCTTCGTGTTTATCCTGTCGGTGTTTCTCTTCTTCGTGTTTATCCTGTCGGTGTTTCTCTTCTTCGTGTGTTTATCCTGTCGGTGTTTCTCTTCTTCCTGTGTTTATCCTGTCGGTGTTTCTCTTCTTCTTCGTGTGTTTATCCTGTCGGTGTTTCTCTTCTTCGTGTGTTTATCCTGTCGGTGTTTCTCTTCTTCTTCGTGTGTTTATCCTGTCGGTGTTTCTCTTCTTCGTGTGTTTATCCTGTCGGTGTTTCTCTTCTTCGTGTGTTTATCCTGTCGGTGTTTCTCTTCTTCTTCGTGTGTTTATCCTGTCGGTGTTTCTCTTCTTCTTCGTGTGTTTATCCTGTCGGTGTTTCTCTTCTTCGTGTGTTTATCCTGTCGGTGTTTCTCTTCTTCGTGTGTTTATCCTGTCGGTGTTTCTCTTCTTCCTGTGTTTATCCTGTCGGTGTTTCTCTTCTTCGTGTGTTTATCCTGTCGGTGTTTCTCTTCTTCGTGTGTTTATCCTATCGGTGTTTCTCTTCTTCGTGTGTTTATCCTATCGGTGTTTCTCTTCTTCGTGTGTTTATCCTATCGGTGTTTCTCTTCTTCGTGTTTATCCTGTCGGTGTTTCTCTTCTTCGTGTGTTTATCCTGTCTGTGAAGAAGTGAATTGGTCGTGTTTTAATATCAAACTTAACAGATGTTCATTATTCTGCTCGTTATAGAGGGGCTGGATGTTCTGATTTTCCTGTTCATGTCCTCCTGTAATAACCAATAATAATGTTTGTATTCATTTATCTGTTTTTTTTCTCTGATTGCACCACATCATACTTATTGTATTATTGCCCCACCCATGTTTTGACCATGCAATAGGCTTTCATTGAGGTGTAAATGTTTATCCAATGACTTCTGTAGATTCTTGCCTTCGTTCTGCATCCTGTGATGAAGACGCAGTAAAGTCTGCTCATTAAATTGCATTAGAAACACGAGCTCCAGCCTTCTTTAAGGCCTTTTTTGTTTCCAGTTACTGTGCCATGGCTGTGAAAAGCCAGAATCATGTATGCAGATAAACAATTTGTCCGATGAGGTTTTAATTTCACCTCAGGCAGCAAAACCCCACCTGAGATTAGCGTTTCCAACAGTTACCCTGCTGCTGGAGGCAGATATTTCATCTACAGGATCCAGAGCTTGTTGATATAACGCCTCCCCTGGTGTTGCCAGTAAACTGGACAGACTTCTGAGTTCATGTGATTTTGACACAGGTCAGGAATGTCACAGTGAGCCCTGATAAACATGTGTCTGACAGACAACAAATCTCTTTCATAGGTTAAAGGTCACCCCAAGGTCAGAAACCCCAGAGCTACATCTCAGACCCTGCAGGCCTCAGTTAGCATGTTAAAGGTTAAAGGTCACCCCAAGGTCAGAAACCCAAAGGGCTACATCTCAGACTCTGCAGGCCTCAGTTAGCATGTTAAAGGTTAAAGGTCACCCCAAGGTCAGAAACCCAAAGGGCTACATCTCAGACTCTGCAGGCCTCAGTTAGCATGTTAAAGGTTAAAGGTCACCCCAAGGTCAGAAACCCAGGAGCTACATCTCAGACTCTGCAGGCCTCAGTTAGCATGTTAAAGGTTAAAGGTCACCCCAAGGCCAGAAACCCCAGAGCTACATCTCAGACTCTGCAGGCCTCAGTTAGCATGTTAAAGGTTAAAGGTCACCCCAAGGTCAGAAACCCAAAGAGCTACATCTCAGACTCTGCAGGCCTCAGTTAGCATGTTAAAGGTTAAAGGTCACCCCAAGGCCAGAAACCCCAGAGCTACATCTCAGACTCTGCAGGCCTCAGTTAGCATGTTAAAGGTTAAAGGTCACCCCAAGGTCAGAAACCCAAAGAGCTACATCTCAGACTCTGCAGGCCTCAGTTAGCATGTTAAAGGTTAAAGGTTAAAGGTCACCCCAAGGTCAGAAACCCAAGAGCTACATCTCAGACTCTGCGGGCCTCAGTTAGCATGTTAAAGGTTAAAGGTCACCCCAAGGTCAGAAACCCAAGAGCTACATCTCAGACTCTGCGGGCCTCAGTTAGCATGTTAAAGGTTAAAGGTCACCCCAAGGTCAGAAACCCAAGAGCTACATCTCAGACTCTGCAGGCCTCAGTTAGCATGTTAAAGGTTAAAGGTCACCCCAAGGTCAGAAACCCAAGAGCTACATCTCAGACTCTGCGGGCCTCAGTCAGCATGTTAAAGGTTAAAGGTCACCCCAAGGTCAGAAACCCAAAGAGCTACATCTCAGACTCTGCGGGCCTCAGTCAGCATGTTAAAGGTTAAAGGTTAAAGGTCACCCCAAGGTCAGAAACCCAAAGAGCTACATCTCAGACTCTGCGGGCCTCAGTCAGCATGTTAAAGGTTAAAGGTCACCCCAAGGTCAGAAACCCAAAGAGCTACATCTCAGACTCTGCAGGCCTCAGTCAGCATGTTAAAGGTTAAAGGTTAAAGGTCACCCCAAGGTCAGAAACCCAAGAGCTACATCTCAGACTCTGCGGGCCTCAGTCAGCATGTTAAAGGTTAAAGGTCACCCCAAGGTCAGAAACCCAAGAGCTACATCTCAGACTCTGCAGGCCTCAGTTAGCATGTTAAAGGTTAAAGGTCAACCCAAGGTCAAAACCAGAACATTTTCAACACTTGCAACTAGCTCTTACGTTGTCGTTTTTACTTTTCCTGTCACTATTAGCCTGAGCTTCTCGTCTTTTCCCTCTTTAGTCCCACCCCCTTCTCCGGTTGGTAGTTGACGCTCATCTCTGATTGGTACTGATTCACAAATAAAAGATTGACACCTGTTTACCCAAATAAACAGAGGAAACGACACGGAACGTTCAAAACAATCAAGAACATAGGAAATCACGGTATCTTCCCAAATAAAATCTGTGTTCGAAACCGCATACTACATACTTCCATACTACAATCTACATACTCATCGATCAGACAGTATGCAGGGCGTTTACCCACAATGCATTTCGCTCCTGCCCGAGCCGAAATCAGACGGCCTGAAGCTGATTTCCCTTAAGCTCTAAACTCTGTAAACTTTAGCAACATTTGAAACATTTTCAGGTGAGAAAGTAGTCGTTAGATCCCCAACGTGTTAAACCTGACAAAATACCGGCTGCTTACAATTTTGTTCCCACGAATTCGGCGCTACTAAAGCTAGCCGCAGTGAGCAACGCACTTCCGGTTATTTTCACAAAATAAAATACCCGTTGCCTTTTATCATAGGGAAAGCCATTACCATACAATTGGTGCTTTTGTTTTGAAAACAGGAAGTGAACCTACCCTCGTTGTAGCTAGCTTGAAACTTCCGTTTTGACAGGAAATGACGATCGGCGACGTCACGTTACGTTGCATCTTGGATAGTTTGAGTATGAGTAGTAACCTCATGATGCATACCCAACATTTCAGAGAATCTAGTATGCATCCGGGAACTTCTGCTTACTCAAACTCGCTTACTAACTCAGAAAGTTAGTAGGAGAAGTAGGAGAAGTATGCAGTTTTTCGATATATATCCCACACATACATTTCTCCACATTAATAGTAACTCATTTCACAACAGCAGTGACGAACATTCTTGACCAGAGCACTACGATTAGTAAAATTAATTTTACTTACTTTGTTTCATAAGAATATTTCTTTGCAGAAGTGCCACTAATATTATGATAATATTTCACATTATTTTATCAATAGTATGTTCAATCGTCACATTTAGTGCTAAATATTAGCTGAACAGTTTAATTTGTTATAACTTCCCTGTGAGAGAATAAAACCTGATCAGAAGTTTAAAGGTACAGGTGCAACATTTAAAAGGCTTCTCATAACTCATCATTAATCAGTTAATCAGTCCAGTCTGATTTATAAAGCACTTTAAAACAATCAGTGAATTACATACAAAGTACAAGATATATATATTGTATATATTTTATACATGTGCAAACACTCACAGACACAAATGTACATTATAAAACAAATAAAGTACTCACACCATCCAGTGTGCTTTTATCCTGGAGTTAGAAGCAGGAGGAAAGGTCTGATGTTGAAAGGAAACTTATTCCGAGCTTCAGCCTGGTTACCAGGACGACCGTGGTCAGCTGATCAGCGGACCTCAGGGACCGAGAAGGGACATGAGGCTGAATCAGGTCAGAGAGGAGGCAACTCTGACATTTATATGGTGGAAGGACGTCAGTGCGCCCCTGTTAACGTGAAAGGGACACAGCCTTTAAGTTCTTCTGTGCCACAGAGCTGACCCCAGATCCATGTTTACTCCAAGTTAGTCACCGTGCTTTTAATGTCGGGCTCTGAGGACCAAACAAAGTAAAATCATCATTAAAACTGTGGATGATTTCCACAGTTTTATGTCACTCAGGTGTTCTGACAGTTAGGGGGTGAGTAAATCTGACAGTTATCGGTAACAGTACAAAGAGAGTCCATGTTTCCTTAGAACAGAGCCCAAAGGAAGCAGGAGGTGGAAAAAGAAGAGGCCCGAACACTGAACCCTGTGGCGCCCCCAGGAGAACTTCTGTGAGTCAGATGAAACCAAAACCAGTGAACGGCTGCATCTTTAATGCCTTAATGCCCCCCCCCCTTACTGATTTAATGTGGCTGTTAAAGTTCAGGTCTGAGTCCAATATTACCCCGAGATCTCTAACCTGATTATCAGGTTTCAGAGAGAGTCTGAAGGTGACTGATAACACTTTCTCTTAGTTTCTGTGGGCCACAGACAATGATTTCAGTTTGTCTGAGTTCATCAGGAGAAAATAGTTTTGCATCCCCACACTGATCTGTTCGATGCAGCGACACAGTGTATCTACAGGCCCGTGTTGTCCTGCCGTCAGTGACACGTAGAGCTGAGTGTCATCTGCATGGTGGTGGACACATTAGAGCTGCGGGTTAGCTGGCCTGATGGGAGCATGTTATACTGGTTATATGATTTCCCCAAAAAGCTGACAGGAGCCATATTTATTTATTATGTCATCTCCTCCTTTTACACCTTTACCTCCTGATACTTTACATAGCGTCCACAGAGCTAGCGCCCAGAGAGCTAAAGCTACAGCCCATAGAACCACAGCCCAAGGACCCACAGCTTCAAACCCCTCCCTCCCACCCTCTTTTTGGGATGTCTGTGATCCATCCCTTGAAGGGGGGGCTCCCACATTGCCGGATGTCTGGCCGTCCGCCAGATCGGTTCCTGCCACGCTACGTCTTAAGCTAAGTGCTTTTCATGCCATGTCTACTCATTTATTTTGTTCTTGTCATCTTCAGGTTTTTGTTTCCACAGTTTAGTTCCATCATCCGGCTCGGCTGCGCCTTGTTTAGTCTTTTGTTGTTAATAAACCAAAACTTAATCGTGTTTAAAAAAACTCCTTTTTTTTTTCACAGCAGCCAGTAACATTTTGCCTCCATGTTTACATGCTAAAAGCCCTGAACTTCCTGATTGGTCAGTTTAAAAAATCTGCTCTGATCAAACAGCAAGAATTCAACATGTGCTTGATTTTAAATTAATTTAGCTTCAAGTTTAGGAAGAATTATTCATCATTAGGGTCCTTTACACACCAGCACAAGTTAAAGGGACAGTTCGCCTCTTTAAAGGGACAGTTCTCCTCTTTAAAGGGACAGTTCGCCTCTTCTGACATGAAGCTGTGTAACATCCCATATCAGCAGCATCATTTCTGAACATCTTCTTACCCCCTGCTGCGTCCTGTGAGCAGAGTTCCAGCCTCGTTTTGGTGTTGATGAAGGTAGTCCGGCTAGTTGGCTGGGGTTTAAAAAATAAAGCGTTTTGTGCTGTGTAGACCATGCAGACCGAGCAGTCCCCTGCTTCCGAGCAGCAAACAGCGTAATAGGCGCGGCTGTCGGCAGGCGGCAGCAGGCAGTGATACGAAGGGAGAGAAAATAGGACCAAGCGAAAAACAGCAACAGAACGATGAAGATTAAAAGTTAAGTTATAAGGCAACAAACATCAGTGAAACTGAAAAATATAAAAAATGGAATTATCCAAAACAAAATTCAACTTTTGTAAATAAATATAAATAAAAACAGAATTTAATGATTAAAATCTAACATTTTATTCACATCGGAACATAGAAAAGTGTTTTACTCTTTTATTAAAATGATCTGATGCCAGCAACATGTCTCATAAATCTTGGGACGGCTCCATGTTTCCCCTCTTCCTTTAAAGGGACAGTTCGCCTCTTTTGACATGAAGCTGTGTAACATCCCATATTAGCAACATCATTTATGAACATTGACTTACGGTGCGTTCACACCAGACGCGGTCGGGCGACGCGATTACATACAAAGTCAATGCAAAGACACGGATTCAAGCCGGCGGCGCGATGAGGCGCGGTGAGGAGCGGTGAGGCGATTGCCGCCACGCAAGTGAAAATACTTTGGCGAAATATTTGCGTCAGCCTATCAGCGTTGAGATTCTGGACGACAGTGACGTGGAGACAGATGGACAGGCGCTCCGCAGCTGCGCCACGGCTCCATTTCAGCTGCGTGCCTGCAGCCGGCGTCCCGCCGAGAGATCGCAGCACCGATCCTCCCGAGCGGGTCGTCGGGCTGGGTCCTGGTGGGCCTGGGGTGCCGCTGGAGGCGGCCGTCATCCAGACGCAACTCCTGGAGAAGGCGGTGAAATTATCCGAGCTGAATGCACCACCGGATGATGTCACTGATCCAGACACGACGGCGTGTGCGTTTCAGACGAATCTCGGACTGCCACAGCAGGTACAAGGACGCGATCAGATATGGATAGCCCCTTGAGCTATTCACGCGTTTTTTACTCGCGCGAAAGAGGCGAGGGAGGCAATGGAATTTAATTTACACCTGCGGCAAGTAACGCGGGGCGATCACTCGCACCGCGTTTGGTGTGAACGCACCGTTACGAAGGGAGAGAAAATAGGGCCAAGAGATTGTGAGGTCTGACTTTTTCCTGGAGAACCATTTTGTGATGCAAATGTATTACTCTGTTGAACGCATATTGTTCTGAGAAGCAAAACGCTTTATTTTTTAAACCCCAGCCAACTAGCCGGACTACCTTCATCAACACCAAAACGAGGCTGGAACTCTGCTCACAGGACGCAGCAGGGGGTAAGAAGATGTTCAGAAATGATGCTGCTGATATGGGATGTTACACAGCTTCATGTCAGAAGAGGCGAACTGTCCCTTTAAAGAGGCGAACTGGCCCTTTAAAGAGGAGAACTGTCCCTTTAAAGAGGCGAACTGTCCCTTTAAGCATCATCTGTGTTTTTATCAGCAGCATTTCCCCCTAATTTCAGGTATTTTCTGATAAAGAACTCCTTCCTTTTAGTTTAAACGTGGAACTGTTTTACCTTCAGATTCAGATTTCCGTCGCCCGGCTGCATCGGTCGGACGTTAAACAGGCAGGGTGACCCTGATCATGTAAAATGGAACAGCTACAGGAGGCTTCTTCTTTAACCTCTGACCTCGGTGCCGCTTCACATTACAGGGAAAAAGGAAAAGTGAATTAACTCACTTTTTCATGGAAATGAAATGCAGGAGTCGTTATTGGAGTGTTTAATAATGTGTGATGAGAGGTCGGTGACCTCAGAGGCCGGTCCATGCGTCCTCAACTCAGTGATGGAGGAAAAAAGTCTCAAGTAGCTCAGAGAAGGTAACTTCTGTAAAGAATGAAGCTCTACCAGAGTCCCTGATCAGTCCCTGAATAACAGTCAGAGCTGTTTCCTCCTTCTGGGTCCAAAGTGGTTCTGGTTTACGGTGCGTGTTGGACTCAACCAGGTCTGACCATCGTCAGGAAAAAAAGTGAAAGGAAAGAAAGCAAAAGGAAAGAAAGCAAAAGGATAGAAAGTAAAAGGAAAGAAAGCAAAAGGAAAGAAAGCAAAAGGAAAGAAAGCAAAAGGAAAGAAAGCAAAAGGATAGAAAGCCAAAGGAAGGAAAGCCAAAGGAAGGAAAGCCAAGGGAAAGAAAGCCAATGGAAAGAAAGCCAAAGGATAGAAAGTGAAAGGAAAGAAAGCCAAAGGAAAGAAAGCCAAAGGAAAGAAAGCCAAGGGAAAGAAAGCCAAAGGATAGAAAGTGAAAGGAAAGAAAGCCAAAGGAAAGAAAGCCAAAGGATAGAAAGTGAAAGGAAAGAAAGCCAAAGGAAAGAAATCCAATGGAAAGAAAGCCAAAGGAAATAAAGCCAAAGGATAGAAAGTGAAAGGAAAGAAAGCCAAAGGAAAGAAAGCCAAAGGATAGAAAGTAAAAGGAAAGAAAGCCAAAGGAAAGAAAGCCAAAGGATAGAAAGTGAAAGGAAAGAAAGCCAAAGGATAGAAAGTGAAAGGAAGGAAAGCCAAAGGAAAGAAAACAAAAGGATAGAAAGTGAAAGGAAAGAAAGCCAAAGGAAAGAAAGCCAAGGGAAAGAAAGCCAAAGGATAGAAAGTGAAAGGAAAGAAAGCGAAAGGAAAGAAAACAAAAGGATAGAAAGCCAAGGGAAAGAAATCCAAAGGAAAGAAAGCCAAAAGAAAGAAAGCCAAAGGAAAGAAAGCCAAAAGAAAGAAAGCCAAGGGAAAGAAAGCCAAAGGATAGAAAGTGAAAGGAAAGAAAGCCAAAGGAAAGAAAGCCAAAGGAAAGAAAGCCAAAGGATAGAAAGTGAAAGGAAAGAAAGCCAAAGGAAAGAAAGCCAAAGGAAAGAAAGCCAAAGGATAGAAAGTGAAAGGAAAGAAAGCGAAAAAAAGAAAACAAAAGGATCAAGCCAAAGGAAAGAAAGCCAAAGGATAGAAAGTGAAAGGAAAGAAAGCGAAAAAAAGAAAACAAAAGGATAAAGCCAAAGGAAAGAAAGCCAAAGGAAAGAAAACAAAAGGATAAAGCCAAAGGAAAGAAAGCCAAAGGAAAGAAAACAAAGGAAAGAAAGTGAAAGGAAGGAAAGCCAAAGGAAAGAAAGCCAAAGGAAAGAAAACAAAAGGAAAGAAAGTGAAAGGAAGGAAAGCCAAAGGAAAGAAAACAAAAGGATAAAGCCAAAGGAAAGAAAACAAAAGGATAAAGCCAAAGGAAAGAAAACAAAAGGATAAAGCCAAAGGAAAGAAAACAAAAGGATAAAGCCAAAGGATAGAAAGCGAAATGAAGGAAAGCCAAAGGAAAGAAAGCGAAAGGAAACAAAGCGAAAGGAAAGAAAGCCAAAGGAAAGAAACCCAAGGGAAAGAAAGCCAAAGGAAAGAAAGTGAAAGGAAGGAAAGCCAAAGGAAAGAAAACAAAAGGATAAAGCGAAAGGATAGAAAGCGAAATGAAGGAAAGCCAAAGGAAACAAAGCGAAAGGAAAGAAAGCCAAAGGTTAGAAAGTGAAGGACAGAAGAACATTTTCTGATAATCGGTGGCTCTGCTCAGGCCTCCAGGATCTGATCACGGCTCTGAACATCTCTACATGTCACCACATTACATCAGGCTAATCAACATCACTTTCTGCCTTTTAGATTTGTTTTCAACTCTTATTTTAAACAGCTGAATTCTTAATGAAGCTGCTCTCATTCACATGTTTTTCTCTTTCTGACGAGGAAACGAGTCTGAAAAACCCACCCGTGGGTGATCTTTCCCAAAGGATTTAAGGGCTGCTGCTCCTCTCTGATCTGATAAAATCCTGATTTATAACAGCGGTGCCATCGTTCACCAGTTAAACGCGTCTCTGCTGTGATTTGGTCATAATCACATGAATAATGATCTCTCAGAGAAGGTTAGAAACAGCAGAATCCTGGGATTCACTCAGTCCTCGACCTGTTGTTGCAGAGGCATCACTGAGCATGAGACAGATGTTTTGCAGATGTTTGTCCTGAACGTTAAAGACACTCTTACAGAAACAGTTTTTGATTGTTTTTACAACCATTAAAGCACATTTTAATCAGTTCAGTACGCTGAGGCGTCAGCTGATGAGAGTCAGTTTAAAAGTGGCAAAAATCTGCCAAATGAATCGGCCGACCTCTATGTGTCATGTCCATGGGGTTTTCCCCATGTTATGAGTTCTTAGTTTTATCATGTTTTAGTTTATTTCATGCCTTAGTTTTGCCGTTGTTTTCCCCACAGTTTCTGTTTCCTCAGTCGCCATGATCCGGTTATAAGTTCATTCACCTGTAAGTTCTGATCAGCTGCATCCAGTCACTCATCACTTCTCCATTTAGTCTCTCTAGTTTCTCACTGTCTTTGTGAGATCCTTTCACCATTCCCACGCCACGCCACGCCACGTCACGCTTTTATCCTTTCGCTGTCTATCCTTTGGCTTTCTATTCTTTCGCTTTCTATCCTTTGGCTTTCTTTCATTTCGCTTTCTATTCTTTGGCTTTCTATCCTTTTGCTTTCTATTCTTTCGCTTTCTTTCCTTTGGCTTTCTTTCATTTCGCTTTCTATCCTTTGGCTTTCTATTCTTTCGCTTTCTATCCTTTGGCTTTCTTGGCTTTCTATCCTTTGGCTTTCTTTCCTTTGTTTTCTATCCTTTGGCTTTCTATCCTTTGGCTTTCTATCCTTTCGCTGTCTATCCTTTTGCTTTCTATTCTTTTGCTTTCTATCCTTTGGCTTTCTATCCTTTGGCTTTCTTTCATTTGGCTTTCTTTCATTTCGCTTTCTATCCTTTGGTTTTCTTTCATTTCGCTTTCTTTCCTTTCGCTTTCTAACCTTTGGCTTTCTATCCTTTGGCTTTCTTTCTTTTGGCTTTCTTTCCTTTGGCTTTCTATCCTTTGGCTTTCTATCCTTTGGCTTTCTTTCCTTTGGCTTTCTTTCTTTTGGCTTTCTTTCATTTGGCTTTCTTTCATTTCGCTTTCTATCCTTTGGTTTTCTTTCATTTCGCTTTCTTTCCTTTCGCTTTCTAACCTTTGGCTTTCTATCCTTTGGCTTTCTTTCCTTTCGCTTTCTATCCTTTGGCTTTCTATCCTTTGGCTTTCTATCCTTTGGCTTTCTTTCCTTTCGCTTTCTATCCTTTGGCTTTCTATCCTTTTGCTTTCTATCCTTTGGCTTTCTATCCTTTTGCTTTCTTTCCTTTCGCTTTCTATCCTTTCGCTTTCTATCCTTTGGCTTTCTATCCTTTGGCTTTCTTTCCTTTCGCTTTCTATCCTTTCGCTTTCTATCCTTTCGCTTTCTATCGTTTGGCTTTCTATCCTTTTGCTTTCTATCCTTTGGCTTTCTATCCTTTTGCTCTCTATCCTTTTGCTTTCTATCCTTTGGCTTTCTATCCTTTTGCTTTCTTTCCTTTCGCTTTCTATCCATTTGTGTCGCTTTCTTTCCTTTACACAACGGAGCATTCTCCATCGCGTTGTTTGTTTCTTTCTGACGGCGACAACAACAGGAATATCGTCTCCTTTGACTTCCGGGTCACGACCCCGGGAAAACATCTGGAGCATGCGCAGAACGCAAAGTCTGATTCACCACGTGCTTCAGCGTCTACAAGCAGGTTTAGAGTGACTTTCAACCCAGTTATCTCGGGGTCTGAATCCGATCCGATCCAGTTCTTAGTCAGAATAAGGTGTCTACATGCACTTAATAACTCAGTCTGATTGTAATTTAGCCAATAATCCGATCCGATCCAGTTCTTAGTCAGAATAAGGTGTCTACATGCACTTAATAACTCAGTCTGATTGTAATTTAGCCAATAATCCGATCCTTTCAGTGCCGTGTGACCCCACGGAGTGAGGCCACAACAGCTTCTCAGATGTCCTCTGAGTCGGATTTATCGGATCATTTCTGTTTCTGTCGCCTCTCCAAAGAAGTTTAGTTTTTGTTTCTGAATTGTTGACTTTTCTAAAAGTGATAAAAACAACTGTTTAAATTTGTAAACTTTCCATAAAACGGACTTTTCTGACAGTTTTGATTCCGTAGAAAACAAGTTTTCTGAAACGTTTCATTTTGTTTCTCTTTAGAAAAAACTGTTGGATGCATTTTAAAGATTGTTTCACAAAGTGTGAAATGTTTTAAAGCTTATTTTGAGCTGCTATTATTTTTAAAATGTGTCCATTAAAAACACTGAAATGTTGCATTTAAAAGATATTTAAACTGAACACATATTTAAATGTTATTTTTAGGGTTGGGCGAGTTTACTTGTTAATTATTTAACGCTGATAAATATCTTATCGGCGTTAACGCAGGTTTTATTATTGACATGAACTAAAACTTCAGATGAGCCCCATAAACATTTAAATAAAACTGCACCTGAGGAGCAGAAAAACAACATAAAGCTGCTTTAAAGAGGAACAACAAAGAGATGCAAAGCTGAGCGAAGCAGACGAGGAGGCTGACAGCCGCTGAACTGAGCTGGATGTTTGTTCTTTTAAACTGAAGGAGGAGAGAAACAGCAGGGGGCCGACTCCTCACCTAACCCGTCCTGACGCCTGAGCTGTGCAGAAAACGTTTGTGTGAGAGGAAATCAGAAGCTACAGCTGACACCATGCAGCTCTCAGCTTTCAGGGCCCATTAGAGCCGACAGCAAACAGCAGAAACAAGCGTCCAATCAGACGTCCACGGCTGCAGGACGGGTGGGCGCCGGCCCCCGGGACGCAGCTCGTATCATCCAGCCGTAAACCGCCTCCTCTCTGATGCGCGTTATTACTCCCACACCTGGGCCTCACATGTGGAACTTAATGTCTTTTCATTTGCCATTTGTTTCCTCCTAAACAAGGTGCAGAGACCACGGTGGGCCTGTCTGCTGGGAGCCCAGCACCAGCTGGAGGTTTACATCTGGGACGAAATGTGCCACAACACCCGCCTTCCTCTGAGGAGCAGCGTTCCCCCCCCCAGACAGGCAGAAGCATCGCGTCAAAACTCATCTGCTCACGTGGGCGTCAGCCTCATGTTTGTCTGCTTCGCTTCAGGCTGCCACTCTGATGAAATGAGTGACAGTTAAACACATTAAACTCAGCTTCACTGATGATATCCCTTCACTCTGAGGAGGAATCACATCAAACAGGCTGTCAGAGCCTCAGATCCTCACAGTCAACAGCCTCCAACACAAAGTGGCAGACAGTGGGGTTAGCTTAGTGGGGTTAGCTTAGTGGGGTTAGCTTAGTGTGGTTAGCTCAGTGGGGTTAGCTTAGTGGGGTTAGCTTAGTGGGGTTAGCTTAGTGGGGTTAGCTCAGTGGGGTTAGCTTAGTGGGGTTAGCTCAGTGGGGTTAGCTTAGTGGGGTTAGCTCAGTGGGGTTAGCTTAGTGGGGTTAGCTCAGTGAGGTTAGCTTAGTGAGGTTAGCTTAGTGGGGTAAGCTCAGTGAGGTTAGCTTAGTGAGGTTATCTCAGTGAGGTTAGCTTAGTGTGGTTAACTTAGTGGGGTTAGCTCAGTGAGGTTAGCTTAGTGTGGTTAGCTCAGTGTGGTTAGCTTAGTGGGGTTAGCTCAGTGGGGTTAGCTTAGTGGGGTTAGCTCAGTGAGGTTAGCTTAGTGTGGTTAGCTCAGTGGGGTTAGCTTATTGGGGTTAGCTCAGTGAGGTTAGCTTAGTTTGGTTAGCTCAGTGAGGTTAGCTTAGTGTGGTTAGCTCAGTGGGGTTAGCTTAGTGGGGTTAGCTCAGTGGGGTTAGCTTAGTGGGGTTAGCTCAGTGGGGTTAGCTTAGTGGGGTTAGCTCAGTGAGGTTAGCTTAGTGAGGTTAGCTTAGTGGGGTTAGCTCAGTGAGGTTAGCTTTTTGAGGTTATCTCAGTGAGGTTAGCTTAGTGTGGTTAACTTAGTGGGGTTAGCTCAGTGAGGTTAGCTTAGTGTGGTTAGCTCAGTGTGGTTAGCTTAGTGGGGTTAGCTCAGTGGGGTTAGCTTAGTGGGGTTAGCTCAGTGAGGTTAGCTTAGTGTGGTTAGCTCAGTGGGGTTAGCTTATTGGGGTTAGCTCAGTGAGGTTAGCTTAGTTTGGTTAGCTCAGTGAGGTTAGCTTATTGGGGTTAGCTCAGTGAGGTTAGCTTAGTTTGGTTAGCTCAGTGAGGTTAGCTTAGTGTGGTTAACTTAGTGGGGTTAGCTCAGTGAGGTTAGCTTAGTGTGGTTAGCTCAGTGTGGTTAGCTTAGTGGGGTTAGCTCAGTGGGGTTAGCTTAGTGGGGTTAGCTCAGTGAGGTTAGCTTAGTGTGGTTAGCTCAGTGGGGTTAGCTTATTGGGGTTAGCTCAGTGAGGTTAGCTTAGTTTGGTTAGCTCAGTGAGGTTAGCTTATTGGGGTTAGCTCAGTGAGGTTAGCTTAGTTTGGTTAGCTCAGTGAGGTTAGCTTAGTGTGGTTAGCTCAGTGGGGTTAGCTTAGTGGGGTTAGCTTAGTGAGGTTAGCTCAGTGAGGTTAGCTTAGTGTGGTTAGCTCAGTGGGGTTAGCTTAGTGGGGTTAGCTTAGTGTGGTTAGCTCAGTGTGGTTAGCTCAGTGTGGTTAGCTCAGTGGGGTTAGCTTAGTGGGGTTAGCTCAGTGGGGTTAGCTTAGTGGGGTTAGCTTAGTGTGGTTAGCTCAGTGAGGTTAGCTTAGTGGGGTTAGCTTAGTGTGGTTAGCTCAGTGTGGTTAGCTTAGTGTGGTTAGCTCAGTGAGGTTAGCTTAGTGGGGTTAGCTTAGTGAGATTAGCTTAGTGGGGTTAGCTCAGTGGGGTTAGCTTAGTGGGGTTAGCTCAGTGAGGTTAGCTCAGTGGGGTTAGCTTAGTGGGGTTAGCTTAGTGAGGTTAGCTTAGTGAGGTTAGCTTAGTGAGTAGCTTTAAATAAGACTATAACCATCATAAATCATTAAACAGAAGGAAAGAGGAAAACCTAAAAGCTGTAACATGGCCTCTTTAGATAAAATAAGTAGGGCAAATAAAATGAGGAAAATAACTGATATTCTTAAAGGATCGATAGTTTTAAGTTCTCACAACTTAAACGTGGACTCAACATTTCCATAAAATAAAAATCCCTTTGCTGAGCCGTGTTGCCATGACGGTCCCGGCGGTCGGACCTGCTGCAGGTCATGACTGACACGCCGAGTCCTGCCTGCGAGGCTCGACCCGGGGACAACGCACTCCTCTGGGTTTGTGTTTACATTCAGAGCACTCTTCTTCTCTTGTTTTTTAATGGTGTGAAACGCTCAGTCTGACCTGGAAGCAGCTCCAGGGCTCGGTCTAATTGCTGGCTGAATAATGAGTTTAAAGGAGTCCATGGTGCTGATTTCCTGTCTGGCAGCTGTTGTTGTAACATCATTTTCACGCTTCATCCTCCTGACATGGATTCACATGATGTGAATGATCTGTGTTTTCAGGGGCTGAAGCCCTGGGAGCAGACACGAGCCTGAACTTCAAATCCCAGCATGCACCCCTGCCATCTGCTGTCCTTTAAAGCCCAAAAAGTTCTGCGCTAAATGCCAGCTTTTGTTGTCCTGCCTTCCCTGACCTTTTTGTCATCGCGTCCGTGGAGGAGCTCAGAGCAAAGACGACTGGCGTTCCTTTCCCTCCGGTCTCAGTCTCTGAAAACTGAAAAACTTTAATGAGCAGGCTTCTTTTCTATGACCTGGCTCACAGAATTAGTCTTATCCCTGATGGTGATGTCCGGTCAGGCTTAAAGAACATCCTTTAACTGCTGTTATCAACAAACATGCTCCCAGAAAAGTCCGTGGTTCAGTCCCGACCTGCTGAAGTCATTCACCGAAAACAGCTGGATTTCTGACTGTCATACAGGGTTAGGGTTATGAGTACCTACCCTTAGGGTTAGGGGCAGAGATGGGACCAAGTCACACATGTGCAAGTCTCAAGTCTTAGCTTTCAAGTCCCAAGTCATTTTTTCTTGGTCAAGTCAAAGTCAAAGTCACCTTCTTATTGCAGTTTTACCTGCAGAATCTGATCTTAATAAAGTGAAAACACAAAGATATAAGTAACTGTCAGTAAACATCATTGGCCAATGTGTCCAACCTGTCCACCCCGTATCATATCAAGCTAACGTTAGCCAACTACCGGCTAGGCTAACAGGATAATATTAGCTAATTTGACGAGCACTTACTGGTCAGAATGGATCTTCAAATGACGAACAAAGTTGGAAGTTGTGCTAGATGCTTAACACTCAAGTCATTCAAGTCATCATGTTTCAAGTCAAGTGCCGAGTCTTTAACTTCCAAGTCCGAGTCGAGTCTCAAGTCTTTTATTTTTTGTCAAGTCAAGTCACAAGTCATCAAAACAGCGACTCGAGTCGACTTGAGTCCCCACCCTTAGGGTAAGGGGTACCTACCCTCGGGGTACCTACCCTAACCTAGCCTTAGAGAAACAGAAACAGATGCACTCAGTCCATAAGAAGAGCTGAAACCGGCAACTTCAAACAGCAGCTTCTCCCCAACTGCACAAATTCAAAAAACAAAAGTAAAAATAAAAGTAAACCTGCCATCTTTATCAGTGACTAAACCAAAACGGTTCATTATTTAAGGAACCTGTAACTTGTTCAGCTGCCTCAGGGGTAGGGGAGCATCTTAAATCTGACCCTAACCCCCGCTGTGAATCTGCTGGGCTTGATGGATTACTGTCACAGAGAGGCGTGGGAGGACACGGACTTCAGAGGCAAAAGCAAAATGATTTATTTATTTATTTATTTATTTATTAACCCCTCTTCCTGTCCAGCATTATGGCAGCAGAATTGTAATCTGAATACCGTTTATGCTAAACACATTTCCCATGACTAGGGAAGCTTTATGAATGTAAAGCTCCGCTTGATGCCCATCAACTCCTCATTTATTTATTTATTTTTGTTACAATACTTAACATGATATGAAAATAGTGCCGAACCGGACCGGGGCACAGAGAGAGAGGGAGAGCGAAGAAGAGAAAAAAAGAACAGAAACATGAAGAGACAAACATAAAAAACAATGAAAAATCAGACAACCAGCCGCTACACCTGTAAAAACAAAACTGAAGACGATTCACGGCTTTTGTGGGGAATCCAGCCTTAGAAGCACCAGGAAGCAGACAAACAGAGAACAAACACACAAACAAGCAAACAAGCAGAGAACAAACACACAAACAAGCAAAGAACAAACAAACAAACAAGCAGAGAACAAACACACAAACAAACAAACAAACAAGCAAGCAGAGAACAAACACACAAACAAACAAACAAGCAGAGAACAAACACACAAACAAGCAGAGAACAAACACACAAACAAGCAAAGAACAAACAAACAAACAAGCAGAGAACAAACACACAAACAAACAAACAAACAAGCAAGCAGAGAACAAACACACAAACAAACAAACAAACAAGCAGAGAACAAACACACAAACAAGCAAAGAACAAACAAACAAACAAGCAGAGAACAAACACACAAACAAACAAACAAACAAGCAAGCAGAGAACAAACACACAAACAAACAAACAAACAAGCAGAGAACAAACACACAAACAAACAAACAAACAAGCAAGCATAGAACAAACAAACAAGCAGAGAACAAACACACAAACAAACAAACAAACAAACAAGTAGAGAACAAACACACAAACAAGTAAAGAACAAACAAACAAGCAGAGAACAAACACACAAACAAACAAACAAACAAGCAAGCAGAGAACAAACACACAAACAAGCAAAAAACAAACAAACAAGCAGAGAACAAACACACAAACAAACAAACAAACAAGCAGAGAAAAAACACACAAACAAACAAACAAGCAAGCATAGAACAAACAAACAAGCAGAGAACAAACACACAAACAAACAAACAAACAAACAAGCAGAGAACAAACACACAAACAAGTAAAGAACAAACAAACAAACAAGCAGAGAACAAACACACAAACAAACAAACAAACAAACAAGCAAGCAGAGAACAAACACACAAACAAACAAACAAGCAAGCAGAGAACAAACACACAAACAAACAAGCAGAGAACAAACACACAAACAAACAAACAAACAAACAAGCAGAGAACAAACACACAAACAAACAAACAAACAAGCAGAGAACAAATACACAAACAAACAAACAAGCAAGCAGAGAACAAACACACAAACAAACAAGCAGAGAACAAACACACAAACAAACAAACAAACAAACAAACAAACAAACAAGCAGAGAACAAACACACAAACAAACAAACAAACAAAGAACAAACAAACAAACAAGCAGAGAACAACACACAAACAAACAAACAAACAAACAAGCAGAGAACAAACACACAAACAAACACACAAACAAACAAAAAACAAACAAACAAAAACACAAACACACAAACAAACAAAAAAAAACAAAAAGCAGAAGCAGCAGCAATCACGTGGCGTGGCGTGGCGTGGCGTGCAAGGATCTCACAAAGTGAAAGGGGAAACCTGGAAACTAAATGCTGGGTGATTGGTGAATGAGTGCAGCTGATGGGAAACTACAGGTGAAGTGAATGAACTAATAACCTGAACTGAGGAAACAGAAACTGAGGGGAAAACAACGGCAAAACTTAAGAAATAAACATGAACCAAGAAAACTAAGGCATGGGGAAAACCTATGGACGTGACTGTTACACCCACTCTTTTTAAATCTTTTTAAATCTTTTTAAATCTTTTTAAATCTTATTAAATCTTTTTAAATCTTTTTAAATCTTATTAAATCTTTTTAAATCTTATTAAATCTTTTTAAATCTTTTTAAATCTTTTTAAATCTTATTAAATCTTTTTAAATCTTATTAAATCTTTTTAAATCTTTTTAAATCTTTTTAAATCTTATTAAATCTTTTTAAATCTTATTAAATCATTTTAAATCTTTTTAAATCTTATTAAATCTTTTTAAATCTTATTAAATCTTTTTAAATCTTTTTAAATCTTTTTAAATCTTTTTAAATCTTATTAAATCTTTTTAAATCTTTTTAAATCTTATTAAATCTTTTTAAATCTTTTTAAATCTTTTTAAATCTTATTAAATCTTTTTAAATCTTATTAAATCTTTTTAAATCTTTTTAAATCTTTTTAAATCTTTTTAAATCTTATTAAATCTTATTAAATCTTTTTAAATCTTTTTAAATCTTTTTAAATCTTATTAAATCTTTTTAAATCTTTTTAAATCTTTTTAAATCTTATTAAATCTTTTTAAATCTTTTTAAATCTTTTTAAATCTTATTAAATCTTTTTAAATCTTATTAAATCTTTTTAAATCTTATTAAATCCTGCGCTGTGTTCCGCCAGGACTGGAAATCTGCTGCAGTCGCCCAACATATTAAAGGAACTGATGAGGCTGTAGGCGCCAGATGCCTATTTTATACCTAGTTTTGAATTTGCCCCATATTATGTGTATTTGAAAACAATATTTCTTATTATAATTTCATATTGATAAGATATTTGATGTTTATCTGATTTCATGATTGATACAATTAATAATTTAGGTTAAAAACATATGTACAAGGTTAAAATGTGGATTTAGAATAATTACAGGAAGTTACATAGTAGATATTTAATCACTTTAGAACTCAGCGCGAGGTGCCTGTGACAGGGGGCATTATTAGATTGACACGGCAGGTGGAAGGTTGGTGCCTCACGGTTTTCTGACCGTGCCGTTACCGTGCGTGGTCTGTGGAGCCTTAGATTTTTTTGTAAAAGTTTAGGAGGCATATTTTCGTTTGTATTCATTTATGTTGTTTTATTTGTTTTAAAATAAAAAATACAAAACGTGACTTCGGTGGAAGATAAGTTATCTTTCTTTGGATCCTGGAACACGCGTCAGCCACAAAGCTCCAACCTATTAAGAACTTGGTTTAGTTTTTCCGAAAATACCCTACATTAGTCAGAAAACCTTCTGCTTCGTGTGGAAAAGGAATTGGAAAGGAAAAATGACTCGTGGAACCGTGGACAACGTTTATCAAGGTCAGAAGATTATCTGTGAACACTGGATGGAAAGTAACTAGCCACGAGACGAGTGGATGATCAGTCTGGTAAGCTGCAACTTGTTTTGCTCTTTCGGAAGTTTGCCATTATGGATGAAGTTAATGAACAATTAACTAGTGGAAAAAGAGAATCGAAAATGACCGAGAAAGCCGTTGAAGACAAGCTACATCGTTTAACACAGTCAAGGAAAGCTAAGCTAGGCCATCTAACTAGCCAGGTTAACCGGATTGAAACGCTGATGGAAGTCGATAATAACGTGGACACAGTTAAACAGAAATTGCGTGTAGATTTTCAAGATTCATTTGAAGAGTTGTGCAAGTTAAATGATGGTCTGCAACAATTAATGGATGAAGAAGAGTACAAGAGGGACCAAAAGTCATGGTTTAACCCAAATGCCAGCCGAATGCAGGGGTTCATTGAACATGTGGAAATATGGATTAAAGCAGCGGCGGCCCGCGCTGAACAAGCAAGACGCTGTGACGCTGAAATTCGTCCCTCAGACAGTGCATCTGCTGTATCGGTTGCCTCGAGCAGGAGGAGTAGAGGGCGTGAGACAGTAGTTGGAAGCAGAGTGTCCACTACTTCCTCAAAGCTTAAGCTTAAAGCAGAGATGGAGAAAGCTACATTGCTTGCACAGGCAACGACTTTGCAACAAAAACAAGATTTACAGTTGCAAGAAGTTGAATTAAAAGCTAAAAAGGAACAATTAGAAGCGGATTTAAAACGCCAGGAAGCTGAAATAAAGGCTAAAAAAGAACAATTGGATTTGCAAACGCTCATTGCAGCTTCGGATGCAAAAATACAAATTTTGAAAAATTATGAAAGTGAATGCTCTTCTCAAGTGAGCCAAGCATCACGCCATTCATCACGTCATTCATCACGCCATTCATCACGCCATTCAGTAACAAGTGAGTCTGGATATATTCAACTGCCTGTAAGTCGAAATCCAGTCACTGACAACACAAGTACTCATGGTCAATTCATGCCACAGCCGCCTCAGCCTATTGCTGCACAACAGGTTCAGTCCATTGGTGCACAGCAGCTTACTAGCACACGGCAGCCTACAGCTACACCTGTAGCAGATGACCATGCAGTTGAAACACTCTGCAGTGTTATGACTCGTCAGAATACAATAACCGAGTTGATGGTGAAGCAACAGAAAATGATGACTCTGCCACCATTGGACATTCCCACCTTTAGTGGTGACCCCCTTGATTACAACACATTTGTAAGGGCATTTGAACATGGTGTAGAATCACGCACTGAAAGCCCTAAGGATCGTCTCTATTTTTTAGAGCAATTTACAAGTGGACAACCTAAAGAGTTGATAAAGAGCTGTCTTCATATGAAACCAGATGAAGGCTACCAGAAAGCAAAGAGGTTGCTAAAAGAACACTTCGGTAACGATTACAAGATTGCTGTAGCCTACATGAACAAAGTAGTAAACTGGACGCCTATCAAGCCAGAGGATGCTGAATCACTGAACGCTTTCTCACTCTTTCTGACAGCATGCCTCAACACCATGACTGAAGTGAGTTACATGGATGAGCTTGATAATATTGCAAACTTGAAGGCTATCGTTTCGAAGCTTCCTTACAAGCTACGTGAAAGATGGAGAGGTGTTGCATTTGGAGTGCAAGAGCAACCAGACAAGAGAGTCAAATTTAAGGATTTGGTGGAGTTTATTAACAAACAAGCCAAAATTGCACTGCACCCAATCTTCGGAGACATAAAAGATAGCACAACAGCTAAAGCACCTACACCTAAGCAAAATGATAGCAAAGAGCAGAAGAAAAGCATAATTAAGAAGTCATTCACTACAAGCGCTAAACAGTTGGACAAACAGGAGGCAAAAACAAAGCCAAAGGAAAGCACAAATTCAGAAAGGATTGCAACAAAGATGTGTCTCTTCTGTGACGGTGAACACAACTTGGAAATGTGCAGTAAGCTTAAAGGCAAGCCACACAATGAGAAGATTGACTTCCTGAAGAGCAAAGGATGTTGTTTCGGCTGCTTAAAGCAAGGCCACATGAGTAAGTCCTGCAAGGCAAAGATCAGCTGTCAGGTGTGTTCGCTAACGCATCCAACGTTGCTGCACATTAAGAAAAAGGACACCGTTGCTGAAACAGAAAAGGAGACACAGAGTTGTGAAACGCAAACTATCCTCAGTGCCTTCATCACCGCAGAGTCTGAGGGTGGTGAGCTGACTGGGGCCGGGGAAGACGACTGTACGCTGGCGATCGTTCCTGTTCAGGTCAAAGCCAAGAGGAGAAACGCAGTGGTGCAGACGTACGCCTTCTTGGACCCAGGAAGCTCGGCCACATTCTGTACCGAGGCATTGATGAACGAGTTGAAGCTCACTGGAAGAAAGACCGACATACTACTGAGAACCATGAACGAAGAGAAACCTGTTCGTACTTACGTAGTGTCAGGCTTGGAAGTCAGCAGTTTGTCCGGTGAGGAGTTCATCGATCTTCCAGACGTCTTCTCACAGAAATCCATACCCGTGGGAAAAGAAAACATACCAAAACAAAAGGATCTAGAAAGGTGGACCTACCTTAAAGAAATACACTTACCTCATATCGAAGCCGAAATTGGATTGCTTATAGGAGCAAATGTACCCAAAGCTATGGAGCCGTGGGAGTTGGTGAGCAGTGTTGGTAATGGGCCATACGCCGTGCGAACCAAGCTAGGCTGGACTGTGAATGGACCTTTGAGGGAAACAAACAGCCACGAAGACAAAGGAGGGTTAAAGAGGAAAACAGCAAACCGCATATCAGTCAGCAGTTTGGAGAACCTGTGGCTGCAACAGTTCAAGGTGGATTTTCCGGAAAGTGGAAAACATGAAGAAGTGGAGATGTCCAGGGAAGATCACCAGTTCATGGATATGGTCACGGAATCTGCTGCACTGATTGATGGTCACTACTCCTTATGTCTACCCCTCAAGAACAGATTGGTTCACATGCCAAACAATCGTCCAATTGCCGAACAGCGAGCACAAAACCTAAAGCGGAAGTTTCTCAGGAACGACTGCTACAGACAAGAGTATACAGACTTTATGGAAGACCTGATAAAGAAGGGCTATGCGGTGCAATTCTCAGAGGACAAGCTGATGCACAAAGAAGGAAAGGTGTGGTATATACCACACCATGCTGTATACCACCCTGTCAAACAGAAGCTAAGGGTTGTGTTCGATTGTGCAGCGTCGTATCAAGGCACATCCCTGAATGACCAACTCCTTCAGGGTCCAGACTTGACCAGCAGTCTGATTGGTGTTGTGATACGATTCAGACAAGAGCCTGTTGCGATCATGGCTGACGTGGAAGCAATGTTCCACCAGGTTAAGGTGTCTGAGGAAGACTCCGACCTGCTCAGGTTCCTCTGGTGGACAGGCGGTGACTGCAACCAGGCGTTGACGGAGCATAAGATGACCGTGCACCTATTCGGGGCCACGTCTTCACCGAGTTGCGCCAGCTTCGCTTTGAAGAGGTGTGCTGAAGATCAGAGTGGGCAGTTCAGACCTGAAGTGGTTCAGACCGTCTTACAGAACTTTTACGTAGACGACTGCCTCAAGTCTGTTGCTACAGAAGAGGCAGCTGTATCCATGTGTCAAGACCTAATGAAGATCTGTGCCAAAGGAGGCTTCCGCCTCACCAAATGGGTAAGCAACCGACGGAAAGTGCTTGACTCCATTCCCAAGTCTGAATTGGCAACAGAAATGAAAACATTGGATCTGGATCATGATGAACTACCTCTGGAGAGGGCTCTCGGTCTCAACTGGTGTGTTGAGTCAGACACATTCAAATTCAGGATCACCATCCGAGATCGCCCATTCACCAGGAGAGGACTTCTCTCAGTCATTGGTTCAGTCTACGATCCATTAGGCATTTTGTCACCTGTAGTCTTGCCAGCGAAAGCTATCCTGCAAGAACTATGCAGATTGAAGATTGGATGGGACGACGACTTACCTGAGCATGTGAAGAAGCAGTGGACGGACTGGCTAGCTAGTCTTCCTGCCTTAGAGCACTTCTCAGTGGCCAGATGTCTCAAGCCTGAAGAATTTGGAAGTTGCGTATTTGGTCAATTACATCACTTTGCGGATGCGAGTGAGGATGCGTACGGGTCGGTCAGCTACCTTCTCCTGCGCAACGCAGACAACGAGACACACTGCGCATTCCTGATGGGCAAGTCCAGAGTAGCGCCTCTTAGGCCTCCTACCATTCCCCGGATGGAATTGATTGCAGCTACGGTGGCCATTAAGATGGATGGTGTCCTAAGAAGAGAGCTACAACTGGATCTCGCAGAATCAGTTTTTTGGACTGACAGTACGGTAGTACTCCGTTACCTGCAAAATGAAACCACACGTTTCCGCACATTTGTGGCTAACAGAGTTTCCGCTATCTTGAAGAACTCTGATGTGGAACAGTGGAGACATGTCAGCACTGACGTGAATCCAGCCGACTGTGCCTCTAGAGGGCAAAGAGTGGATCAATTCCTGAAGAACACCACATGGGTGTCTGGACCCGAGTTTCTCCACAGTCCTGAAGAGAGTTGGCCCAACACTCCATTGAGCCACATACAACTTACGTCAGACGATCCTGAGATCAAAAAGGTCACAGTGAATCGAGTGGAAGTGGAAGAGAATGTCACTCCATTCAAAAGAATAATCAACCACTTCTCATCATGGATCAAATTGAAAAGAACCATGGCGTGGTTCCTGAAGTTGAAGGCCATACTGCGAAGCCTCTGTCAAAAACGCACAGAGCTGTGTGCAGTCAACACTGAGGACAGTGCAGTTCAAAATGAACAGCTGATTCAAAGCCAGATTGACAACTTCAAGGCGAGCATTAAACTTACTCAGCTTTCAGTGGAAGACCTGAAGCAAGCAGAACTTGACATAATCAAATTCTGTCAGAAAGAGAAATACTCAGAAGAGATTGCGGCTTTGCACAAGGCTCAGAGTGTCAAGCGCAGTAGTCACTTGTACAAGCTGAACCCAGTACTTCAAGATAACCTGTTGCGAGTAGGCGGAAGACTGAGTCGGGCAGCTATGCCAGAAAGTAGCAAGCAGCCAATCATTCTGTCCAGAGACTTTCACATAGCAGACTTACTCCTCCAACAGATTCACTTAAAGACTGGGCACGGAGGGCGCAATCACATGCTCTCTGAGCTGCGCCAAAGATTTTGGATTCCAAGCGCCAACATGGCCATTAGGAAAGTGATTGGGAAGTGTGTGACGTGTCGCCGCTTGCATGGGAAAGTTGGAACCCAACTTATGGCTGATCTTCCACAAGAGCGAGTGATCCCAGATCACCCACCTTTCACTCGAGTTGGTGTGGATTATTTCGGACCACTGGAGGTTAAGCGTGGACGAACCATTTTAAAGAAATACGGAGTCATATTCACTTGTTTAGCCATTCGCGCAGTGCACATCGAGGTAGCCGCGTCGTTGGACACTGATTCGTGCGTTAACGCGATTCGGCGTTTCATAACACGCAGAGGACAAGTGAAAGAGATTCGCTCGGATAACGGGACGAATTTCGTTGCTGCCAATCGCGAGCTGAAGGCAGCCATTGCTGATTGGAACTCCTCAGAGTTTCAGCATCTGTTCCACCAGCATGGGATCAAGTGGGCGTTCAACCCTCCCACTGCATCGCATCACGGTGGATCATGGGAGAGGTTGATACGATCAATCCGGAAAGTGCTGAATTCAACTGTGAGAGAACAGATCCTCGACGAGGAATGCCTTCATACGGTCCTGTGTGAGGCGGAGTCGATCATCAACAGCCGTCCGATCACCAAGGCATCCAATGATCCGAATGATTTAGAGGCTCTGACGCCTAATCATTTGCTGTTGCTGAAGACGACACCCTTATTGCCTCCAGGATTGTTTGACCAGGACGACCTCTACTCAAGACGAAGGTGGAAACAGGTACAATACCTGTCCAACTTGTTTTGGAAGAGATGGACTAAGGAGTACCTACCCCAACTACAGGAGCGCCAGCGCTGGGCCACAGCATCCAGGAACTTCGCTGAAGGAGACATTGTTCTTCTCGTGGATGACTGTGCGCCTAGAAACTCCTGGATTATGGGCAAGATCATCGAAACAGTTCCAGACAAGAGCGGTCTGGTCCGCAGAGTAAAGATAAAGACAAAGACTAACGTCTTGGACAGACCCATTACGAAGATCTGTCTGCTTGTGGAGTCTGACCGGGCTAGTGGTAAAGACTAAGCCCCTTCGAGGAGCCATGTTCTAGCAACCTCTGGCTCTACTCTCTCTCTATTTCTTTAACTCTTTTCTCTCTTTTCTTTCTTCACTGCAGATAGAGCAATTATGGACTTTATAGCCTTGAAACTTTAGACAAAGGAACAATGGACATTTAGTGTACTTTATTAATAGTATCTTGGTTATATGACAGACATTTGCATACTTCATATATATTGTGGATACGATTCATATTTTACTTAGGAAGAAGTTGGTAATTGTTCTATGTTACTTTGTTATTAGAACAATTAGGGGCCGGTAATGTAGGCGCCAGATGCCTATTTTATACCTAGTTTTGAATTTGCCCCATATTATGTGTATTTGAAAACAATATTTCTTATTATAATTTCATATTGATAAGATATTTGATGTTTATCTGATTTCATGATTGATACAATTAATAATTTAGGTTAAAAACATATGTACAAGGTTAAAATGTGGATTTAGAATAATTACAGGAAGTTACATAGTAGATATTTAATCACTTTAGAACTCAGCGCGAGGTGCCTGTGACAGGGGGCATTATTAGATTGACACGGCAGGTGGAAGGTTGGTGCCTCACGGTTTTCTGACCGTGCCGTTACCGTGCGTGGTCTGTGGAGCCTTAGATTTTTTTGTAAAAGTTTAGGAGGCATATTTTCGTTTGTATTCATTTATGTTGTTTTATTTGTTTTAAAATAAAAAATACAAAACGTGACTTCGGTGGAAGATAAGTTATCTTTCTTTGGATCCTGGAACACGCGTCAGCCACAAAGCTCCAACCTATTAAGAACTTGGTTTAGTTTTTCCGAAAATACCCTACAGAGGCTGACGAACTGATTTCGGCCATTTTGCACAAGAAGCTGATCAACAAACAGCTTCTGGATCATCTGGAGAATCCCAGTGTCCTTAACCCCGTTGCTTTAGATCGCAGAATGGGTTCTTGAGTTGTGTATCTTTATGTTGTGTGTAATCATAACCTGAGCAGGACACTCTCCAGTCTTATTTTTCTTTTTAAATAACAACCAGGAGCTGTTAAATCTGAACACACGTATAAACTGTTGAGATCAATCTCAATACAACATAAATATTTTTCCTTACATGAGAAAACTGATCCAGTTCTTTAAAAACAGAACTTTCTGCTCCATAAATCTGACGTTCTTAAAGAAAATCCGCATTAAACGCCCATTTAAAAGCCTCCACCTCGCTGCTGTAGGAGATACAGCTGTGAACCGGCTTCATAATTTAATACAAGATCATATTATCTCAAATTGGATCATATCTGGTGTGTCATTACGGAGAAACCAGGTGTAACAGGCTTTAAATATTCTGCGTGTGGAGGATGTTCTGTAGACAGATGGAGATGAAACGAGAGTTTTATGGCTGATGTGGGAGGAGACGCTGAAGGATGGTCTCACTGCTGCTTTAACTTCTACTCTTTATTCTTTATTTTCACTCTTTATTCTTTATTTTTACTCTTTATTCTTTATTTTCACTCTTTATTCTTTATTTTCACTCTTTATTCTTTATTTTTACTTTTTTTACTCTTTATTCTTTATTCTTTATTTTTACTATTTATTCTTTATTTTTACTCTTTTTTACTCTTTAATCTTTATTTTTACTTTTTTACTCTTTAATCTTTATTTTTACTCTTTTTTACTCTTTAATCTTTATTTTTACTCTTTTTTACTCTTTATTCTTTATTTTTACTTTTTTACTCTTTAATCTTTATTTTTACTCTTTTTTACTCTTTAATCTTTATTTTTACTCTTTTTTACTCTTTAATCTTTATTTTTACTTTTTTACTCTTTAATCTTTATTTTTACTTTTTTACTCTTTAATCTTTATTTTTACTCTTTTTTACTCTTTAATCTTTATTTTTACTCTTTTTTACTCTTTATTCTTTATTTTTACTCTTTATTCTTTATTTTTACTCTTTATTCTTTATTTTCACTCTTTATTCTTTATTTTTACTTTTTTTACTCTTTATTCTTTATTCTTTATTTTTACTCTTTATTCTTTATTTTTACTCTTTATTCTTTATTTTTACTATTTATTCTTTATTTTTACTCTTTTTTACTCTTTAATCTTTATTTTTACTTTTTTACTCTTTAATCTTTATTTTTACTCTTTTTTACTCTTTAATCTTTATTTTTACTTTTTTACTCTTTAATCTTTATTTTTACTCTTTTTTACTCTTTAATCTTTATTTTTACTCTTTTTTACTCTTTAATCTTTATTTTTACTTTTTTTTACTCTTTATTCTTTATTTTTACTCTTTTTTACTCTTTAATCTTTATTTTTACTTTTTTTTACTCTTTATTCTTTATTTTTACTCTTTTTTACTCTTTAATCTTTATTTTTAATTTTTACTCTTTTTTACTCTTTATTCTTTATTTTTAATTTTTACTTTTTTTTACTCTTTATTCTTTATTTTTACTCTTTTTTACTCTTTAATCTTTATTTTTAATTTTTACTCTTTTTTACTCTTTATTCTTTATTTTTAATTTTTACTCTTTTTTACTCTTTAATCTTTATTTTTACTTTTTTTTACTCTTACTCTTTATTTTTACTCTTTTTTACTCTTTAATCTTTATTTTTACTTTTTTTTACTCTTTATTCTTTATTTTTACTCTTTTTTACTCTTTAATCTTTATTTTTACTCTTTTTTACTCTTTATTCGTGTTAAACCTGAAGTTTGCATGCCGAGGGTGCTAGGTCGTTAGCATGTTAAAGGTTAAAGGTCACCACAAGGTCAAAACAATAAAGGGAATCAAGCAGGTTTCCAACATTTTGGCAAGAAGAAATATGTAGAAAATTAAAATTTCAAGGCAACAAACTTCAGATTTTTTAACTTTATGATTAATTGGAATAACACATTAGAGCCCTGGTGGATATACTGTACAATACTTCACTTATATTTAGTTCTTTATTAATGATTTTATGCTAAATAGAATCTGTCTTATCTTACGTTTAGAAGACCGTAGTTTTATTTATTTATTTTTTATTTTTTAATGCCTTTTGGAGTTTTATTCTATTATCTACTCTTACAGTTTATCATACTTCCAGTGTTAGTGTTTCTTCTTTCGCACCATTACTGACACCCACAGTTATGCAGACGATACACAGCTTTATGTCTCTGTCACCATGGCGACTGCAGCCCAGCAGACGTACTGTGTACGTGTCTGGAGGAAGTAAACACCTGGATGAGAGAGAATTTTCTACAATTAAATGAAGACAAAACTGAGATCATTCTGTTTGGTAGCAAAGAGAAGAGGGTCAGCGTTGGTAAATATCTTGAGACTCGGGACCTTACAATCACTGAGCGAGTCGGTAACCTCGGAGTGTTGATAGACTCAGATCTGACTTTCAGCAGCCACATCAAAGCTGTCACCAAGGCAGCTTTTTACCACCTCAGAAACATCAACAGACTTATAGGTTTCCAGGAGAAACTCATCCATGCATTCATCTCCAGTAGACTCCATCACTGTAATGCTCTTTTAACTGGACTTCCCACAAAGAGCATTAAACATCTGCAGCTCATCCAGAACGCTGCTGCTGGAGTTTTAACCCGGACTAAGAGATCTGAACACATCACAGCAGCTTTAAAATCTTTACTCTGGCTTCCAGTCAGTCACAGGATAGATTTTAAAAGCCTGCTGATGGTTTACAATCTGTGATGTGTTCAGAGAATATAAAGCCAGCAGAGCTCTTAGATCCAAGGACTCAGGTCAGCTGGTCCAGTCCAGAGCCCAGACTAAACATGGAGAAGCAGCATTTAGCTGTTCTGCTGCAAACAAGTGGAACAAACTGCCAGTGGAGATTAAACTTTCACCAAATGGAGACATTTTTAAATCCAGGTTAAAAACATTTCTGTTCTCATGTGTCTATGCATGAAACCTGCACGATATCTTTGAACTTATCTGGACTGTTGCTGGTTTTTAAATTCATTTAAATGATTTTATTTGTTTCTCTTTATATTATTTTATGTATTTTAATGCTTCTTGCACTCCCTGCTGCAATGCTTTTATTTTATGTTAAGCACTTTGAACTGTTTTGAATATGAAATGTGCTATACAAATAAATTTTATTTTATTTTATTTTATTTTATTTTGTTTTATTTTATTTGCTAAAGTCCATGTTTGAGTTAACATGTTTCCTTCCATGAAGCACTTTATGCTCCATGTTTTGTATGAAAAGTGCAAACCAAATAAAGATTGATTGATGACATCACCTGCCGGTGACGTCCTCACAGGTGCAGCAGCGTGTTGGAGCGCGCTCCGTCAGGGTGGCGACCAACCGGCGGCGGCGTTAGGCGGGTTAATCAACATAAATGTTGACAGCCATATTGCTGACGCAGGGACTTAATAAGACTAACAGATTATTAGCTCCATAACATTCCTCCGTCATCACTCCACCGCCTGTCAATCATTGACACAATTAAATTGTTTAATGAATAAATTTGCATTGATGATGGCGGGAACATCTGTCCGCGGCGGTTTAATGGCGAGCGTCGCATCAGACGCCCATATGGAGGCCGAGTGCAGGGGCTGTTTGATGCTAAGTAAATGAAAAGTATCACTCATAGTAATTTGGCTCGTTTGACAGTCAGGAAATCACTTAGTAAGACCGATTCTGCCCAATTACAGGCTGCACAGCTAATTACCGAAGGAGGAGCCAGCTCCCGAACAGGAAATGCCTGCAGCCCCACGCTCACAGCTTCTTCCTCACCGGCGACAGCCTGAAAATTAAATGCAAATTGCCCCCGCTCGCTCAGCGCCGTCACATCTGGCCCCGACACTTTCTGCCTGCGTGTGTTTCCTCACAATTAAAAGCAGCGGCTCGCATATACGTTTGGAAATAAGACGTAATTATGCTGCAGGAGCCAAACATCAGTGTCGTTATGTGAGAGCGGGATCGGCTGAAATCATTTCCGGGGAGGACTCATAAATATTCATGCTGACATGAAGCGGAGCTGGAAAAGTTGTTCAGAGACGACTTCGTGTTCTCAGAAAAACTCATCAATGCAACTAAAACAACGTGCTTTCTGCAGGTTTTTGTGCAAACTTTCCTCCAAAAAACATCTGAAGAAACTTCCAGGAAGTTTCCAGGAAAAGTCTGAAAGGTTTCATCACGTCTTAGAATCAGAATCAGGAAAGGTTTTATTGCCAAGTAAGTTTTACATCACGAGGAGTTTGGCCTGGTCTGTTTGGTGCCATAAGAACAAAAAATATAATAATAATAAAATAAAGTAATAAATGTAAAAAAATTAAAAATATATGTACCCAAGCTGGTAAAAAGGAGGGTTTGGTGTGATAAGTGCAATAAGCAGAACCTTCCACAGTGGGCCTTGTTGTGTCTGACTCGTGCATATTGGGTTTGGGCCAATGAGTCAGGAGGGCATAAAACCATTAAAGCAAAAATATTTGGAAATTTATTTCAGTGAGAGCCATATAATATATTTTAAGACTGAATTCAACTAAATATGAGTATAATAAGCCTCTGAATTTATTCTTTTAAATAATGTTGTTATGATACTCACCATTAATGCGACTTCTGCTGCTGCATGGACTTGCTGATGGCTTTGTAGTCTGGCTGGAACTTGGTGAGGTTCAGCTTCATGCAGGCGTTGAGGCTTTCACCCGTTAAACGTGATGGTAGGTTGGACTTGATGTTTTTAAGATGTGAAAATGACTGCTCACATGGATACGTAGATCCAAACATGGTCAGTACAGCAATACTCACACGCTTCAGTGTGTCGTCTGTGACAGGAAGCGCGTTCCAAGTTCTGATAATCAGCCGGTCTTCGGGTTGAAGTTTTTTCATTTCTGTGCACATGTGCTTGCTCGCCAACTCTTTCTGTCGCGCGATTCTTTCCAAATCTTCATTCAGTGACTTGAACTTATTCACCCACATGTCTGAGGCCTTCAGGTCAGCCGCTTCTGCTTCAAAATCTCTGAGGGAGACATCAGGAATGTAACTCAGGTCGGCTGTGTTCAGTGAACACTCGTTTGGATGGGTGAGGAACTTAAAAAGCTCATCCAAAGCGTGCTTTGAACGACTGCAGGAGACTGGATGTGAAGCCAGCTAGCTGGTGGAGATCAAAGTTTTGAGTGGGCTCACTTGCTGTGCATGCATCTTTAAATTTTCTCAGTTTTTCAAAATGTAATAAACGACCTGTTTTAAGATCCATGATAAAGAGCTCCAGCTTGTTTTCAAAAGCAAACACGGCGTGTTGAAGGGATAACTCTGTATTTCCAATGCCTTTCATTTTCACGCTGAGCTGGTTCAGATGATCAGTCAGATCCACGAGATGGTAAAACTGGAGGAGCCACTCAGTTTGGGCTGGCTCAGGATGCTCGATGCCTTTCATTTCAAGGAAAGTCCGGATTTCGTTCAGGCAAGCCACAAAACGGCTGAGCACCTTCCCTCTTCACAACCAACGCACATTGCTGTGCAAAAGCAGACCGTGATAGTTATTTCCAACTTCATCCAGCAGTGTTTTAAACTGGCGATCATTTAAGGCTCGGGCAACAATGCAGCTGATCACACGAATGACCAGCGACATCACTTCGCCGAGCTGCCCGTCACACATCTGAGCACAAAGTGCCTCCTGGTGTGGAACACAATGGAAACTTAGGATGGGTCCATCTTCATGTTCACGGATCCTTTGTTTTTCCCCACCACACACGGAGCACCAGCAGTTTATCCACAGATAGATTCTTTTCACGAGCGAACTCCATGAAAGGCTTGAATAAATCTTCACCTGTTGTGGACCCTTTTAATGGCAGAAAAAGACTTTCTTGGCGCCGTGTCACCAGCAGCATATCTTGAGATCACGCTGAACTGCGACAAATGACTTACGTCTGTTGACTCGTCCAAAGCCGGGGAACAGAACGGCGCTGCATTTACGTCCTCCGCTGGGTTTGCCATCATGATGGTACGATCATGAACAGTTCTTGCCGACAGAGGCATGTCTTGTATCCGTTTGATTATCTTGTCTTTGTTCGGAAGATCATCAAAAAGTTCATTGGCTACATCCAGCATGAACGTTTTAGCATACTCGCCATCTGTGGATGGTTTTCCGTTCCTCACTATTGCTAAAGATCCAGCAAAGCTAGCAGGATTATAGTCACCTGCTGGGTCCATACGCAGAGTTGCTGCTGGCTAGCTTGCACCCTGCTCAGTAGCTCTTGGCACGCTTTCTTCCTGCTGGCTCCCGCAGGGTATTTTGATGCAAAGGTAGCATGCCGTGTGTCGAAGTGCCGCTTTACATTCGACCGTTTCATCAATGCAATTCTGTCATTGGGCACACCGCAGAACCTGCTCTTTCCACAGAGGCGAATTCTTCAGTCCATTCGTCCTGAAATGTACGATAATCATCATCTTTTTTTCTTTTCGCCATCTTCTTCGTCGAAGGGTTAGCTTTGAGCTAATGACCGAGCAGACTGATTCAAAAGGGCGCGTTTACCTGTTTACCTGTTTACCTGTTTACCTGTTAACCTGTTAACCTGTTAACCTGTTTACCTGTTTACCTGTTTACCTGTTAACCTGTTAACCTGTTTACCTGTTTACCTGTTAACCTGTTAACCTGTTTACCTGTTAACCTGTTTACCTGTTTACCTGTTAACCTGTTAACCTGTTTACCTGTTTACCTGTTAACCTGTTTACCTGTTAACCTGTTAACCTGTTTACCTGTTTACCTGTTTACCTGTTAACCTGTTTACCTGTTTACCTGTTAACCTGTTTACCTGTTAACCTGTTTACCCAGCAACGGGTAACGTAGGCTTTATCATCCAATTAAAATAATGGACAATTGCTCCTGCAGCCCTGAACAGGACATGAGCAGTGGAAAATCGATGGATGGATTAAAACAAGTGATAATATTTTATGTTTTATCTGAAAGCCACACCTGGCTCGCAAGCCATAGGTTCCCGACCCCTGGTATAAAAGGCTGTCACAAACTGAGGTCAGAGGGAATTTCCGTGCATGCTGAAATGTACACGTCTCTGTGACGGTCTGTTCAATAAATTCCCCATAAGAGGCTGACCACGGCGAGTCCGACTCCTTTTCCTCCACAACATGTTCAAATTCAAACTCAAAATGTATTTATAAAGCACATTAAAACTGACCAAAGGGCTTCACAACAGCAACTGCATCACATATTAAGATAGTCATCAATAAAATAACAATAAGAATAACTTCATCACAGATAAAAAATAAAATTTGAGATAAAATTAGCAATGAAATAACAGTAACAATAAAAGTAGCAAGCCAAGATAAACTCCATTTCAGCTGGTGGAAGGCCTGGGAAAAGAGAGAAGACTGATTTATTTACTGAAACATGGTGAAACATGAAGGTAAAACCAGTTTCTAAGGCAGAGACGCACCATGCTGAGATATGCCAAGTCCTCAGCCAACTATCTCCTATTTTCTGTCCGTCAAACTGTGTTCTCTTTGCTGTTTTTCATAGAAAATGGGAACATATGATGAACAAAAGAAAGTCCGGCTGCTTGGAATCAGGACTTTTAAACAGCATTGTATGTTTGGTGTTTATTTATCAACCGTTTCTTCCCTCCCTTCATGATCTAAATGAATCCGTTGTTCTGTGATGAAGTGGACAAACTGAAGTTCTGCTGGACCTCTGAGGCTTCAGTGAAACTGAAGTGTGTTTGGAAGTGATTAACGCTGCAGGGAGGTCGGCAGGCAGAGAGTTGGATGTGTTCAGCCTCTGGGAGCAAAGATTACTGAGCGCAGTGTTTCTGAGGAGCGTGGGCTCAGAAGCTCTTTGTTTCTCCTGTTTTCTTTACATCTGAATTAAAGTCTCATATCTGCCGGGCTCGGGGAGCGGCCGGGACTCTCCCGCCTCATCGGCCGGTGGGAAGAGGCAGGGCGGCCTGGCCGGCCTCCACGCCGGCCCACTCCTGGTGAAACACACTGCGGTGCTTTGTGAGGCGACCCGGGGCGCGGCGCTCTGATGTGGGTGTTGAGGAAGCGTTCGGCCCAACATCCCATCCCCTCTGAGGCCTGAACTTCCTCGCTGAGCAGCTCAAAGTCTTCCAGCTCTGAGGCAACCACAGATGAGCAGACTTCCATCCATCAGAGTCAGAGGTTTGACTTGGACTTTTACCCCCCGGTTATAGAGCTGCAGCTCTTTCTCTCATCATACTGTACGTGTTCAGGGGGGGCAGGAAGGTAACTAATACAGGACAGCAACAAATCAGAGGAGCTGTGATGAAGTGCCACGTTCATGGGTTTTCCCATGTTTTTGGTTTTGTGTTTTTATCATGCTTAGTCATACCTCAGTTTAAGTCCATGTTTAGTGAAGTTTTGCTTTTTTCCCTCTTCCCATGTTCAGGTCATTAGTTTCATCACCTGTTCATGTCCCCAGCTGCACTCATTCACCCAGTTCAGTGTTTAGTTCCCAGGTTTCCCCTTTCACTTTGTGAATTCCTACTTTGGCCACATTTACACTTAGTCGGGTATTTAGAGAAACGAATACCCCCCCCCCCCCTCCGTTTTCAATAACAACATCGTTTTAAAAAAACTTGTCATTTACATCAACCCGCATAAATACGCCGTCAAGCGCCATAATAACTCTGCCAAACCTGTTGGCGGCAGTGTAGGGAAAGGAATAAAGCCATGCAAGCCAATCACAATCCTCAGAATCGAGGACTTTCCTCATGTGAAGGAGGAGATAACGCGAGCAAATATCACAACAAAACTGAAGGCAATAAGAGGGAAATATAGACAGTCAGTGGATACTGGACGCAGGAGCGGCCACGGAAGAGTGATGCTCCTCTGTTTGGAACTGAGCGAGCAGGTTTGGCAAATGCAATAAGGCCAGAATCGTTTGCACAAACGTAAAAATGAGTAGAACTTTAACAGCATCCGTGATAATCCTGATCAGCAGCCAAACAAACTGTAAACATAAGGCGCTCGCATGACGTTAAGCATTTTCTGGCGAATAATGTGACGTTTAGGAACCTAAAACGCCGTTTCTCCCAGCTGACACGGCAACAATCAGAAATCTCCACTTTGGCCGGAGGTTTTAGAAATAATCGTTTTCTGTGATAAAACGGGGTTTTGGTGTAAATGAGAGGCCAAACCGCAGGAAAATATCTGCGTCTTCCTATCGTGTAAACGGGGCATTTGTCTCCATCTTCACCCTCCACGCCACGTTTTGGTCACATCTTTGTGGTCGTTTTGGGTTTTTGTGTCTTTCTGATCCAGCTTTATTGATCTTAAGAAAGGAAATTAATTTGCAACATTCAGAATGTGTGAAAAACGAAGATGAATAAACAGGCGTTGTTATAAGTGATGTCACAGATCAGTACAAATGTCACTTGAATTGGCTCGGGTGGAGTCAGGCAGCAGTGGGTGGAGTCAGGCAGCAGTGGGTGGAGTCAGGCAGCAGTGGGCGGAGTCAGGCAGCAGTGGGTGGAGTCAGGCAGCAGTGGGTGGAGTCAGACAGCAGTGGGTGGAGTCATGCAGCAGTGGGCGGAGTCAGGCAGCAGTGGGTGGAGTCAGGCAGCAGTGGGCGGAGCTTCTCTCAGCCCGTTAATCAGTCGCACATTCGCAGCAGTAACTGTGTCACGCTGACATCACCCAGATGTCAGAAACAGCTGCCTGCTGCAGTCGAGCGTCTCATTGGTCCTCCTGAGCTGCAAACTGCAGATTCTGCAGATTCTGCAGCTGAACCCACAAACACGGCGACACAAAACACGGTTAAACTCACCGACTGTGGACGCAGCAGTTAAACAGTCTAAAACAGTCTGAGTCCAGCTCACACCACAGCAGGGCCTCTCTTTGTGGCCGGTTCTGGGCCGGTCCTGGGCCGGTTCTGCCTCCTGCAGATGTGGGCAGGTGTGCTCTGTTCATGTGTGGAGGAGTTTTATTACAGATAAAGTCTTTAATGTAGCTGTTGAACTGCTTAAATCAGCCTTTAGTGAGGAGGATCTAATGATGGAACCAAAGGTAAAGTCTAATAAAGTTATCTGGTGCCATCTAATAAAAATTTCTTATAATAATAATAAAAAAAATAAAATAATATAAAATAGAATAAAAAAATATATAAAAATAAAATTTCAATAAATAAAATTTCAATTTAAAAAAAAAATAGGAAAAAAAGTCCCTTCAGTGTTCTGTATATGAACAGAATAACATGAAGCTGATGTGTCCTGTGACTCCTGAACATTCTGTTATGAGTCCCTCTGGTCTGCGACCAAAGGTCCAACAGGAAGATGAAGCAGACAACAGGAGAAACAACAAAGTGCTGAGTGGAAGAAGCAGGAATCTGTCTCTGCTGCTGGAGGGGACAGTTTACAGTTTCATACAGTTAACACAGCGCTCCACCACAGAGGGCAACATGTGAGCTCAGGATTAAACTGTAGAACTGAGCTTTGCTTTGCTGCTGGGGCTCAGACTGTTTGCTGCTTCAGAAACAGTTTCTTTGTGTTTCAGAGCAGCAGCTGAACCTCATTCATCATCATAGTGTCAGCAGCTCTGATCTCCGTGTTTACACCAGGTGAGAAAATCACACCTCCACCCGTTCTGATGGTGTTTCCACATGTGTGCGCTACATCTGGCGTGTCGTTAACAGTCAGAGGAGCCGATCATCAGTGAGCTGCAGGAAGATATTCAGCCCTGAGCTCAGAGACGAGCGTCTGATGAGCAATCAGGTGATGAAGGACAGAAACCCACGCTGTGAACGAACAGTTAGAACTGTTCACTTCTGTTACTGATCAGATGTTTGAGAGATCGGACTTATTGATTCCTGATGAGACGTTCACCTGAAGCTGCAGCAGGAGCCGAGAGAGACAAAAGATTTACTTTCAAAGAGAAAACTGGACTTTACCATACATAAAAACTGTGATTCCACAGAGAGGGGCCTGATAACTGAAGGCTCTGCCTCCCAAACTGGCAGCTGGTTCCACAGAGAGGGGCCTGATAACTGAAGGCTCTGCCTCCCAAACTGGCAGCTGGTTCCTCAGAGAGGGGCCTGATAACTGAAGGCTCCGCCTCCCAAACTGGCAGCTGGTTCCACAGAGAGGGGCCTGATAACTGAAGGCTCTGCCTCCCAAACTGGCAGCTGGTTCCTCAGAGAGGGGCCTGATAACTGAAGGCTCTGCCTCCCAAACTGGCAGCTGGTTCCACAGAGAGGGGCCTGATAACTGAAGGCTCTGCCTCCCAAACTGGCAGCTGGTTCCACAGAGAGGGGCCTGATAACTGAAGGCTCTGCCTCCCAAACTGGCAGCTGGTTCCACAGAGAGGGGCCTGATAACTGAAGGCTCTTTTCAAGTGTCTTTGTGGTTGTTTGATGTGTTTTTGTAATTGTTTTGTGTGTCTTTGTGGTTGTTTTTTGTGTCTTTGTGTCTGCCTTGTGTGTCTTTGTGGTTGTTTTATGTGTCTTTGTGTCTGCCTTGTGTGTCTTTGTGGTTGTTTTGTGTGTCTTTGTGTCTGTTTTGTGTGTCTTTGTGGCTGTTTTGTGTGTCTTTGTGTCTGTTTTGTGTGTCTTTGTGGCTGTTTTGTGTGTCTTTGTTTCTTCCTTGTGTGTCTTTGTGGTTGTTTTATGTGTCTTTGTGTCTGCCTTGTGTTTCTTTGTGGTTGTTTTGTGTGTCTTTGTGTCTGTTTTGTGTGTCTTTGTGGCTGTTTTGTGTGTCTTTGTTTCTTCCTTGTGTGTCTTTGTGGTTGTTTTGTGTGTCTTTGTGTCTGCCCCGTGTGTCTTTGTGGCTGTTTTGTGTGTCTTTGTTTCTTCCTTGTGTGTCTTTGTGTCTGTTTTGTGTGTCTTTGTTTCTTCCTTGTGTGTCTTTGTGTCTGTTTTGTGTGTCTTTGTGTCTGCCTTGTGTGTCTTTGTGGTTGTTTTGTGTGTCTTTGTGTCTGTTTTGTGTGTCTTTGTTTCTTCCTTGTGTGTCTTTGTGGTTGTTTTGTGTGTCTTTGTGTCTGCCTTGTGTGTCTTTGTGGCTGTTTTGTGTGTCTTTGTTTCTTCCTTGTGTGTCTTTGTGTCTGTTTTGTGTGTCTTTGTTTCTTCCTTGTGTGTCTTTGTGTCTGTTTTGTGTGTCTTTGTGTCTGCCTTGTGTGTCTTTGTGGTTGTTTTGTGTGTCTTTGTGTCTGTTTTGTGTGTCTTTGTTTCTTCCTTGTGTGTCTTTGTGGTTGTTTTGTGTGTCTTTGTGTCTGCCTTGTGTGTCTTTGTGGCTGTTTTGTGTGTCTTTGTTTCTTCCTTGTGTGTCTTTGTGTCTGTTTTGTGTGTCTTTGTTTCTTCCTTGTGTGTCTTTGTGTCTGTTTTGTGTGTCTTTGTGGCTGCCCCGTGTGTCTTTGTAGTTGTTTTATGTGTCTTTGTTTCTTCCTTGTGTGTCTTTGTGTCTGCCTTGCGTGTCTTTGCGGTTGTTTTGTGCGTCTTTGTGTCTGCCTTGTGTGTCTTCGTGGTTTTTTTGTGTCTCTTTGTGTATCTGTCCCCTGATGGTTGTGTTCCTCTCAGTTTCAGTATTGAGGACGCGGTCTCCTCACACTGAAACTGACCCTGACGGCTCGGAGGCCGTTAGTCCAGATCTCAGCTCAGCAGGTCCCAGCGGTGACATCACTTCCTGCGGCCTGCAGACACCCTGTGATGTCACAGCGGTGACATCACTTCCTGCGGCCTGCAGACGCCCTGTGACGAGGCTGCGCTCGGCCTCAGGAGGAAACTCCTTCTCTCAGATGCTGTAATGTGTCGGGGTTAATGGGTAATCAGCGGGTTAATTAGCCCTCGGCTGTGTCTGCCAGTGTGAGGGGTGACGGCAGCTCGTCTTTAACACGTCGGGCGCAGGTGAGAAGGCAGAATATTCACAGGAAGTCGGTTTGATCTGAGGTCACACAGCTGAGGATCTGAGGACAAACTCGACAGTCACACACAGGACATGGCTGTTAATCCCGGTGCGCTGCAGCGCCCCCTGCTGGGTGGACAAATAAAGCTCTCACAGCTCCTCAGAGGTTCATCGTACAAACACTTCAGAGTTACTCTGTGGGCATCCTGAGGTCCCTTTGTGTTTCTTTAGTTCATTTTGTTCATTTTGTTTTTATTTCCCTGGATGTTTCTGAACTTTATTCTTTTAATCTTTCCATATTTAATTCTCTCTTTTGTGTGTTTTCGTTGATTTTTCTGGTCTCTTTGTTAGTTTTTGTCTGTTTTTACAGACAGAAAATGACTTGAAGCCCCCTGTGCCCCACAGCGCCCCCTGCTGCGAGGACGGATTCACTTTCTTTGTTAATAAATCAAAACTAAAGTTGGCCACACAAACATTTTCTCACATTTCCTCTGAGAACAACAGACACTCGCTGCTTTCACGCTGAATATACGAACGCGTCTTTAAGTTTAAGCTAAAATAAGTTTACAGAATAATTAGTGGACAGAAAATCAATCAGTTTTAGTATTTCATCTTTTATTTGTCAGGAATTCCCATCATTCAGATCTCTGAAGGATTCTGACTGAACGGGGTCATTTTTCACTTTGACTTCCTGTCGTTTCACAAACATATTGATTGATTGATCAGCTGCAAAGATTAATAATCTTCTGTAGTTTTTTTATTTAAACATGTCACATTGACAGAACAATGACTCAAAAGTAAACAGTTTGTGTTTTTTTAACTTCACATATTCACACCTCCTCATATAGTACAAATAATAAGAAAATAAGTTATTGTAGTGTAGGCTATCTCTTATAGGAAAATAAACATTATTAGATGCACAAGATCAAAAAAACATAATAAATAATAACAAAACAAGGAGAAAAGAAAAGGTAAGTCCATTCTGAACAGTTATAAGGGGTTAGGACAGGTTAACTATGAGTGTATAATGTATCTGTTTATATGTTTCAGACTGTTTTATAATAAGGATAAATCATTTTTTAATGCGAGCCATAAAGGTGGGGATTTGGCATATGGACACTTGTGAATAATAATAAATAAAATAAACCCTAAATAAAAATAATATTTAGTGCTTATGATGAGTTTATTTACCAAGAACTCAGTTTTTTTTTTATCTTTGAGCATTAAATCTACTTGGATGTTTTAGGAAAAGAGCAGAAATCAGTGTTCATGGAGCTGGACGATAATAAGTCACGGAGAGATTTCCACACGTCTCACAGTCATAAAATAGGTGTTCTGTTGTTTCCAGATTTGTTTTTGCAATTATAACAGTTTTCTACAACAAATTTAAATCTTCTTTTTAAAAATTCATTTGAGGGAAAAATGTTGTTTATATGTTTTAAATGAACTTCTTTACATTTTGGGGGAAACTGCAGTTTCACATGTTAAAATGGTCACAGCAAACTTCTTCTTCATCACTGCAGGTTCTGCTCACAGCTTCCTTCTTGTCTTCTGCCCCCTGCTGGCCACCTGAGGCCGTTACACCAGCAGCATGTTTCCATCCTTCAGTCTCAAACCTGAAGACATCAGCTGGAAACCCCGTTTAAACGCTGATGGTCAGATATCTGAGAATGTTTATCTGGTGAAAACATAAAAACACAAACATCTGTGTCACCGGGCAGGATCTCAGAGTTTACATTCATCTCAAACAGTCCCGATTCATTTTAATGGAGCAAAACGCTGCGCGTGCACGCCATGAAGAAGCTTCTGACCTTGAGAGTTAACACTAAACAGAGAGAACAGTGTTTTAATTCAATGTTTAGGAAAGTTATTTCTATTTGAATTGTTTGTACATGAAATGTGCCATATAAATAAATTTGATTTGATTTGATTTTCCCATCTGGATGATTTCTTTATTCTGTGGATTTTCTTGTTTTTATTGAGATATTAATACGTTTTCACAGTTTTAAAAACCACAAACTGATCAGAAACTTTCGGGCTGTGCCTTTAAAATCTGTAATAAAATGAATTAAGCAGATTGCATGTACATTACAGCCCAATTTAGAAAAAGGTTCTCTAAATCATGACCTATATTATATCTATATTTAATAATCAGAGACTAAATAAATAAAAAGCAGGAAGTCACTGATCAGTCATTCTTTTTTTAATGATTTTATTCTGGAATGAGCTTTTAAAACGGGATGAAATGATCAGGCGACAGTTTGACTTCACGCTGTTTAACGAGCAGTTTCAGAGAACATTTCCTCGTGAAACATTTCTATGAACTAAAGTTCATACTGACGAGTTTAAACTAATCAATTCACTGTAAATTGAGGGAGCTCTGCTGTTAATTAAATTTCTCTTTAATCGTGTGAAATGAGTCCGACTGTCTGAAGGATTCACCTGCGGCTGTGATTGGTGGATGCAGTTCACCTGTGCCCGACGACCAATCAGAGAGCTGCCTGGATAAAAGCAGGAAGAGTTCCTGTTTGTTGAATCATCAAACTCAAGCTTTGATTTATTTCATCTGCGATTAAATAATTGTACATAGAATTTATTAGGATATATTAAAGTTATCTGCAGTTTTAAAGTCATATTCTCAAATATATTGTTGGAACAGTGAATGAACATGTTTTTAAATATATATTTAAATAGCCTAAAGTTTTATTATAAATTACATCTGTAAAGTAATAACAAAGTATTTATTTTAATTAATAAAGATGTGATGACTGAGCATCGTAATAAAATAAGAACATATCAATTGCATACAAACTTAATATTGTAATTCATTTATATTATTCTCATAAAACACAATGTGAAACTGTATGTAAACTTCAGCTTACTGATGGTTACCGCTCTAACTTTACTCAGGATCACTCAGGTACTGATAAATATTGAGATTTAATTCGTTTACTTTTCACCAGGGAACATTTGAGTCCTGACATTTAATCATTTTTCCAGTTTAAATACAGTTTAAATACAAAAACTTTTCCCTCTGAGGTCACATTTCTGACAGCGTTCTGATCCGGTTCGTCACTGAGAGTCCCAACGGTCAGTGAAGTACTCACACAGCAGGAGCCCATTAAAGGGACATTTCACACTTAATTCATCAGTTCTGCGATGTGGCTGTTTACCATGCAGCAACGCCAGGTGCGTGATGGGAAATGTAGGCTGTTTACATCGGGTTTAAAAAAAAGAGGAACAGTTTCATGATGAGGGAGCTCAAACTAAATCAGTAAAAATCTCTCAGAAATGTTCCAGAGGTCTGATCCAGGAGGATCCAGGGGTCATTATAAGGTCCTTAAGAAGCTTTAAAGTGTTTTCAGACATGTTTAAATGAATATAAAACACAATCTGACAGCGTTCTGTCACTGAGTCCTTCACTTCGAGGCAGTGAAACATTTAGGGAGACAGTTTAGCACACATTTAAGGACCTTAAACACATTTAGGGAGACAGTTTAGCACACATTTAAGGACCTTAAACACATTTAAGGACCTTAAACACATTTAGGGAGACAGTTTAGCACACATTTAAGGACCTTAAAAACATTTAGGGAGACGGTTTAGCACACATTTAAGGACCTTAAACACATTTAAGGACCTTAAAAACATTTAGGGAGACGGTTTAGCACACATTTAAGGACCTTAAACACATTTAAGGACCTTAAAAACATTTAGGGAGACGGTTTAGCACACATTTAAGGACCTTAAACACATTTAGGGAGACAGTTTAGCACACATTTAAGGACCTTAAAAACATTTAAGGACCTTAAAAACATTTAGGGAGACAGTTTAGCACACATTTAAGGACCTTAAACACATTTAAGGACCTTAAAAACATTTAGGGAGACAGTTTAGCACACATTTAAGGACCTTAAAAACATTTAGGGAGACGATTTAGCACACATTTAAGGACATTAAACACATTTAAGGACCTTAAACACATTTAAGGACCTTAAAAACATTTAGGGAGACAGTTTAGCACACATTTAAGGACCTTAAAAACATTTAGGGAGACAGTTTAGCACACATTTAAGGACCTTAAAAACATTTAAGGACCTTAAACACATTTAAGGTGGCTTTAAATGTTTTTAACATCTGATGTGGGATCAGGCAGCAGCAGGAATCCTGAAGGTCATCGGCTGCACAACATTACGGCTCCACTTTACTACAGATTAACTCTGGAAATTATCTCACAGCTCCTGGAAACCTGGAGCAGATCCCAGGACTCTGGAGGTCATTTCTGAAGTTTTCTACAAATTTTGCATCCTGGAAAATGCTCCAGGAGGTCCTTGAAAAGTCTTGAGTTCCAAAAAGCTGAAGTTCGATATTTGTAGCACACACACATCCAGCAGCTTCATGCTGATCTTCCTCTGATGCAGATCACACTCTGAGTCTGTGTGCTGGGGAGGAGGGGAGGCAGGGGGAGGATGGGGGGGAAGAGGCGATGTGGGTAACATGGAGGAGGAAACTGCCTCTTGTCTTCTCCAGCGCGCAGCCTCCAGATGGGAAGTCATTTTTATGCGTCTTGCGGCGGCTCCGCGCATCTGTCGCCGCAGATGCTTAATGAATACCGGAGCAGGCCGAGCTGTCGCCTCATTAATACTGCAGCGGCGCGGGGAGCGCGGCCGGCCCGGCTGCCTCGTCCCGCCGCCGCTCACCGCGTCCCGCCGCGGCGCCGCGTCCTGCGGGGCCCGGCGGCGGCAGCTGGCGCCCCGCAGGAAGGAGGCCGCGGCGCCGCCGAGTGTCACTGGAGCTCTTTATTGGTATTAATGGCGGTGATCTGTGGCTCCTCCCCCTCTGCTTCCGGGTGGGGGGGCAGCTCCACCTCCCGCTCAGCCCCCCCCCCCCCGCAGTGATTGACAGCTGACATGGAACTGCATGAGTCTGAGGGTGTGACAGCTCACCTGGACAGGTGTGATGGCAGCTGATCTGTGGTTCCTTAGGAAAAGAAAAGGGACGGTTGTCCTGGAAACAGGCACCTGTATGACCCCGTAGGACACCTGTAGACCCCCGTAGGGCACCTGTAGGACCCCATAGAGCACCTGTATAACCCCGTAGGACACCTGTAGGGCACCTGTAGGACACCTGTAGGGCACCTGTAGGGCACCTGTAGGGCACCTGTAGGACCCCATAGAACACCTGTATGACCCCGTAGGACACCTGTAGACCCCCGTAGGGCACCTGTAGGACCCCATAGAACACCTGTATGACCCCGTAGAACACCAGTAGACCCCCGTAGGACACCTGTAGACCCCCGTAGGACACCTGTAGGACACCTGTAGGCCCCCGTAGCACACCTGTAGGACCCCTGTAGGACCCCTGTAGGACACCTGTAGGACACCTGTAGGACACCTGTAGGACCCCGCAGCACACCTGTAGGACCCCTGTAGGACCCCATTGGACACCTGTAGGACCCCGTAGGACACCTGTAGGACCCCAAAGGACACTTGTAGGACACCTGTAGGACACCTGTAGGACCCCGTAGCACACCTGTAGGACCCTTGTAGGACCCCATAGGATACCCGTAGGACACCTGTAGGCCCCCGTAGAACACCTGTAGGCCCCCGTAGAACACCTGTAGGACCCCGTAGGGCACCTGTAGGACCCCGTAGAACACCTGTAGGACCCCATAGGACACCTGCAGGCCCCCGTAAGACACCTGTAAGACCCCATAGGACACCTGTAGGACACCTGTAGGCCCCCGTAGGGCACCTGTAAGACCCCATAGGGCACCTGTAGGACACCTGTAGGCCCCCGTAGGGCACCTGTAAGACCCCATAGGACACCTGCAGGCCCCCGTAAGACACCTGTAAGACCCCATAGGGCACCTGTAGGACACCTGTAGGCCCCCGTAGGGCACCTGTAAGACCCCATAGGACACCTGTAGGACCCCGTAGAGCACCTGTAGGCCCCCGTAGAACACCTGTAGGCCCCCATAGGACACCTGTAGGCCCCCGTAGAACACCCGTAGGCCCCCGTAGGACACCTGTAGGCCCCCGTAGAACACCCGTAGAACACCCGTAGGCCCCCGTAGAACACCTGTAGGCCCCCGTAGAACACCCGTAGGCCCCCGTAGGACACCCGTAGGCCCCCGTAGAACACCCGTAGAACACCCGTAGGCCCCCGTAGAACACCTGTAGGCCCCCGTAGAACACCTGTAGGCCCCCGTAGAACACCCGTAGGCCCCCGTAGGACACCCGTAGGCCCCCGTAGAACACCTGTAGGCCCCCGTAGAACACCCGTAGGACCCCGTAGAACACCTGTAGGCCCCCGTAGAACACCTGTAGGACCCCGTAGGGCACCTGTAGGACCCCGTAGAACACCTGTAGGACCCCGTAGAACACCTGTAGGACCCCATAGGACACCTGTAGGCCCCCGTAAGACACCTGTAGGACCCCGTAGGGCACCTGTAAGACCCCTTAGGACACCTGTAGGACCCCGTAGAGCACCTGTAGGCCCCCGTAGAACACCTGTAGGACCCCGTAGGGCACCTGTAGTACCCCGTAGAACACCTGTAGTACCCCGTAGAACACCTGTAGGCCCCCGTAGAACACCTGTAGGACCCCGTAGGGCACCTGTAGGACCCCGTAGAACACCTGTAGGCCCCCGTAGAACACCTGTAGGACCCCGTAGAACACCTGTAGGCCCCCGTAGAACACCTGTAGGACCCCGTAGGGCACCTGTAGGACCCCGTAGAACACCTGTAGGCCCCCGTAGAAAACCTGTAGGCCCCCGTAGAACACCTGTAGGCCCCCGTAGAACACCTGTAGGCCCCCGTAGGGCACCTGTAGGACCCCGTAGAACACCTGTAGGCCCCCGTAGAACACCTGTAGGCCCCCGTAGAACACCTGTAGGCCCCCGTAGGACACCTGTAGGCCCCCGTAGGGCACCTGTAAGACCCCATAGGACACCTGTAGGACCCCGTAGGGCACCTGTAAGACCCCATAGGACACCTGTAGGACCCCGTAGAGCACCTGTAGGACCCCATAGGACACCTGTCGTTCATTCATTCACTCATTCATTCATTTGTTTGTTTGCTTTTTTGTTCGTTCGTTCATTCATTCATTCACTCGTTCATTTGTTTGTTTGCTTTTTTGTTCGTTCATTCATTCATTCACTCGTTCATTTGTTTGCTTTTTTGTTCGTTCATTCATTCATTCACTCGTTCATTTGTTTGTTTGCTTTTTTGTTCGTTCATTCATTCATTCATTCACTTGTTCATTCATTTGTTTAATTTTGTTCGTTCGTTCGTTCATTCATTTACTCGTTCATTTGTTTGTTTGCTTATTAGTTTGTTTGTTTATTTATTCATTCGCTCGTTTATTCATTCATTCACTTGTTCATTTGTTTGCTTTTTTGTTCGTTCATTAATTTATTCATTCACTCGTTCATTTGTTTGTTTGCTTTTTTGTTCGTTCATTCATTCATTCACTCGTTCATTTGTTTGTTTGCTTTTTAGTTCGTTCATTCATTCATTCATTCACTTGTTCATTCATTTGTTTAATTTTGTTTGTTCGTTCGTTCATTCATTTACTCGTTCATTTGTTTGTTTGCTTATTAGTTTGTTTGTTTATTTATTCATTCACTCGTTTATTCATTCATTCACTTGTTCATTTGTTTGCTTTTTTGTTCGTTCATTAATTTATTCATTCACTCGTTCATTGGTTTGCTTTTTTGTTCATTCATGTATTCATTTACATGGAACAATTAAAAGCTGCATCATTATTTGGATCTCTTTATTTATTCATTCATATTTGAACAACTTTTCCTGTTTTTCTGTTCCTCATGTGTTCATCATTCACTCATTCATGCTGCTGTTGGGTTTTTAAACTCCCTGACGGAACTTTCAGGTGTTTTTAGACTCGGCCGCGTCTGTTTTAAACCATTTTCAGGAGAATCTGAGAGTGAAAACGTTTATCTGAGCACATGTTGACCCTAAAATCCTGAAAAAGGGAAACAATGAAGCCGCTCTTCTTCTTCTTCTTCACCTTTTATTGAACGCTTCCATTAAAAGGCTCATTTCCTCTCGTCTGCTGCACTGCAGGGGTGTTAATGTTTAACAGTTAATGTTTCTTTAGTCCAGATGAGCGACTGTGAAGGTCGCCGGACAGAAACCTGGACGCTGCCCCTCCCCCACCCTCAGTGTAAGGACCATTACCTGGTCCCATTAAACCATTAAAACGTGGCTTTGTCCCAGACCCTCGTAAAGCCGCCTCAGCTGCTCAGTGAGACCTTCACAGGTGAAATTCACCTTTTTAAAGACTCGTTTTATTTCACTTTCAGTTCGAGTAAAAATACATGAAGCGATAGTAAACGGAACAGGAGGAGCAGCCTCCAACTACCTCTGCTGTGACTGCACCTGCCAGGCTGCACTGAGGGCAGCAGTGACCTCAAATTTGAGTGCACCTGTCAGGCTGCACTGAGGGTAATAGTCACCGCTGGTCTGACTGCACCTGTCAGGCTAAACTGAGGGCAGCAATAGGTAATAGGTAATACATCATAAAAACAGCAACAGAACGATGAAGATAAAAAGTTCAGTTATAAGGCAACTGAAAAACTGAAAAATAAAAGAAGTGGAATTATCCAAAACAAACTTCAGCTTTTGTAGATAAATATAAATAAAAACAGAATTTAATGATAAAAATCTAACATTTTATTCACATCAGAACATAGAAAAGTGTTTTACTCTTTTATTAAAATGATCTGATGGCAACAACATGTCTCATAAATGTTGGGACGGCTCCATGTTTCCCCTCTTCCTTTAAAGGGACAGTTCGTCTCCTTAAAGGGACAGTTCGCCTCTTTAAAGGGACAGTTCGCCTCTTAAAGGGACAGTTCGCTTCTTTAAAGGGACAGTTCGCCTCCTTAAAGGGACAGTTCTCCTCTTTAAAGGGACAGTTCGCCTCTTTAAAGGGACAGTTCGCCTCTTTAAAGGGACAGTTCGTCTCTTTAAAGGGACAGTTCGCCTCTTAAAGGGACAGTTCTCCTCTTTAAAGGGACAGTTCTCCTCTTTAAAGGGACAGTTCGCCTCTTTAAAGGGACAGTTCGCCTCTTTAAAGGGATAGTTCGCCTCTTTAAAGGGACAGTTCGTCTCCTTAAAGGGACAGTTCGCCTCTTAAAGGGACAGTTCTCCTCTTTAAAGGGACAGTTCGCCTCTTTAAAGGGACAGTTCGCCTCCTTAAAGGGACAGTTCGCCTCTTTAAAGGGACAGTTCGCCTCTTTAAAGGGACAGTTCGCCTCTTTAAAGGGACAGTTCGTCTTTTTAAAGGGACAGTTCGCCTCTTAAAGGGACAGTTCGCTTCTTTAAAGGGACAGTTCGCCTCCTTAAAGGGACAGTTCGCCTCCTTAAAGGGACAGTTTGTCTCTTTAAAGGGACAGTTCGCCTCTTTAAAGGGACAGTACGCCTCTTCTGACATGAAGCTGTGTAACATCCCATATCAGCAGCATCATTTCTGAACATGTTCTTACCCCCTGCTGCGTCCTGTGAGCAGAGTTCCAGCCTCGTTTTGGTGTTGATGAAGGTAGCCCGGCTAGTTGGCTGGGGTTTAAAAAATAAAGCGCTTTGCTTCTCAGAACAATATGCGTTCAACAGAGTAATACATTTGCATCACAAAATGGTTCTCCAGGAAAAAGTCAGACCTCACAATCTCTTGGCCCTATTTTCTCTCCCTTCGTATCACTGCCTGCTGCCGCCTGTATAATATTGTATATTTAATTACTTTGAAGCAAACATAAATAAATATACATTATACCCCATAATGATGCTGACATTATTCTGTTTGAATTAAATTATGCACTAATTAAAGGTTAATCTGACTCTGTATATAACAAGGTCAATGGGAAGCGTAACCAGCGGCTGACTTTCTACTTTTGGATGCCTTAGTGCGTCAGGCCCTTGGAAGAGAGCGTGTGTTCCGAGACCGTGTAGATATCCTGCGGAGACGGACGAATGGCTGACATCCTGATTTAGATCACCACGGACTGTGCTGCTGTAAATATGCAGCTTGCTGGAGCCACAACTCCAGAGAGAAACACGCCGATCAAACCCAATTCCTAACTAAACAGGAACTCAAAAACCAAGACATGAACCTAAAACATGATAAAAACATAAAACTAAAACCATGGGGAAACCCCGTGGGCGTGACAGAACCTCTGCCCATCTTTACTTCTGAGAGACTCTGCCTCTCTATGGTGCTCTCTTTTTAGACCCACGTTGCTGACCTGCTGCTAATCAACCTGATTCATCTCAACATGTTCCCACAGCTGTTGAACTCTGTAGATTCATGAAGCTAAAGCGCTTGGTGTTGCTTCTCTTTGGACCAGCAGGGGGCGCTTCTGGTCCGGACTGTCGCTTTGTCCGAGCTGTGAATGTAACAAAGTTTCTTTCTTTTGTGTCACGCAGTTTAAGGCTCCTGGTGATCGGACATCTTTCACGCTGCTGACAGAGAGTTCAGGATGTTAGAACCTCTAAACCTTCGGCTTCATCCAGAGGCCATCGGATCGGCTCAGAGCTGAACAGGACGCCACACGTTACTCTGACTGGTAGCATTTGGATAAAAGGTGCTGGGAGTCCTTTCAGAGTGAGACTCTGTGACCTGAGCTGCAGTAAAACAGGCTGCAGACGGCCACATCTGGAGTCTCGCTGAATGTTAACACATCTGGAAACTTAACAGTGAAACCAGAACCGGTTTTTATCACTGCAGGGCATCATGGGAAGTTTGGCCGCTGCTGAGAGGTGACGTCACACGGAAAGAAGTTCAGGTTGAAGCTGTTTCCATCAGACTGCCTCACCTCGTTATTTCCTGTTTTATTTTCTCTCATTTCTGAAGCTTAGATTAGAAAATAAGTCATAAAAAAACATTTTCTTTTTATAACAGACAGTATGAAGCTAAAATATGTTCATGTTTTGTTTGGTCAACTTATTTCAGTAAGTGGCCCTGAAAGGATCGGATTATTGGCCAAATCACAATCAGACTGAGTTATTAATCTCATTATGTAAAAGAAAACTGAGAAAACAGGAAAACTGTTGGTCCAGCTGACAGTTGGTTTGTGGTAAAAAAAAAAAAAAGTGTAATCCTGAAAACTGCTGATTGTCTTTTTGTATTGTGTAACAAAAAATACATGATAAAAAATGTATTGAATTGAGTTGAATAGATCAATAACAGGTGGTTTCATCATACAAAATAGATTTTGGATTTAAAATTTAATTAAGTTGCTTTATTTTGGGGCTTTGGTAGGGCGGCTCATTTCTGACACGTAGGACAAAGGGAGTAAACACAATGTTAAGACCACACAAAGGGTTAAAACAATAAAAACAATAACAGAAACAGAGTCGCATGCCGGGTTAAAAGACAAGTGAGACGATAATAAAGACGTTCTCATTATAGAAATAGAATAGAATAGAAAAATACTTTATTCATCCCCCAATGGGGCAAATTCAAATTAGTCGAGTCGCTCAAATTTTTTTAAATATTTACAATGATTGTATTAATAACAACAATAATAATACCTTCTAGTAAAAAAAAAATACTACTACTAACTAATAATAATGATAAATGACTAAATAAATAAATAATGAAAATAAATAATAATAATTGTGATCATTATGATCATTTCATGAATGTAACGAGATTTTATGTTGAAATGAAAACCGTTGGGCTGAAATGTTTCGACCCAGCTGACCATGGGATAAAGTTATTTCCTGTTTTCCTCTTTAATGTCTGACCTTCATTCAGCTTCCTGCTCCGCTCAGTTTGGACGGTTTGGTTCGTCTCAGAGGAACCGGAGCAGCTCACACACTGATGTCCTGATGTCCTGATATGATGTGGCTTTAAACGCACGAATAAATCCGTCTGCTTTCATTCGGCCCCCCGGTGACCCCGCCGGCCCCCCGGTGACCCCGCCGGCCCCCCGGTGACCCCGTCCCTCATGGTGAGGACCGCTCAGATCAGTTTCCGGTGTCCCAGAACGCCGAGCGTCTCCGAGCCTCTTCAGAGCCGCTCGGCGTTCCGAGCTGTCACATATTTCACCGGCCGCGCTCTCATTAAAGACGAAGGCGCGCGGCGCGGTAATTGTTTTAATTTATTTGTTTATGGCGCAGACAGAGGGGACGGGCACATGGCACTCTGCAGCTTTATTGGGAACATATGGAAGACATTTATCACCATTTGCAGCGATGGGCTTAAATGATTTTATTAACTAATTTGTAACTTTACACTTTTTTAATCAAACACATGCTGCGCGCGGTAATGCTCTGATAACGCTCCGGGGCTTTGTAAAGAGAGGCCCGCCGCCGGAGGGAAATTAAACGGAGGAGAGGAAGGAGGGCTGGAAGGAAAGTGAGGAGGAGGAGGAGGAGGAGGAAGATGACTGCAGCCGCTCTGAGCCGCTCAGGCGCCGTGTTTACCTGAACGCACGGCGGTGAACACGCTCGTTCCTCAGTGATGTGGGGCCCCGTGGGGCCCCGCGGGGCCACGAACCGGCAGCTCCACACCTCAACGGGAGAATCTGGATGAACCCAAACAAACCTGCAGCATCCAGATGTGCTGAGAACTAAAAATGTGTTGAAGTTCTGATGATGTTCCAGCAGAAAAACATGAATTTACTGAAAGTTTCCATCAAGTCTGATCAGAGAAAACAGACTTCAGAGCGCCGAAGGAGGTCAGACGTCCTGCTCACCACAGGACCGAATGTATGCAGATGACACAGTTTTATATGTGTCTGCTGCCATGGCCCCAAACCAACCATCTGACCCCAAACTACACCGGGACAGTCTCTATAAAAAGAAAGGCGATGGAAAGTTTGAAATAAAGATTGATGAAAAAGTGTGGCGCATGATTTTATATTTTATAAGTTGAGCCAGAGAGGGGGTGCACATTAGCCATGGAAACCTGTATGCATGACATGTCTTTTATATTGAATCCATATTCACTATTTTGTCGCTGTTAAGTAAACTAATAAATAAATGAACAAACAGATTAACTTTATTCAGACAGAAATCAGACATCCAACTATCAATGGGAACAAACTGTTGATTATGAATATGATTGTTAAGAAATGTGTTAAATAAGTTCAAATCAAAGTCAAACAGTTTAATGAAGTGAGACGTCATGATGGACAGCTTCGAAAACTTAAATGTTCTGTTTACTGGAGGCACATTTCCAAAATGTTCATAGAAGATATTCCAATAAGAGCTGCTTCAAACAACTATTTAGGTAATCAGACATTCTATTGATTAATCAGATAAGAAACCATTTTACAATAAGAACTATTTCAATGAACAGGACTATAAAACAGCAACTACTAGCTTTCTAGCTAACATCCAGTTGTGTTAGCATCTGTTAGCTTCTCTCCTACTGTCTCCACGTTCATAAACTGTATTTCAATGCAGCTGAAATCCTAATAAAGCCTCTTATTTCCTGTTTTATTGTCTGTTATCAGACAACACGTGACTCAAAATATTAGTTCACATTAACAGCTTCCAGGCTGGAGCTTTCAACAGAAATTAGCCACTATTTGCCCAACACAATAAACACAAGTTTCCTCAGCTTTCTTCTGTGCTTTGCTAGCTTCCTTCCTTCTCCGCTAGCTTCCTTTCTTCTCCGCTAGCTTCCTTCCTTCTCCGCTAGCTTCCTTCCTTCTCCGCTAGCTTCCTTCCTTCTCCGCTAGCTTCCTTCCCTTCTCCGCTAGCTTCCTTCCTTCTCCGCTAGCTTCCTTCCTTCTCTGCTAGCTTCCTTCCCTTCTCTGCTAGCTTCCTTCTGTTCTCTGCTAGCTTCCTTCTGTTCTCTGCTAACTTCCTTCCCTTCTCTACTGGCTGTCTTCTGTTCTCTGCTAGCTTCCTTCCGTTCTCTGCTAGCTTCCTTCTGTTGTCTACTAGCTTCCTTCCGTTCTCTGCTAGCTTCCTTCTGTTGTCTACTAGCTTCCTTCCCTTCTCCACTAGCTTCCTTCCGTTCTCTGCTAGCTTCCTTCCATTCTCTCCTAACTTCCTTCCCTTCTCTCCTAGCTTCCTTCCGTTCTCTGCTAGCTTCCTTCCCTTCTCTACTAGCTTCCTTCCGTTCTCTGCTAGCTTCCTTCCGTTGTCTACTAGCTTCCTTCCCTTCTCTACTAGCTTCCTTCCGTTCTCTGCTAGCTTCCTTCCATTCTCTCCTAACTTCCTTCCCTTCTCTACTAGCTTCCTTCCGTTCTCTCCTAGCTTCCTTCCCTTCTCTACTAGCTTCCTTCCCTTCTCTACTAGCTTCCTTCCGTTCTCTCCTAGCTTCCTTCCGTTCTCTGCTAGCTTCCTTCCCTTCTCCACTAGCTTCCTTCCCTTCTCTACTAGCTTCCTTCTCTTCTCTGCTAGCTTCCTTCCGTTCTCTGCTAGCTTCCTTCCCTTCTCTCCTAGCTTCCTTCCCTTCTCTACTAGCTTCCTTCCCTTCTCTACTAGCTTTCTTCCCTTCTCTACTAGCTTCCTTCCCTTCTCTGCTAGCTTCCTTCCCTTCTCTATTAGCTTCCTTCCCTTCTCTTTTAGCTTCCTTCCCTTCTCTACTAGCTTTCTTCCCTTCTCTACTAGCTTCCTTCCCTTCTCTGCTAGCTTCCTTCCCTTCTCTATTAGCTTCCTTCCCTTCTCTGCTAGCTTCCTTCCCTTCTCTATTAGCTTCCTTCCCTTCTCTTTTAGCTTCCTTCCCTTCTCTACTAGCTTCCTTCCGTTCTCTCCTAGCTTCCTTCCCTTCTCTGCTAGCTTCCTTCCCTTCTCTGCTAGCTTCCTTCCCTTCTCTGCTGACGTCCTTCTCAGACCTCGATTTCCTTCTAGATTTTTTAATTCTTTTTTTGCTTTAGCTGCTGTTTGTGCTGCTTGTTGCTGTAGTTTGATGGTAGTTTAGAGGCTCAGTTGTTTTTCTGGACCTTTTCCTTCCTTCACGTGCTGCCGGTGGTGCCCTTCAGCAAGGCACCACCGCCGGCTGCTGACCTCCTGCCTCTCTGCTGCCTGTCTGCAGTGATGTGAGGCAACATGACGACACGTTTAGACTTCTAAATGAGACGACATCTGAAACAAATCTGCCATTTTAAGCACCATCTGCCCCTCCTCTCGCCCCTCTGCTGGCTGTAAGTGACACAACCGAACATGTCATCTGCCAGCTCCTCCGTCACCTTCTCCTGTTAACCGGTTTCCTGCAGCGCCTCCCGTCCTCACGTCTCCTGAATAAAACAAAACGGGCGGCGTTTTCTCGTCCCGCGGCGACATGACCACGAACATCTGGACGCAAACAAGAGCCTCACAAACACACAGCCGCTCGTACATAAAAGAAGAGGCCAACTGGCGGTGCGAATAACCGTCCTGCTGTGAGACGGAGCGCCGTGACTCTGCAGCACCGTCAGCTCCCATTAAGGCCCTAAAGAGCAGGACATCAAACCGGGAGGAAGAGGAGGAGGAGGAGCGGGATCATCACAGTTTAATAGGACATGTGGCGTCTCCTCCTCCACTCAGGCCCAAACAGTAATCCTCTATTCTGACCAGCTGTCCACACACTAATGGACTGAGACGCCTTCCTCCTCCTCCTCATCATCACTGTAACTGTACTCTGTTAAAATGTTTCTTACAGCTCAAACATCCGAGGCTTAAATTCCTTCAGATTTCATCAGTATGAACCCAAAATATTTCCTTTTATGTCTCAGGTAGTGAATAAACATCCAGTTTCACATTTCAGACAAAAAAAGTTGGCATTTAGGGATCGTGATGAGGCAGAAATACTGATGTCATCAGCTGAGTGTGACCAGGATCTGGTCCTACAGCCTCCATGATGAGTCTGAGAGCAGCAGAGATGTTCAGAGGATCTCCAGTTTGTCCACAAATGTTTAAAACAACGTTCCTCAGAGAAAGACTGGAAGGGATCTGCATATTTCTGCCTCTGCAGAGCAGAATATCATTAAAGCATTCAGGGAATCTGGAGGAGTTTCAGTGTAAAGGACAACTAACCCTAACCCTTATTACAACCTTCCCTCCCACATACCTGAAACATAAGGGTCACAGGGTCCCTGACCCTAAGTGCCCACCACTCCAAGCTACTTTTTGAAGTATTAATTTCTATAACTTTAATAATTCTTCCAAGAAAACGAATCAGACCCACTACCGCCCTTTATTCTACTCCCCCCCCTCCTTTTTTTACAGCACATAACACGCACCTATATGGACCCTGGGTCTATTGCACCCACTTGAAACACAACTCAAATCGCACAGAGTTTCCTACGGCCTCCTGAGTTACTCCAAGACCATGGCAACTACCAGTCATGAGTTGTAACGTGCACCCCCCTTGGCTCCTACACCAAACTCCATGGTGGCTGTTCAGACGCGTAGGAGGGGAGCCACTGAGTAAAAACTCACAAGCCTACCCTACCCTACCCTACCCTAACCCACCCTAACCTAACCCACCCTAACCTAACCTAACCCACCCTAACCCTACCCTACCCTACCCTAACCTAACCCACCCTAACCCTACCCTACCCTAACCTAACCCACCCTAACCCTACCCTAACCTAACCTAACCCACCCTAACCCTACCCTACCCTACCCTACCCGAACCTAACCCACCCTAACCCTACCCTACCCTACCCTACCCTAACCTAACCCACCCTAACCCTACCCTACCCTATCCTACCCTATCCTAACCTAACCTAACCTAACCTAACCTAACCCACCCTAACCCTACCCTACCCTACCCTACCCTAACCTAACCCACTCTACCCTACCCTAACCTAACCCACCATAACCCTACCCTAACCTAACCTAACCTAACCCACACTAACCCTACCCTACCCTAACCTAACCCACCCTAACCCTACCCTAACCTAACCTAACCTAACCTAACCTAACCTAACCCACACTAACCCTACCCTACCCTAACCTAACCCACCCTAACCCTACCCTACCCTACCCGAAACCAAGCACTACCCTAATCTATTCACAGACTTTACTGTGCAGAGAAGAAGCCTGATGTTAACCTGGTCCAGAGGCGGCGTCCACTTCTCTGGGAACATGTTGAGTTCAAACTTTCTGACATGGAATAAAGTCAAAGGAAATGGAAGGGCTCGTTCCTTTAAACCTGAAACATACGGACACGTTTTCTTTGATTTGGCTGTGTGAGGTTCAGTGTCTCAGCTTCGGTGTCTCAGCTTCGGTGTCTCAGCTTCGGTGTCTCAGCTTCGGTTGCAGGTTGGAGGCTCCCTAACACGGTAAATGAGGTCTTTTCCTCTCCTTTTTCCTGCAGGCCCGGCAGCTCTGCCCTGGAGCCCGATAATGGCTCAGAGTGACACCTCCCTGGGAACCGGCTCAGAGCCCATCAACACTGTTTTTCCTGACAGGGAGCCAAACGCTCCATTTTTCTCTGAGAAGCGGTCGTTTCCTGCAGCTGCCAGAAACAGCGAGCGAGCGTAATGGATGCCTGCTGAAGATGATGCTGCTTCCTGTTGCCGCGGCGACGGGCCTGGACCTGCTCGGTGCCGCTTGATTGTGCAATCAGCTGTAATTAGGTGAGATGGGGCTTGGTCCGGGGCCCGGTTGAACTCCAGCAGCAGGTTGGAGCGTTAAAGCCGGCGTATATTTCTGCTGGCGCTGTAAATCTCAGGATGAATGGAGCGTGCTGATCCAGCTAGAGTAATTTACTGACTTCATCACGGGAAGCAGCGGGAGGCCGGACCAGAGAAGGTGTGGGAAAGGTGGAAAACGTTGGGACGCTAACACGGAGCCCAGACATTCCTGCAGGTTTATGGAGCTCACACGTTTCCTGCTCTGTTCTCCCAGAAGAGTTCTGATTATAGAGTTCAAACATGTTAAATCACTGAGGAAACCACAGCAGGAACATGTTCCACCATTAAAACTCTGGGAAACTACATTACCCACAAGACTTAGGGCCCAGCTGTCAGACATATGATCCGTTAATGATGCTAGAGCAGGAAAACAGTGGCTGTGTTCGAAACCGCCTACTACATACTACATACTACATACTACATACTACATACTTTCATACTAAATACTACATACTACATACTACATACTACATACTACATACTTTCATACTACATACTACATACTACATACTACATACTACATACTACATACTACATACTTTCATACTAAATACTACATACTACATACTTTCATACTACATACTACATACTACATACTACATACTACATACTTTCATACTGCATACTACATACTACATACTACATACTACATACTACATACTTTCATACTAAATACTACATACTACATACTACATACTACATACTTTCATACTAAATACTACATACTACATACTTTCATACTACATACTACATACTACATACTACATACTACATACTTTCATACTGCATACTACATACTACATACTTTCATACTAAATACTACATACTACATACTACATACTTTCATACTACATACTACATACTACATACTACATACTACATACTTTCATACTACATACTACATACTTTCATACTAAATACTACATACTGCATACTACATACTACATTCTACATACTACATACTAAATACTAAATACTACATACTAAATACCACATACTACATACTACATACTTTCATACTACATACTACATACTACATACTACATACTACATACTTTCATACTGCATACTACATACTGCATACTACATAATACATACTACATACTACATAATACATACTGCATACTGCATACTACATACTACATACTGCATACTACATACTACATACTACATACTTCCATTCTACATACTGTATACTACATGCTACATACTACATACTACATACTGCATACTTCATACTGCATACTGCACACTGTATACTACATACTACATACTTTCATACTAAATACTACATACTACATACTTTCATACTACATACTACATACTACATACTTTCATACTAAATACTACATACTACATACTGCATACTACATACTGCATACTACATACTACATACTACATACTACATACTGCATACTTCACACTGCATACTGCATACTGTATACTACATACTACATACTACATACTACATACTTTCATACTACATACTACATACTACATACTACATACTACATACTACATACTGCATACTACATACTGCATACTACATACTACATACTACATACTACATACTACATTCTTCCATTCTACATACTGTATACTACATACTACATACTACATACTACATACTGCATACTTCATACTGCATACTGCATACTGCATACTACATACTACATACTACATACTACATACTGCATACTTCATACTGCATACTACATACTACTTACTACATACTACATACTACATACTGCCTACTGCATACTACATACTACATACTACATACTACATACTTCCATTCTACATACTACATACTACTTACTACATACTACATACTACTGACTACATACTACATACTACATACTACATACTACATACTACTTACTACATACTACATACTACATTCTACATACTACATACTACTTAACTACATACTACATACTACATACTGCATACTACATACTACATACTACAAACTACATACTTCCATTCTACATACTACATACTACTTACTACACACTACATACTACATACTACATACTGCATACTTCATACTGCATACTACATACTACTTACTACATACTACATACTACATACTACATACTACATACTGCATACTACATACTACATACTACATACTACATACTACATACTTCCATTCTACATACTGTATACTACATACTACATACTACATACTGCATACTTCATACTGCATACTGCATACTGCATACTACATACTACATACTACTTACTACATACTGCATACTACATACTGCATACTGCATACTGCATACTACATACTACATACTGCATACTTCCATTCTACATACTGTATACTACATACTACATACTACATACTACATACTGCATACTACATACTGCATACTGCATACTACATACTGCATACTGCATACTACATACTACATACTACATACTACATACTACATACTACATACTACTTACTACATACTGCATACTACATACTGCATACTACATACTACATACTACATACTTCCATTCTACATACTGTATACTACATACTACATACTACATACTGCATACTTCATACTGCATACTGCATACTGCATACTACATACTACATACTACATACTACTTACTACATACTGCATACTGCATACTGCATACTACACACTACTAACTCATCGATCAGACAGTATGCAGAGCGTTTACCCACAATGCATTTCGCTCCTGCCCGAGCCGAAATCAGCCGGCCTGAAGCTGATTTCTCTTAAGCTCTAAACTCTGTAAACTTTAACAACATTTGAAACATTTTCAGGTGAGAAAGTAGTCGTTTAGATCCCCAACGTGTTGAAAACCTGACAAAATACCGGCTGTTTACAATTTTGTTCCCACGAATTCGGTGCTACTAAAGCTAGCCGCAGTGAGCTAACGCACTTCCTGTTATTTTCACAAAATAAAATACCCGTTGCCTTTTATCATAGGGAAAGCCATTACTATACAATTGGTGCTTTTGTTTTGAAAACAGGAAGTGAACCTACCCTCGTTGTAGCTAGCTTGAAACTGCCGTTTTGACAGGAAATGACGATCGGCGACGTCACGTTACGTTGCATCTTGGGTAGTTTGAGTATGAGTAGTAACCTCATGATGCATACCCAACATTTCAGAGAATCTAGTATGCATCCGGGAACTTCTCGCATACTCAAACTCGCATACTAACTCAAACAGTTAGTAGGAGTAGTAGGAGTAGTAGGAGTAATAGGAGAAGTAGGCGGTTTCGAACACAGGCAGTCAGAAAGTTTGTTTCCTGCTTCTTTCTAATGACGTCATCTCACTGTGACATCATCAGTTAGGAGGGATCAGCTCCAGCTGTTCATCTGCAGTCCTGATATGCCTCATTTCTTTATGTTTCATATAAAAACAGGAAGCAGCTGATTCACTGAAACATGTTCCAACATGAACATAAACCCAGAATCTGAGTCAGAACCAGAGTTAGTTCAGTTCTGAGCAGCTTTAAAGTGAATATCTGCAGATGTTTCCATGGTAACAGCTGCAGAGATTCACTGAAACATGTTCCAACATGAACATAAACCCAGAATCTGAGGCAGAACCAGAGTTAGTTCAGTTCTGAGCAGCTTTAAAGTGAATATCTGCAGATGTTTCCATGGTAACAGCTGCAGAGATTCACTGAAACATGTTCCAACATGAACATAAACCCAGAATCTGAGGCAGAACCAGAGTTAGTTCAGTTCTGAGCAGCTTTAAAGTGAATATCTGCAGATGTTTCCATGGTAACAGCTGCAGAGATTCACTGAAACATGTTCCAACATGAACATAAACCCAGAATCTGAGTCAGAACCAGAGTTAGTTCAGTTCTGAGCAGCTTTAAAGTGAATATCTGCAGATGTTTCCATGGTAACAGCTGCAGAGATTCACTGAAACATGTTCCAACATGAACATAAACCCAGAATCTGAGGCAGAACCAGAGTTAGTTCAGTTCTGAGCAGCTTTAAAGTGAATATCTGCAGATGTTTCCATGGTAACAGCTGCAGAGATTCACTGAAACATGTTCCAACATGAACATAAACCCAGAATCTGAGGCAGAACCAGAGTTAGTTCAGTTCTGAGCAGCTTTAAAGTGAATATCTGCAGATGTTTCCATGGTAACAGCTGCAGAGATTCACTGAAACATGTTCCAACATGAACATAAACCCAGAATCTGAGGCAGAACCAGAGTTAGTTCAGTTCTGAGCAGCTTTAAAGTGAATATCTGCAGATGTTTCCATGGTAACAGCTGCAGAGATTCACTGAAACATGTTCCAACATGAACATAAACCCAGTATCTGAGGCAGAACCAGAAATTAAGCTGGAAATAACCCAACAACATTCAACCTGATCTGATTATCTGACACCAGCCGGGTCCAATCTGATTTAAAATGTCTGAAAGTGCAAAGAATTAACTTTAAAACATTTTGGACCTGAAGCCATTTTGTTTACAGCTGATTCTCAGGGATTATTTATTTCATCGACTTTATAAAATCAGTAAAAAAAAGTCTGAAATGAAGGAAAATGTTCAGTTTAAAATAAGATAAAAACTCTGTTCTCTGCCAACATGATCCCACACTGCTTCAGTAATGTTGAGGTCCGGGCTCTGGGGAGGATTCATCCCTCCATCAGACCTGGGCAGCGGCAGCAGCAGAACGGCCTTCTGGGTAACAAGTGTTTGTTTACAGCATCAGCTGTTCTCACACCTGCCTTCACATCGTGACCTCTGACCTTCCTGTATCTGTCAGATCTCTGCAACGGAGGGTTATTGCCCCCTCCCACCCATTCAAAGGTGTTTAATCCTGCAGGGTCGTACGTTCTCTTTGTTGTTTAACACTTGGAGCCTTTGGAGAAAATAACTTAATTTCAAAGCTGCTGCTTCTCTCTGAGCTTCTCCAGGAAATTACAACCTTTTCTTCTTAAAAGCATTGGTGAAAGGTTAAAGTTAAGTTCTTAGTGGTTCAGAGGGTCATGGGAGGCCTTAAACGTTCTGTTCTGCATGGTTTGAGTCCCATCTGAGAGACAGGAGTTCCTCAGGGCTTCATCCTTTGGTCAGAATTATTTGCGTTTCAACATCAACAAGCTCCAACTCCAACTCCAACAACAGTCTTTCTCTCTCAGTCGCCATCGTTCACTGTGAGGAGGAACAGAGCCGGAAGGTGAACAACCAATCAACCACTTTCACCATAGATGTAAGAGATTGGGTCGTCTAACGTAGCGCCGCCTGCTGATCGGGAGGGGAACTGCCTTGGGTATCAGACAGCCCGACGGGGAACTTCGAAAGGACGGAGAGCTGATGGAGAACCATACTGAGGCCTTAAACGTTCTGTTCTGCATGGTTTGAGTCCCATCTGAGAGACAGGAGTTCCTCAGGGCTTCATCCTGGGCCCCATCCTGTTTTCCTTCTGTATGTTGCTTTTTGAGCTCCTTTTTTTCAGGAAATATACAGATTCCTTCCACTGCTTTGATGATTATATTAAACTCCATCTGCACATGAAAATCAAAAAGATTCATCACGACCTTTATTGGACCTTAAGGCTGATTTATGGTCGCCTACGGAGACCCTCCCGGAGACGCTCTCCTATCTATCCGTCGAGGCGACGGAGACCACAAGGGTTGTGATTGGTCGGCTAACAGCATCATTTCCGGAATCACTTTTCCGGTTTAGCTCCTTCCTCTCAGAACAACAACACCGCCATTTCTGAAAGAGTTTACTGTGTGCCGGTCAACATTTGGTCAGAATTATTTGCATTTCAACATCAACAAGCTCCGACTCCAACAACAGTCTTTCTCTCTCGGTCGCCATCGTTCACTGTGAGGAGGAACAGAGCCGGAAGGTGAACAACCAATCAACCACTTTCACCATAGATGTAAGAGATTGGGTCGTCTAACGTAGCGCCGCCTGCTGATCGGGAGGTGAACTGCCTTGGGTACCAGACAGCCCGACGGGGAACTTCGAAAGGACGGAGAGCTGATGGAGAAGCATACTGAGGCCTTAAACGTTCTGTTCTGCATGGTTTGAGTCCCATCTGAGAGACAGGAGTTCCTCAGGGCTTCATCCTGGGCCCCATCCTGTTTTCCTTCTGTATGTTGCTTTTTGAGCTCCTTTTTTTCAGGAAATATACAGATTCCTTCCACTGCTTTGATGATTAAATTAAACTCCATCTGCACATGAAAATCAAAAAGCTTCATCACGTCCTTTATCGTACTTTGGTGTAAAAGTTGGAGGAATCTAAACTCCCCGACTCGATCAGACTCTGAAGATGAACCAGTGTAATTTCATATAATTGATCCTCAGCTCATAACTTTGTGTGATTTCTGACAGATCGACTCAGTTCTGCAAACTTTCTCTGTGCAGGTTATCCTAACTCAGAGTCGAGATGGGGTCAGGTGTGAGCCGAGCTTCTTCTTCTGCTTGTCGGACTGATCCAGACGTGGGAGCTCACACCTCGGATTGCTTTGATATTATCTTCTTAACTCCGAGGACCAACGCGCTGTAATTGCTGCCTTCGAATCATTTGTTTTCCTGCACGGCTCCCCTGTTTCCATCCTCCGGTCCAACCGTGAATTTAGATTCAGAACATCACGCAGCTCCGCCAAGCTTCTTTAATCTGATTAAAGAGCTTTCTGGGAGCTGTTTATGATCAGAGATGCAGACTTCTTTGGATCCATCAGAACCAAAACAGAATAAGAACTGGACCCGACCTGGTCTGACGGAGCACACCCGGTCCGATGGCCCTGACCTGGTCTCATGAACCTGACTTGGTCTGATGGACTGATGGAGGAAAAATGGAAAGAGGAAAAATGTCTAAAGTTTGGGAGCATTTCAAAGAAAAGAAAAGAGAAAATACTGAACAGTGTGTTAAGCTAACGGCTAATTTTATCAGACATGTTGTATCTGTAGCATCAGAGGCTGCTGTTATTCTGAGTCACTGTGCTGTCTGATAACAGACAGTAAAACAGGGAATAAGAGGCTTTATTAGGATTTCAGCTGCATAAAAATACAGTTTATGAAAGCTGAGACAGCAGGAGAGAAGCTAAAAGATGTTAGCACAGCTGGATGTTAGCTAGAAAGCTAATAGCTGCTGTTCTGTTGTCCTGTTATCAGTATCACATCCAGGCTTTTCACCATGTTTTTAGTTCTTAGTTTTGTGTTTTATCATGTTTTAGTTTATCTCATGCCTTGGTGTTTAGTTCCTGTTTAGTCCTTAGTTTTCCTATGCTTTAGTTTTCTGGTCCAGCTCCGGTATTTAGTTTAGCCATGTTTTCCTAACAGTTTCTGTTTCTCTGCCATCACCTTCATTCACTTCACCTGTAGTTTTCCCCTCAGCTGCACTCACTTACGGAAGCCCAGAGCGGACGTGGGACGTCTAAACTTTTTTTGGATGGTTTTCTGGAGATAACGAGTTAATTTACCGATGGTTTTCGAGGCCACTTTTTCTCCCCAGTCCGCCCCTGTTTATATGTGTTTATATGTATTTTATGTGTTTTATGTGTTTATATGTGTTTATATGTATTTTATGTGTTTATATGTGTTTTATGTGTTTATATGTGTTTATATGTATTTTATGTGTTTTATGTGTTTATATGTGTTTATATGTATTTTATGTGTTTATATGTGTTTATATGTGTTTTATGTGTTTATATGTATTTTATGTGTTTTATGTGTTTATATGTGTTTTATGTGTTTATATGTGTTTATATGTATTTTATGTGTTTAATGTGTTTATATGTATTTTATGTATTTTATGTGTTTATATGTGTTTATATGTATTTTATGTGTTTTATGTGTTTATATGTGTTTTATGTGTTTATATGTGTTTTATGTGTTTATATGTGTTTTATGTGTTTATATATGTGTTTTATGTGTTTATATGTGTTTATATGTGTTTTATGTGTATTATGTGTTTATATGTGTTTATATGTATTATATGTGTTTATATGTGTTTTATGTGTTTATATGTATTTATTTATATGTATCTACAGGAAATCTTTCCTGCCCACAGCCATCAGCATCTATAATAACTCCTTGATTTAATTGAGCTACATCAACATTTAATTTCCCTCTGGGATAAATAAAGTATTTTTGAATTGAATTTGAATTTGAATTTTATGTGTTTATATGTGTCTATATGTATTTTATGTGTTTATATGTGTTTATATGTGTTTTATGTGTTTATATATGTTTATATGTATTTATATGTGTCTATATGTATTTTATGTGTTTATATGTATTTTATGTGTTTATATGTGTTTTATGTGTTTATATGTGTTTTATGTGTTTATATGTATTTTATGTGTTTATATGTGTTTTATGTGTTTATATGTGTTTTATGTGTTTATATGTGTTTTATGTGTTTATATATGTTTATATGTATTTATATGTGTCGATATGTATTTTATGTGTTTATATGTATTTTATGTGTTTATATGTGTTTTATGTGTTTATATGTGTTTATATATGTTTATATGAGTTTATATGTGTCTATATGTATTTTATGTGTTTATATGTGTTTTATGTGTTTATATATGTTTATATGTATTTATATGTGTCTATACGTATTTTATGTGTTTATATGTATTTTATGTGTTTATATGTGTTTTATGTGTTTATATGTGTTTATATATGTTTATATGTGTTTTATGTGTTTATATATGTTTATATGTGTTTATATGTATTTATATATGTTTATATGTGTTTTATGTGTTTTATGTGTTTATATGTGTTTATATATGTTTATATGTGTTTTATGTGTTTATATGTGTTAATATATGTTTATATGTGTTTTATGTGTTTATATGTGTTTATATATGTTTATATATGTTTATATATGTTTATATGTGTTTTATGTGTTTATATGTGTTTATATATGTTTTATGTGTTTATATGAGTTTATATGTGTTTATATATGTTTATATGTGTTTTATGTGTTTATATGTGTTTATATATGTTTTATGTGTTTATATGAGTTTATGTATGTTTATATATGTTTATATGTATTTTATGTGTTTATATGTGTTTATATGTGTTTATATATGTTTATATGTGTTTATGTGTTTTATGTGTTTATATGTGTTTTATGTGTTTATATATGTTTATATGTTTATATGTGTTTTATGTGTTTATATGTGTTTATATATGTTTTATGTGTTTATATGTGTTTATATGTGTTTATATATGTTTATATGTGTTTTATGTTTTATGTGTTTATATGTGTTTATATGTGTTTATATGTGTTTATATGTCTATGTGTATTTTATGTGTTTATATGTGTTTTATGTGTTTTATGTGTTTATATATGTTTATATGTTTATATGTGTTTATATATGTTTATATGTGTTTTTATGTGTTTATATGTTTATATGTGTTTATATGTGTTTTATGTGTTTATATGTGTTTTATGTGTTTATATATGTTTATATGTTTATATGTGTTTATATATGTTTATATATGTTTATATGTGTTTATATGTGTTTATATGTGTTTTATGTGTTTATATGTGTTTTATGTGTTTATATATGTTTATATGTGTTTATATATGTTTATATGTGTTTTATGTGTTTATATGTGTTTATATATAAACACATAAAACATATGTGTTTTATGTGTTTATATGTGTTAATATGTGTTTATATGTGTTTTATGTGTTTATATGTGTTTATATATGTTTTATGTGTTTATATATGTTTATCTATGTTTATATGTGTTAATATATGTTTATATGTGTTTTATGTGTTTATATGTGTTTATATATGTTTATATATGTTTATATGTGTTTATATGTGTTTATATATGTTTTATGTGTTTATATATGTTTATATATGTTTATATGTGTTTATGTGTTTTATGTGTTTATATGTGTTTTATGTGTTTATATGTGTTTATATATGTTTATATGTGTTTTATGTGTTTATATATGTTTATATGTGTTTATATGTGTTTTATGTGTTTATATGTGTTTTATGTGTTTATATGTGTTTATATATGTTTATATATGTTTATATGTGTTAATATATGTTTATATGTGTTTTATGTGTTTATATGTGTTTATATATGTTTATATATGTTTATATGTGTTTTATGTGTTTATAAATGTGTTTTATGTGTTTATATGTGTTTATATGTGTTTATATGTGTTTTATGTGTTTATATATGTTTATAATTGTTATATGTGTTTATATGTGTTTATATATGTTTTATGTGTTTATATATGTTTTATGTGTTTATATGTGTTTCATGTGTTTATATATGTTTTATGTGTTTATATGTGTTTATATATGTTTTATGTGTTTATATGTGTTTTATGTGTTTATATATGTTTTATGTGTTTATATGTGTTTATATATGTTTTATGTGTTTATATATGTTTATAATTGTTATATGTGTTTTATGTGTTTATATGTGTTTATATATGTTTTATGTGTTTATATATGTTTTGTGTTTATATGTCTTTATAATTGTTATATGTGTTTATATGTGTTTTATATGTTTATATGTGTTTTATGTGTTTATATGTGTTTTATGTGTTTATATATGTTTATATGTGTTTATATATGTTTATATGTGTTTATATGTGTTTTATGTGTTTATATATGTTTATATGTGTTTATATGTGTTTTATGTGTTTTATGTGTTTATATATGTTTATAATTGTTATATGTGTTTTAAGTGTTTATATGTGTTTTATGTGTTTTATGTGTTTATATATGTTTATATGTGTTTATATGTGTTTTATGTGTTTTATGTGTTTATATATGTTTATATGTGTTTATATATGTTTTATGTGTTTATATGTGTTTTATGTGTTTATATGTGTTTATATATGTTTATAATTGTTATATGTGTTTATATGTGTTTTATGTGTTTATATGTGTTTTATGTGTTTATATGTGTTTTAAGTGTTTATATGTGTTTATATGTGTTTATATATGTTTATAATTGTTATATGTGTTTATATGTGTTTTATGTGTTTATATGTGTTTATATATGTTTATATGTGTTTATATGTGTTTATATATGTTTATATATCTTTATATGTGTTTATATGTGTTTATATATGTTTTATGTGTTTATATATGTTTATATGTGTTTTATGTGTTTATAAATGTGTTTTATGTGTTTATATGTGTTTATATGTGTTTATATGTGTTTTATGTGTTTATATATGTTTTATGTGTTTATATATGTTTTATGTGTTTATATATGTTTATATGTGTTTTATGTGTTTATAAATGTGTTTTATGTGTTTATATGTGTTTATATGTGTTTATATGTGTTTTATGTGTTTATATATGTTTATAATTGTTATATGTGTTTTAAGTGTTTATATGTGTTTTATGTGTTTTATGTGTTTATATATGTTTATATGTGTTTATATGTGTTTTATGTGTTTATATATGTTTATATGTGTTTATATATGTTTTATGTGTTTATATGTGTTTTATGTGTTTATATGTGTTTATATATGTTTATAATTGTTATATGTGTTTATATGTGTTTTATGTGTTTATATGTGTTTTATGTGTTTATATGTGTTTTAAGTGTTTATATGTGTTTATATGTGTTTATATATGTTTATAATTGTTATATGTGTTTATATGTGTTTTATGTGTTTATATGTGTTTATATATGTTTATATGTGTTTATATGTGTTTATATATGTTTATATATCTTTATATGTGTTTATATGTGTTTATATATGTTTTATGTGTTTATATATGTTTATATGTGTTTTATGTGTTTATAAATGTGTTTTATGTGTTTATATGTGTTTATATGTGTTTATATGTGTTTTATGTGTTTATATATGTTTTATGTGTTTATATATGTTTTATGTGTTTATATATGTTTATATGTGTTTTATGTGTTTATAAATGTGTTTTATGTGTTTATATGTGTTTATATGTGTTTATATGTGTTTTATGTGTTTATATATGTTTATAATTGTTATATGTGTTTATATATGTTTTATGTGTTTATATATGTTTTATGTGTTTATATGTGTTTATATGTGTTTCATGTGTTTATATATGTTTTATGTGTTTATATATGTTTTATGTGTTTATATGTGTTTTATGTGTTTATATATGTTTTATGTGTTTATATGTGTTTATATATGTTTTATGTGTTTATATATGTTTATAATTGTTATATGTGTTTTATGTGTTTATATGTGTTTATATATGTTTTATGTGTTTATATATGTTTTATGTGTTTATATGTCTTTATAATTGTTATATGTGTTTATATGTGTTTTATGTGTTTATATGTGTTTTATGTGTTTATATGTGTTTTATGTGTTTATATATGTTTATATGTGTTTATATGTGTTTTATGTGTTTATATATGTTTATATGTGTTTATATGTGTTTTATGTGTTTTATGTGTTTATATATGTTTATATGTGTTTATATGTGTTTTATGTGTTTATATATGTTTATATGTGTTTATATGTGTTTTATGTGTTTTATTTGTTTTATGTGTTTATATGTGTTTATATATGTTTATAATTGTTATATGTGTTTTAAGTGTTTATATGTGTTTTATGTGTTTTATGTGTTTATATATGTTTATATGTGTTTATATGTGTTTTATGTGTTTTATGTGTTTATATATGTTTATATGTGTTTATATATGTTTTATGTGTTTATATGTGTTTTATGTGTTTATATGTGTTTATATATGTTTATAATTGTTATATGTGTTTATATGTGTTTTATGTGTTTATATGTGTTTTAAGTGTTTATATGTGTTTATATGTGTTTATATATGTTTATAATTGTTATATGTGTTTATATGTGTTTTATGTGTTTATATGTGTTTATATATGTTTATATGTGTTTATATGTGTTTATATATCTTTATATGTGTTTATATGTGTTTATATATGTTTTATGTGTTTTATGTGTTCGCAGTTTGTTTGTCTTGTAGAGATAACTTTCATATCAGCCTCGCCTGCAGCTCAGCAGGCGTTTACACCTCAGTGATCCAGCTGATGTAGTCGACTTCATCTGTGACCGGCTGAGGGGACCAGGCCGTCTCCATGGTTACCCAATGATGCACGAGAGGTGCCGTTATCATTTTCTCTAGATAACGAAATGCTTGTCACACCAGCGGGATTTTCTTTGTGCATTTTCACGAGCAGAATTTTTACAGAAACGCTCCACATTCCATGTTTGATTCATGGGCTACTTTATTCAGTTTCCAGTGAAAGGGGGTAAAAATGGGTAAAAACCTTTGCCAGAAACACATAAAAAACACATATAAACACATATAAACACATATAAACACATAAACAGGGGCGGACTGGGGAGAAAAAGCTGGTTCATGATGTAGATTTTTCTATTTTAAACAGTTTATTCTAAATCTGATTGATTGATAGAAGACTTGATTCCCTAAATAATCATTTGTAGCAGCTCTTATTGGAATATATTCTCCAAACATTATGGATTCAGAACTTCTACCGTTTGATAAAATGAATTCTGCCTCCAGCAAACATGAATATTTTCCTTATTGCATTTTTCTTACTTTACAGATTGTTTGACATTGATTTTACATGAATAACTTGTACATTTCTCCGTGATAATAATCAACAGTTTGTTGCTGCTGACGTCGGATTGTGGCGTCCCACAGAGATTATTCTGCTTATTCTGTTTATTTTTACAGTTTATTTCTTTATTCCACTTTTCTGTCCTGAACACAGAAAATACAGTTCAGTTTAACTTATCTCTCCATGTTAAAAATGAACCTAAATTTAGCACAAAAATATTGTAAATCTCTTGTTTCCAGTGGAGAAAAATGCAGTTCTGCAGGTCTGACTCACAGGTTTCACATTTATCCTGATTTCCAAATGTATTTATCATGAGAAAACGTTTTACTCATTTATCCGTGTTGCAGCATTTATTTATCATCTGGATTATAAAATGTTTCCTATCTGATGTCTAAATGTAGACATTTTTAAATCCAGGTTAAAGACATTTCTGTTCTCATGTGTCTATGCATGAAATCTGCACGATATCTTTTAACTTATCTGGACTGTTGCTGGTTTTTAAATTCATTTAAATGATTTTATTTGTTTCTCTTTATATTATTTTATGTATTTTAATGCTTCTCCCACTCCCTGCTGCAATGCTTTTATTTTATGTGAAGCACTTTGAACTGTTTGTACATGAAATGTGCTATATAAATAAATTTGATCTGATGATGATTTGACCTCTGAAGGTTTCTTTCTGTATGTTTCTACTGGTTCATGTGTTTTTCACAGTTTTGTCCTCGTGTTTAATTTGATGTTTTTTCCCTTTTATCTGATTATTTGATCACTGCATCTGCTGAGAATCCACACTTGGCCTCTTTTATGATCATTTAGTTTCTTTATGGTTGTGTTTTTTCCTGTGAAAATAAATAGTCGGGTAAATAATTGTACTGTGAACCTCTGGCTGTGTCATTGAGTCTGCAGCGCTGCTCCCTGCCGCAGTCAAACACGTCTTTATTATTCTTATTAACTGCTGTGAAGGAGTCGGATCAACATTTTCCTGCTCAGTGAGTCTCAGTTTCACATCTCCGTCAGGACCAGACGAAGGAAGAAACGGTTCGAGCATCTCTGAGAATAAACTGTCCAGCTTTATGATTAAAGTCGAACCTCAGAGATTAAACGCAGGCAGCATTAGCTGCAGCACGTCTATAAAAGGCAGTTAATGGACTTATTTCACCTCTGATGGGCTGAACCGGCCGATCCACATGTGTGGTTCTCTGCAGTTCGTTGTTTAACTCAAACTGAGAGGCTTTACCACAGAAGAAGAAGAGGATGGAGATCCAGCTCGTCCCTCCAGACCTCCTCCTCCTCCTCGTCTTTGTGTGGAGGAGGACTTTGAATTTTTCATGTTCTCGGCTGTCCTGCGGGGACATTTCTGCAGGAGAAAGAGAGAAATCAGGAATGTTTGGCTGTGAGGAGGAAGCTGCCGCAGCGAGCTCTGCTGCTCAGAGAGAGGAGGCGGCCTCTGATAGGTTCAGTAATCTGAGGACGGATCCGTCTGTTGCCTCAGCAGCTGGCGGTGAAGACGAGTCGCTCCCAGGTGAGCCGCAGGCTCCCCACAGGTGACTGCAGGCACCTTTAACCCTTCCTGTTGTCTTGCAGGTCAAAAGTGAGCCACGACCATGTTTAGCTGTAGAAAAAATACTTTAACCTTGTAGCACTCACAGTAGCAGATATGCAACAAGCTTTTTATTTATTTACATTGCATTTTTTGCATTTTATATGTGCTTCCCTTCTTCACAACAAAGATCTGTGAAATCTGTTTGATTTGTTGTTGAATGGAAAGTTAATGATGGCTGCGTTCAGCACTTTGTATTAAGAATGTTCAATAAAGGTTTATTATATACATTTTATTGTGGCAGCAGCAGTTACTGGGGAACTTTCACTATAACGATCTGCAGAGAATGACTTGGTTTTGTGAGCTAAATGAATCAGGAAAGCCCACAGCTGCAAATATGCAACATGGCCTGAAATGATCCAAAATAGCCCAATTCCCAAAATATTGGTTTATTCCACCCAGAAAGATGCAAGAAGAGCCAAAATGATTTTTTTCAATGATTATTCACATGCTTGGGTGCTACAAGATTAAACTATCTTTTTCTAACTGGAAATGTTCTGACTTTTCCTAAAGGGACCCCATCATTAGAAAAAGTCATACTTTATTTTTGTTCATGTTTCCATGTGGGCTGTACACCACTAGGGTACAAAGATTGTCTTTTGGGTCATTTTTGACCCGTGAATTATAAAAACATTTAAACACCAGAAAAAAGTTCACTGTTTTTTTCCCTTTCAATATAATTAATTCAGAAGTAATTACTTCACATTTATATAATAGTAATCAGAGATGGGACCAAGTCCCAAGTAATTTTTTCTTGGGCAAGTCAAGTCACCTTGTTTTTTGCAATTTTACCTGCAGAATCTGATCTTAATAAAGTGAAAACACAAAGATATAAGTAACTGTCAGTAAACATCATTGGCCAATGTGTCCAACCTGTCCACCCCGTATCATATCAAGCTAACGTTAGCTAACTACCGACTTGGCTAACAGGATAATATTAGCTAATTTGACGAGCACTTACTGGTCAGAATGGATCTTCAAATGACGAACAAAGTTCAAAGTTATGCTAGATGCTTAACACTCAAGTCATTCAAGTGCCGAGTCTTTAACTTCCAAGTCCGTGTCGAGTCTCAAGTCTTTTATTTTTTGTCAAGTCAAGTCACAAGTCATCAAAACAGCGACTCGAGTCCCCATCTCTGATAGCAATAATAAACCTTTATTATGTCAAAGAAAACTGAGAAAAACAAGAAACTGTTGGTCCAACTGACAGTTGGTTTGTGGTTAAAAAAAAAAAAAAAAGTGTAATCCTGAAAACTGGTGACTGTCTTTTTGTATTGTGTAACAAAAAATACATGATAAAAAATGTATTGAATTGAGTTGAATAGATAAATAACAGGTGGTTTCATCATACAAAATAGATTTTGGATTTAGCCCCTTAACGCCTGAGTTTATATAGCTGTATATAAAAAAATGTTTTGTGTGTGTTTCAGCCTTTAAGTAGATGGTAAATAATGCTGAGATTATTAATTTCACTTTTGCACAAAAAATAAATAGAAATTTTGGTATGTTGCTTATTTGCGACAACAGGCATAATGTTCAATAATAAGATAACAACAACACAGTAATATAACAGAGAAAAAACAAAGTTTTTTTATTCACCCTTTTTTCTTTTACATATTCATTTAATAAAGGTTCCTTATATAAAGGTCCGTAGTGAATATGGACTAACCGGCATTGGGGGAATAAAGATGCTATCTCAGCTGGTTGATTGAGTCTAACGGTTTGGAGCATATATGCGACAATAGGCGTTAAGGGGTCAAAATTAAGTTAAGTTGCTTTATTTTGGCCATTTTTGACCCGTAGGACAAGGGGAGTAAACAGAATGTTAATGGTTAACCACATCCAGCCCGACCTGCTTTCACACTTTAAACCAGCGTCTGCAGACTCGCGCACGGCGTGATGCTGACGCGCTGCAGCAGGAGGTCTGGAACAGATAAACCGAGCAGGAGTTAAATAATGTGACCTGACAGAGCCAAGTCTGCAGAGACGCTCAGCGAGCACTTTATGAAGAGCAGCCCTCAAAGGCCGGAGATGCACCTGCTTCTAAGCGTTCGCTGGCGGAGGCCAACGGCTCTGCTGGAGCCTTTTAGCTGCCAGATTATCGCTAACACAAGGGGGCACGCCGGAGACCCCCGAACATGTAGAACATCTGGACCCAGTTACACAAAACCACCTTAAGTTTTCCCCTTAAATGTGACCTTTTAAATCTGAATCTGTCAGACGAAGGACACTCGATGCTGCAGAGAAACTCTTAAAAGGTGTCCTGAATGAGGAAAACAGCTGCAGCATCTGTTAGCTTTAGCTGTTAGCATCCGACACGAGCAGCTCATTTTAAAGACATGTCAGAGGAAAAGAAGACAGCTGAAGACAAACACTGTTCAGTTAACGTGATGGTGAAAATGTGTTATTTCCAACGTGTGGCTCCTTTATATTCAGCCGGATGTGGAAGTGGACCACTGACCTAAAACACTTGGAAACTTTGGGCATAAATCTGCAGCGTTTTATTAGGTCATGAAACTCTCCTTGTTCCTGCCGTCAGATCAGATTAAACCACAGAGATGAGCACAGAATCATCCGTGGCTTTTTTATGACTGCAACATTTCTGTGTGACAGCTTGAGTTGGACAAAGGATGAAAATGCACACAAACATTAAACATGTGAATAGCTGCTCAGACCTGGTTGAACTCGATGCTTCATCCTGGTAAACTAACCTTAAAGGTGACACAGTCTGACATCATTGGACGCAACTTTCTGAGGTCTTACTGAGATGTTTGAGACAGAGTTTGGTCCAAACTCCTGTTGGTTTAAGCTCAGCGGCTCTCTGTCTCAGCCCTGTGGGTTAGGGTCACCCTGATGGAGGGGCTCCAGTTAGGGTGCAGTATGGTGGAGGGTCCCCAGTTAGGGTACAGTATGGTGGGGAGTCTCCAGTTAGGGTACAGTATGGTGGAGGGTCCCCAGTTAGGGTGCAGTATGGTGGAGGGTCCCCAGTTAGGGTACAGTATGGTGGAGGGTTTCCAGTTAGGGTGCAGTAGGATGGGGGGTCTCCAGTTAGGGTACAGTATGGTGGAGGGTTTCCAGTTAGGGTACAGTATGGTGGAGGGTTTCCAGTTAGGGTGCAGTAGGATGGGGGGTCTCCAGTTAGGGTAAAGTATGGTGGAGGGTCTCCAGTTAGGGTACAGTATGGTGGAGGGTCTCCAGTTAGGGTGCAGTAGGATAGGGGGTCTCCAGTTAGGGTACAGTAGGATGGGGGGTCTCCAGTTAGGGTGCAGTATGGTGGAGGGTCTCCAGTTAGGGTGCAGTAGGATAGGGGGTCTCCAGTTAGGGTGCAGTATGGTGGAGGGTCTCCAGTTAGGGTACAGTATGGTGGAGGGTCTCCAGTTAGGGTGCAGTAGGATGGGGGGTCTCCAGTTAGGGTGCAGTATGGTGGAGGGTCTACAGTTAGGGTACAGTATGGTGGAGGGTTTCCAGTTAGGGTGCAGTAGGATGGGGGGTCTCCAGTTAGGGTGCAGTATGGTGGAGGGTCTACAGTTAGGGTACAGTATGGTGGAGGGTTTCCAGTTAGGGTGCAGTAGGATGGGGGGTCTCCAGTTAGGGTACAGGATGGTGGAGGGTCTCCAGTTAGGGTGCAGTAGGATGGGGGGTCTCCAGTTAGGGTGCAGTATGGTGGAGGGTCTCCAGTTAGGGTGCAGTATGGTGGAGGGTCTACAGTTAGGGTACAGTATGGTGGAGGGTCTACAGTTAGGGTGCAGTATGATGGGGGGTCTCCAGTTAGGGTACAGTATGGTGGAGGGTTTCCAGTTAGGGTGCAGTAGGATGGGGGGTCTCCAGTTAGGGTGCAGTATGGTGGAGGGTCTCCAGTTAGGGTGCAGTATGATGGTGGGTCTCCAGTTAGGGTACAGTATGGTGGAGGGTTTCCAGTTAGGGTGCAGTAGGATGGGGGGTCTCCAGTTAGGGTGCAGTATGGTGGAGGGTCTCCAGTTAGGGTACAGTATGATGGGGGGTCTCCAGTTAGGGGTTACGGTAGGTGGAGGGTCTCCAGTTAAGGTACAGTATGGTGGAGGGTCTCCAGTTAGGGTACAGTATGGTGGAGGGTCTCCAGTTAGGGTAAAGTATGGTGGAGGGTCTCCAGTTAGGGTACAGTATGGTGGAGGGTCTCCGGTTAGGGTAAAGTATGGTGGAGGGTCTCCAGTTAGGGTACAGTATGGTGGAGGGTCTCCAGTTAGGGGTTGGGGTAGGTGGAGGGTCTCCAGTTAGGGTGCAGTATGGTGGAGGGTCTCCGGTTAGGGTACAGTATGGTGGAGGGTCTACAGTTAGGGTACAGTATGGTGGAGGGTCTACAGTTAGGGTACAGTATGGTGGAGGGTCTCCGGTTAGGGTACAGTATGGTGGAGGGTCTCCAGTTAGGGGTTAGGGTAGGTGGAGGGTTTCCAGTTAGGGTACAGTATGGTGGAGGGTCTCCAGTTAGGGTAAAGTATGGTGGAGGGTCTTCAGTTAGGGTACAGTATGGTGGAGGATCTCCGGTTAGGGTACAGTATGGTGGAGGGTCTCCAGTTAGGGTACAGTATGGTGGAGGGTCTTCAGTTAGGGTACAGTATGGTGGAGGGTCTCCAGTTAGGGTACAGTATGGTGGAGGGTCTCCGGTTAGGGTACAGTATGGTGGAGGGTCTCCAGTTAGGGTGCAGTATGGTGGAGGGTCTCCGGTTAGGGTACAGTATGGTGGAGGGTCTCCAGTTAGGGTACAGTTTGGTGGAGGGTCTTCAGTTAGGGTACAGTATGGTGGAGGGTCTCCAGTTAGGGTACAGTATGGTGGAGGGTCTCCGGTTAGGGTACAGTATGGTGGAGGGTCTCCAGTTAGGGTACAGTATGGTGGAGGGTCTCCAGTTAGGGTGCAGTATGGTGGAGGGTCTCCAGTTAGGGTACAGTATGGTGGAGGGTCTACAGTTAGGGTACGGTATGGTGGAGGGTCTACAGTTAGGGTACAGTATGGTGGAGGGTCTCCAGTTAGGGTACAGTATGGTGGAGGGTCTCCGGTTCGGGTACAGTATGGTGGAGGGTCTCCAGTTAGGGTACAGTATGGTGGAGGGTCTTCAGTTAGGGTAAAGTATGGTGGAGGGTCTCCGGTTAGGGTACAGTATGGTGGAGGGTCTCCGGTTAGGGTACAGTATGGTGGAGGGTCTACAGTTAGGGTACAGTATGGTGGAGGGTCTCCAGTTAGGGTACAGTATGGTGGAGGGTCTTCAGTTAGGGTAAAGTATGGTGGAGGGTCTCCGGTTAGGGTACAGTATGGTGGAGGGTCTCCGGTTAGGGTACAGTATGGTGGAGGGTCTACAGTTAGGGTACAGTATGGTGGAGGGTCTCCAGTTAGGGTACAGTATGGTGGAGGGTCTACAGTTAGGGTACAGTATGGTGGAGGGTCTCCGGTTAGGGTGCAGTATGATGGGGGGTCTCCAGTTAGGGTGCAGTATGGTGGAGGGTCTCCGGTTAGGGTACAGTATGGTGGAGGGTCTTCAGTTAGGGTAAAGTATGGTGGAGGGTCTCCGGTTAGGGTGCAGTATGGTGGAGGGTCTTCAGTTAGGGTGCAGTATGATGGGGGGTCTCCAGTTAGGGTGCAGTATGGTGGAGGGTCTCCGGTTAGGGTGCAGTATGGTGGAGGGTCTCCGGTTAGGGTACAGTATGGTGGAGGGTCTCCGGTTAGGGTGCAGTATGGTGGAGGGTCTCCGGTTAGGGTGCAGTATGATGGGGGGTCTCCAGTTAGGGTGCAGTATGGTGGAGGGTCTCCGGTTAGGGTGCAGTATGATGGGGGGTCTCCAGTTAGGGTGCAGTATGGTGGAGGGTCTCCGGTTAGGGTACAGTATGGTGGAGGGTCTTCAGTTAGGGTAAAGTATGGTGGAGGGTCTCCGGTTAGGGTGCAGTATGGTGGAGGGTCTTCAGTTAGGGTGCAGTATGATGGGGGGTCTCCAGTTAGGGTGCAGTATGGTGGAGGGTCTCCGGTTAGGGTGCAGTATGGTGGAGGGTCTCCAGTTAGGGTGCAGTATGGTGGAGGGTCTCCGGTTAGGGTGCAGTATGGTGGAGGGTTTCCAGTTAGGGTACAGTATGGTGGAGGGTCTCCGGTTAGGGGTAACATTATTGGGCAGGATGTCATTTCTTTGAAATATGTAGCATGAAATGACACCAAAGTAACAAAAAAGTGTTGTAATAACATACAAAACTTCTTTTCATGAGACCAGGATGCTGTATAATCTGTTTATAATAGTTTTACATCCTCTCAGTTTTTAATAGTTTTACAACCTCTCAGGGACAAACAGCATCATCATGTCATTTGTCCATAAATCTCAGTAGTTTGCTGTAGGATCTGATCTGAAACACGTGTTTTTACACCCTGGAGACATGGAACAGCTCGACAAAACAAAACATTTCTGATGTTCACATCAACTTGTGGTTAAATCACACACACACATTCATATGCTGTATATATCTGTGTGTCTGCCCTGAGGCCTCCTCTCCTTTTACCAGTTTGTTTGGTCTGTTGAGGCTCACTTACTTCACAGCTTCCAAACAAACAGACAAACACCGGCCCCCCCACCGGCCCTCCTACCGGCCCGTCCACCTCCGCCGCCGCTGAGCAGGGACCCGCCGCCACCCTCTCAGTATTTCAGACGATGCAGCCGGGAATCCAGCTAATTACCTCCCAACGACCCCTGCGACGGGCTGACCTGCGCCGGCAGGAGAGGCAACATTAACATGCGCTGATGCAAATGAAATGTGTCCCCGCGCTGCTCTGCAGCTCGGCTTATCAAAAAGTGATGACCCCCGGCTAATGATGAGCGAGCGATGGGCCCCCCGCCGGGGGAGGGGCCATTGTTCCGTCTGAGGTTTTTACATTAAAGATGGATGTCGGAGCGGAGCGTGTGGGAGGGTGAGGGGGAGGCCGGGCGGGAAGCGGGCCGGTTGACTCCGGCTCTGACCTCTTAAATCTTCACCTCAGGTGTTTGTTTCTCTGCCGCCTCCTTTTTGTCCTGCGGCCTCCAAGTAATGCGAGACAAGCGCGCGGCTGCGGGGCACAACAGCGCCGGCGTCCGGCGGGGACGTGACCCGCTCACCGCCCGCCTGATGTGGTGCAGATGTGGTGCAGATGTTGGTTCTGTGGGAGCGTTTAAACCAATGTGCTGCTGCTCATTTAGACCAGGAGCCGCACAAAGAGCGGCCGTAAACAATGAGGAGCGTCTCCATGGCAACCGGGGCCCCATCTGTTCCGTGCTAATGACCTCCAGCACCGCTTTAATTAAACCGACACACACACACCTGAGAGCCGCTGGTTTCCAGTCTGCTCTGAGGTCAGTTTCACCGCCAACAAACTGTGAACTGCACACAGGTGGCCGCGTGACGCGCATCAGGTGTGACGCGGTTCTGGTTCTAGTTCTGGTTCTGGTTCTGTTCCAGACCACAACCAGAACCAGAACCAGAAATCCTGTTTTCTGTCTGTCACACTGTGTTATCTTTGCTGTTTTTCACACATGCAGCTAAAGAAATGGGAACAAATCTTAATTCCAGTCTAAAACCCACAAAGAGCTTCTAGATTATTCATTTCTGGTGGCATAAAACAGTTTAATCATTTAATTTATATTAATTGTTCCATAATTAGTCATTAGATTATATCTTATATCCCTTTTTTAAGCTTTAAATTGAATCTTATTTACTTTTTCTTGATGTTGAATAATATATAATTCTTATTATTGTCTGTTTTTTTCCTACTTTTCTACTTTTAGACGTGATAACGTTCATTATTTTTGGGATTAGGATTTTTTTTAAACTGAATTTCTTATATTAATTTGACTCTTTTGGTAACTGAAAGCAGTTTTAACGTAAATGTACAAAAAAGTTGAAACTATGAAGCTGTTTTTCACAGATGCAGCTAAAGAAATGGGAACAAATGATGTGTCTCTGTGACAGGCTGCTGGGAACAAAGTGCCTAAAGATCCAGTTTAAAACGGCTTCTTTGCTAAGTTGTCTGATCTGTGTGGACACAACACTGGTCCAGGACTCTGGGTCAGGACTCTTAAAGGTCAGAAGGCTGGTTGGAAGGATAACTTCTCTACAATAGAAGCGGTTTTTAAAGGAAGTTTAACAAACTTAACAGTCAAACTGAGTTTTATATTATTAATATTATTATTTTATGTTTATATTAAATATATTGAAGCCCTTAGTTGTATTTGTCCAGTTTGAAGTGAAATAATGAAAATAATACAGACTGCATGCGTACTGTAGACAGTTTATTCCTCCTCTGACAGAATCCTTTGTCTTTATTATTCCATAAACTGGATGGAAACATTTCCTCTAACAGCTCTGATATAAACTGAATTATTATTAATAATTACAACATTAAGCTGTTACTGCACAGTTAAAACTTCCTGCATTTTATCCAATTAAAATGCTTCATTTAGAGCATGTTTAAAACAGCAGGATTATTTCATTATAGAGATAAATAAACATGCGTATTATTCACCTTCTGGTTACAAAAACAGTGAATAAAGCTGATTTTATCTGTGTTTGTTTAAGGTTTGCAGCTTTATCTGCCGGAGGTCCAGAGTTTCCTCTGAGTGAAGCAGATTAAGAAAGTTTCTTTAGAGCACAGGAAGAAAGGGATGGAGGTCGTAAGCGTTTGTTTAGAGGACTCAGAGCATGAAAGTCTGAGCTGCAGGGATTCAGTCCTGAGCGACCTCACAGCCTAAAAAACACAGCCGATATAATTCAGCCGGAGAGCTCGGGTGGATTTACCCCCCTTGTTAAAACCCCCCCTCATTATTTACCCCCCTCATTATTTACACGCTCGTTAGTGATAAATGGAAAGTGTGACTTTATGAGACGGGAGGACTGAACAGAGCAGGGTCTGCTCAGCTCCCCTGATCTGACTCCTGGACCCTGTCAGTCTGAGCAGAGGGCAGCTTTAACCCCGAATCATTTAACCTGAATCTGCAGAAAACAAGATGGAGGAAGAAGCCGGAGTTTCATGAGTTCAGTTTCAAGTTCAGTTTCATTAGTTCATTCAGTTTCATGTTGAGTTTCATGTTCATTTCAATCCCAGAGTTCGCTGACTATGGCTGTGTTCCAAGCCGCATACTTCTCCTACTACTCCTACTAACGTTTGAGTAAGCGAGAAGTTCCCGGATGCATACTAGATTCTCCTAAATGTTGGGTATGCATCATGAGGTTACTACTCATACTCAAACTACCCAAGATGCAACGTAACGTGACGTCGCCGATCGTCATTTCCTGTCAAAACGGCAGTTTCAAGCTAGCTACAACGAGGGTAGCTTCACTTCCTGTTTTCAAAACAAAAGCACCAATTGTATGGTAATGGCTTTCCCTATGATAAAAGGCAACGGGTATTTTATTTTGTGAAAATAACAGGAAGTGCGTTGCTCACTGCGGCTAGTTTTAGTAGCGTCGAATTCGTGGGATCAAAATTGTAAACAGCCGGTATTTTGTCAGGTTTTCAACACGTTGGGGATCTAAACGACTACTTTCTCACCTGAAAATGTTTCAAATGTTGCTAAAGTTTACAGAGTTTAGAGCTTAAGAGAAATCAGCTTCAGGCCGGCTGATTTCGGCTCGGGCAGGAGCGAAATGCATTGTGGGTAAACGCTCTGCATACTGTCTGATCGATGAGTATGCAGTATGCAGTATGTAGTATGTAGTATGTAGTATGTAGTATGTAGTATGTAGTATGTAGTATGCGGTTTCGAACACAGCCTGTGTTCATTCATGGCTGTTTGCAGCATTTAAATCTGTTCTGCTGTCCACTTTGGGTTTATTTCTGCAGGGTTCAGTGTACGTAATGATAATAAATGAAAACAACACAACAAAAGCCTAATAAAACATAATAACCTTTGAAAACACAATCAAATGTAAAGGTGGTCCAACAAAATATTAATGGCTTCTAAATACCAACAGCTTATTTCATATTTCCCTTTTTATTTTTTCTGTAATTCAAAAAGACTGAATTGAGATTTCTGAAGCAGAAAGTTCACACGTAAATAATACGACTACATTTATTTTCACTTTGGGTTAGTTGGGTTGGTGTAGCTTGGTTAGGGTTAGCGTTAGTTGGGTTGAGTTAGTTGAGTTGGGTTAGTTGGGTTAGGGTTAGTTGGGTTAGCGTTAGTTGGGTTAGGTTAGGGTTAGCTGGGTTGGTTTAGGGTTAGTTGGGTTGGGTTAGTTGGGTTAGGGTTAGTTGGGTTTGTTGGGTTGGGTTAGTTGGGTTGGGTTAGTTGGGTTGGTGTAGCTGGGTTAGTTAGGTTGGGTTAGTTGGGTTAGGGTTAGTTGGGTTGGTGTAGCTGGGTTAGTTGGGTTAGGGTTAGTTGGGTTGGTGTAGCTTGGTTAGGGTTAGTTGGGTTTGCGTTTGTTGGGTTGGGTTAGTTGGGTTGGTGTTAGATGGGTTAGGGTTAGTTGGGTTGGTGTAGCTTTGTTAGGGTTAGTTGGGTTGGGTTAGTTAGGTTGGGTTGGCGTTAGTTGGGTTGGGTTAGTTGGGTTGGTGTTAGATGGGTTAGGGTTAGTTGGGTTGGTGTAGCTTTGTTAGGGTTAGTTGGGTTAGCGTTAGTTAGGTTGGGTTAGTTGGGTTGGTGTTAGATGGGTTAGGGTTAGTTGGATTGAGTTAGTTGGGTTGGTGTAGCTGGGTTAGTTGGGTTGGTGTTGCTGGGTTAGTTGGGTTAGTGTTAGTTGGGTTAGGGTTAGTTGGGTTGGTGTAGCTGGGTTAGGGTTAGTTGGGTTGGTGTAGCTGGGTTAGTTGGGTTGGTGTTGCTGGGTTAGTTGGGTTAGTGTTAGTTGGGTTAGGGTTAGTTGGGTTGGTGTAGCTTTGTTAGGGTTAGTTGTGTTAGTGTTAGTTGGGTTGGGTTAGTTGGGTTGGTGTTAGATGGGTTGGTGTAGCTGGGTTAGTTGGGTTAAGGTTAGTTGGGTTAGGGTTAGTTGGGTTACGGTTAGTTGGGTTGGTGTAGCTGGGTTAGGGTTAGTTGGGTTGGTGTTGATGGGTTAGTTGGGTTAGGGTCAGTTGGGTTGGTGTTGATGGGTTAGTTGGGTTAGGGTTAGTTGGGTTGGTTTGGGTTAGTTGGGTTGGTGTTAGTTGGGTTAGGGTTAGTTGGGTTACGGTTAGTTGGGTTGGTGGAGCTGGGTTAGGGTTAGTTGGGTTGGGTTAGTTGGGTTGGTGTAGTTGGGTTGGTGTTAGTTGGGTTACGGTTACTTGGGTTAGGGTTAGCTGGGTTGGGTTAGTTGGGTTGGTGTAGCTTGGTTAGGGTTAGTTGGGTTGGATTAGTTGGGTTGGTGTTGCTGGGTTAGTGTTAGTTGGGTTGGTGTTGCTGGGTTAGTGTTAGTTGGGTTAGTGTTAGTTGGGTTAGGGTTAGTTGGGTTACGGTTAGTTGGGTTAGGGTTAGTTGGGTTGGTGTTGCTGGGTTAGTTGGGTTGGGGTTAGTTGGGTTGGTGTTGCTGGGTTAGTTGGGTTGGGGTTAGTTGGGTTGGGGTTAGTTGGGTTGGTGTAGCTTTGTTAGGGTTAGTTGGGTTGGGTTAGTTAGGTTGGGTTGGCGTTAGTTGGGTTGGGTTAGTTGGGTTGGTGTTAGATGGGTTAGGGTTAGTTGGGTTGGTGTAGCTTTGTTAGGGTTAGTTGGGTTAGCGTTAGTTAGGTTGGGTTATTTGGGTTGGTGTTAGATGGGTTAGGGTTAGTTGGATTGGGTTAGTTGGGTTGGTGTAGCTGGGTTAGTTGGGTTGGTGTTGCTGGGTTAGTTGGGTTAGTGTTAGTTGGGTTGGTGTGGCTGGGTTAGTTGGGTTGGTGTTGCTGGGTTAGTTGGGTTAGTGTTAGTTGGGTTGGTGTGGCTGGGTTAGTTGGGTTAGTGTTAGTTGGGTTAGGCTTAGTTGGGTTGGTGTTGCTGGGTTACTTGGGTTAGGGTTAGTTGGGTTGGTGTGCCTGGGTTAGTTGGGTTAGTGTTAGTTGGGTTGGGGTTAGTTTGGTTGGTGTTGCTGGGTTAGTTGGGTTAGTGTTAGTTGGGTTGGGGTTAGTTGGGTTACGGTTAGTTGGGTTAGGCTTAGTTGGGTTGGTGTTGCTGGGTTAGTGTTAGTTGGGTTAGGGTTAGTTGGGTTAGTGTTAGTTGGGTTAGTTGGGTTAGGGTTAGTTGGGTTGGTGTTGCTGGGTTAGTTGGGTTAGTGTTAGTTGGGTTGGGGTTAGTTGGGTTACGGTTAGTTGGGTTAGGCTTAGTTGGGTTGGTGTTGCTGGGTTAGTGTTAGTTGGGTTAGGGTTAGTTGGGTTAGTGTTAGTTGGGTTAGTTGGGTTAGGGTTAGTTGGGTTGGTGTTGCTGCGTTAGTTGGGCTAGTGTTAGTTGGGTTAGGGTTAGTTGGGTTGGTGTTGCTGGGTTAGTTGGGTTAGGGTTAGTTGGGTTGGGGTTAGTTGGGTTACGGTTAGTTGGGTTGGTGTGGCTGGGTTAGTTGGGTTAGTGTTAGTTGGGTTGGGTTATTTGGGTTGGTGTTAGATGGGTTAGGGTTAGTTGGATTGGGTTAGTTGGGTTGGTGTAGCTGGGTTAGTTGGGTTGGTGTTGCTGGGTTAGTTGGGTTAGTGTTAGTTGGGTTGGTGTGGCTGGGTTAGTTGGGTTGGTGTTGCTGGGTTAGTTGGGTTAGTGTTAGTTGGGTTGGTGTGGCTGGGTTAGTTGGGTTAGTGTTAGTTGGGTTAGGCTTAGTTGGGTTGGTGTTGCTGGGTTACTTGGGTTAGGGTTAGTTGGGTTGGTGTGCCTGGGTTAGTTGGGTTAGTGTTAGTTGGGTTGGGGTTAGTTTGGTTGGTGTTGCTGGGTTAGTTGGGTTAGTGTTAGTTGGGTTGGGGTTAGTTGGGTTACGGTTAGTTGGGTTAGGCTTAGTTGGGTTGGTGTTGCTGGGTTAGTGTTAGTTGGGTTAGGGTTAGTTGGGTTAGTGTTAGTTGGGTTAGTTGGGTTAGGGTTAGTTGGGTTGGTGTTGCTGGGTTAGTTGGGTTAGTGTTAGTTGGGTTGGGGTTAGTTGGGTTACGGTTAGTTGGGTTAGGCTTAGTTGGGTTGGTGTTGCTGGGTTAGTGTTAGTTGGGTTAGGGTTAGTTGGGTTAGTGTTAGTTGGGTTAGTTGGGTTAGGGTTAGTTGGGTTGGTGTTGCTGCGTTAGTTGGGCTAGTGTTAGTTGGGTTAGGGTTAGTTGGGTTGGTGTTGCTGGGTTAGTTGGGTTAGGGTTAGTTGGGTTGGGGTTAGTTGGGTTACGGTTAGTTGGGTTGGTGTGGCTGGGTTAGGGTTAGTTGGGTTGGTGTTGCTGCGTTAGTTGGGCTAGTGTTAGTTGGGTTGGGGTCAGTTGGGTTAGGGTTAGTTGGGTTGGTGTGGCTGGGTTAGGGTTAGTTGGGTTGGTGTTGCTGCGTTAGTTGGGCTAGTGTTAGTTGGGTTGGGGTTAGTTGGGTTAGGGTTAGTTGGGTTGGTGTTGCTGGGTTAGTTGGGTTAGGGTTGATTGGGTTACGGTTAGTTGGGTTGGTGTGGCTGGGTTAGGGTTAGTTGGGTTGGTGTTGCTGCGTTAGTTGGGTTAGGGTTAGTTGGGTTAGGGTTAGTTGGGTTACGGTTAGTTGGGTTGGTGTGGCTGGGTTAGGGTTAGTTGGGTTGGTGTTGCTGGGTTAGTTGGGTTAGTGTTAGTTGGGTTGGTGTTGCTGCGTTAGTTGGGTTAGGGTTAGTTGGGTTGGGGTTAGTTGGGTTACGGTAAGTTGGGTTGGTGTGGCTGGGTTAGTTGGGTTAGTGTTAGTTGGGTTGGTGTTGCTGGGTTAGTTGGGTTAGTGTTAGTTGGGTTGGTGTTGCTGGGTTAGTTGGGTTAGTGTTAGTTGGGTTGGTGTTGCTGGGTTAGTTGGGTTAGTGTTAGTTGGGTTGGTGTTGCTGGGTTAGTTGGGTTGGGTTAGTTGTTTGCGTTTATTGGCAGTGGAAATATTTCATGTCTGTATATAACATAATAATCAGGGCCGTCTCTTTCATAGCTCTAAGATTTCTTACTTGTTATTGAAATGATGAATATCAGATCCCTTCAGCAATAAAAATGGCTTCAGTCCAATCCTCCAACAAAGGATGCACAGATTTTGTTGACTGCATCCCAGATAAGGAAAGATGAACCTTTATACATAACAGAAAATGTCCTCCTGACTAATTACCAGATACTATATGAGCTTTAATGTATGTCCATTCATATAAACTCTGGGTGACCAATATGAGCCGTTAAAAATAAAGTTTGAACAAATGAAACATCCTGATGGACTCAGGAGGATGGAGCAGGTGGCAGGTGGTTATCGTTCTTACTTTTTAAATAAATGTAAACACAGGCGTAGGAACGTGGGGGCATGGGGGGGACATGTCCCATCCAAAAAGGATTTGATATCTCTCAGGTTTCATTCCTACATCTACATTTCAGACCCAAACACACTCGGCTGGTTTTGCTGGTGGTTAACTCGCTCCTGATTGGCTGCTGTGGTCAGACTTGTGATTGGAGGAGGATCTGCAGAGGGGACAAACAGCAGAGTAAATGTTTCTGTGACACGACGCCGTCTCCTTGACCCAGAGCCGGCGGACACTCCCGCCCACCTCCCACCTCGGGGGGTGTTTGGGTCTTCGGGGCCTCTCAGACCTTGACTGACTGATTAATGGACTGGACGGCAGTCAGCTGGTGAGATTAGAGGAGCGCCGCCTCCTCGTCTGGGGACGCCACTGCAAAGAGAAACATCCAGCAGCCTTCGTGCCAAACCCCCCCCCCACCACCTACCCTGGAATCTCAGACGTTGGGGAAATTAACGCTGGGATGGAGGAGTGGGGGGGGGCGGGTGAAGGCAAACTGCTTGCCAAGCCATCTGAGATCTTCCTCCTCCTCTCTCCTCTTTTTCGATTTTGTTTGTGCCCGCTGCCGATTCCCCGGCCGGAGTTTTTCGGCTCGGCGTCAAATCCCCGCCGTCCTCACGGATTCTCCAGATCTCATTACAGTCAATGAGGCTGCAAAGACTTTCAGATCAAAGTGAAAGACTTCAGCAACTGGAGGAGGCAGGAGGGTTGTTTTAAAGGAGGGGGGGGGGGGGCTGGTGTTTGCCAAAGCATGCGAGAGCCATCCAGGAACACACTTAGCTGTAAACTTTACAGGAGCGCCTTCCTTTTTCCTGCCTCTGCCGCACATGTTTAAACCCAACCCAACTGCGTTGGTCCGCAAGGGTAACGTAGTGTTGTCACAATTTGGCCCGCAAAATTGAGTATATATAGGTATAACTATAGGTTTATCTATCCACCCCGATTTGACTGTTATCAGTCAATTCAATAGACGTTATCAGCACACATCGGTCCCATTTATATGGGCTCAGGTTGGGACCATTATTTCAGAAGGCCTGTTATCAGACATGTGCTGTTGTTTTGTTTTTCAACTTTATTGACCAAACGTGCAACTCTCATAATATATTCATCATAAATATATTATACGCACGAAATATATACGTATAATCTGTCTTTTTGCGACTATAAATAACACTTCTTTGCAAACCGGAAGTACTACGAGTTCGGTGCTGATTTTGTATGATGTTACACAGAGGTGGGTAGTAACGAGTTACATTTACTTGAGTAAGTTTTTGGAAACACAGATAACACAATAAAAGCCTAATAAAACATAATAACCTTTGAAAACACAATCAAATGTAAAGGTGGTCCAACAAAATATTAATGGCTTCTAAATACCAACAGCTTATTTCATATTTCCCTTTTTATTTTTTCTGTAATTCAAAAAGACTGAATTGAGATTTCTGAAGCAGAAAGTTCACACGTAAATAATACGACTACATTTATTTTCACTTTGGGTTAGCTGGGTTGGTGTTGCTGGGTTAGTTGGGTTAGTGTTGCTGGGTTAGTTGGGTTAGTGTTAGTTGTTCGTGTTTATTGGCAGTGGAAATATTTCATGTCTGTATATAATATATAATAATCAGGGTTACTTTGGTTAGGGTTAGTGTTAGTGTTAGCTTTGTTTTTGTTTTTCAACTTTATTGACCAAACGTGTATCTCTCATAATATATTCATCATAAATATATTATACGCACAAAATATATACGTATAATCTGTCTTTTTTTGCGACTGTAAAGTAAGACTATAAGAAAGTGTCCCCTGTGTGACTTAAATGAGGTGGAAAATGAGATGCATTTTGCGTTTTACTGTCCTTTTTACCATGTATTTAGACTTAAGCTCTTCCTTAAATTGACCTTGGAATGTCATGATTTGTTTTCTATGTCCGATGAGTGCAGACTTACATATTTGTTTAGCGAAAAAGTGTTTTATTTAGCCCAATATGTGTTGGAAGCTTACCAACAGCACAGGGGCGCGCTTTGTGTTTGAGTGGGGTTGTTGTCTACTGAGGACCGTATATGTTGGATCAGCCACCCATGCGGGCTGGTCACGTGACCATACTCAATCTCAGCGGCGGGACGGGTTAGCTTTAGCATTAGCAGTCGTAGCAAACAAAGAAAGAAACAGATGAAAAATGTCAGAACCAACGGTGGGAAATGAAGACGCAGACGAGGCCTCATACTGAAAGCATGTTTACCTTACAAAGAGTGAGAAACAGCAGCTACATTATGTGTCTTCTGTGGCAACCAAAACAAACGCACATTTCAGCAGAAACTCAACATCTAACTTGAGGAAACATGTAGCGCTAAGTTTCCTAAACTCGTTTTCCCCCCATGGATAGGTGAATGTTTGTTTTTTAGGTTACATATGGGTTACATATGTTTTAAACATTTCCTAAGTCTCTTTTATTTTTTATTGAAGTTCTTGAATTTACCTGGATTATTTTAATTTAAGCTATTTTGTAATTATAATAATTCATTTTTATTTATTTATTTTATCAATTGGATGAACTCTAATTTGCCTAAAGATGATTATTTAGTATCTTTGTCTGTCTGATTGAATGCTTGTGTTAACAAATAAATCAGACGTAACTCAACAGTTACTCGGTACTTGAGGAGTTTTTTCACCTCTTACTCAAGTAATTATTTGGATGAATACTTTTACTTTTACTTGAGTCATATTATTCTGAAGTAACGGTACTTTTACTTTAGTAAAATTTTTGGCTGCTCTACCCACCTCTGGTGTTACATGGTGCGGCTCTAAAAGTATCTGAAGTGTAATTACTAGTTCAGCTGCACTAGATATTTCATATATTCAGTAGATATATGTTTTTAAAAACCCTACTTTGCAAACTTAAAAGAACTACAAATATGGAGCTAATTTGTATCAGATACACAGCACGGCACAAGGAAGTTGTAGTTTCTCTTAAAAACGGGCGTATTTCTTCAAATTTGGAGTGGTAAATATTAAATTGAGAGTACGATGAGAGATTTAAAGGGGTGGAAAACACATTTATGTGATCAGTTTTTAAATACGCAATCCAAAAACAACGCGTTCATGATTTTGGGGGCCAAATTGTGACAATACTACGTTTTCCCTTGTGGACCAAAGTAGTTATAACACGTTTTTCTGTGAGACTGGGTTGTTAAATCTGTCACTTTTGCCTGATTTTTGATGCTGGTTGTTTTTCTCAATATGTGGAGTATTTAAAAAGAACAAATTCACCATAAAACTGATGGAAAGGATATGAAGAAAAACAGAAAATAGTAAATAAAACATGCGATGAAAGTTTAAACTAAATAAACAGACCAAATGAAAACATTAATTATTTTAAATGATTAAATTATTTTGGGTTTGACCTGTTCGATGGACAGAAGCAGGTCTGAGCAGCTTCCCTTCATCCTCTGAGAGAAACACTGATCTGCGTTAAATGTAACCCATAAAGAATGAATCATTAGGATACCTCAGAACTTACAGAGTGTTTTCTGCCACCCGAAGTCAACAATCCTGCATAAACAGCAGCCTGACATGCATACATTCAGCTCCGTGTCGGACATAAATCCTCCGGGCCTCCAGGTTTAACATATTCATTACCTTCGGCCTGCAGCTCATTTCCGAGTCGCTCAGCAGTGATGATACTCGGCGCCGGATGTCCTGGGCAGGACTCCCCGGGCCTGAGCGTGAATAAATTGACCCGGTCGCAGCAAAGTGTGTCGTAATGAGGGCGAGACGTGTCGGGCGGAGCCCTCGCTGTGATCCACTGTACACCACCAGCGCTGATTTATGGGGACGCTCAGGAGGAGCTTTCATTCACTTCCTGCTCTTTGTATTCAGATCAGTCACATGACTCTGAGTCGGTCTGACCTCAGATCTGCTTCTTCTTCTCTTGGTTTACCTTCAACACCGACCAGTGTCTTCCTCCCAGAACTGATAAAGGAATCAAACCTCTTCTTAGTGGCTCCTGGTTTACAGATAAATAAGCTTAAAGGGACATAGAGGACCGGTTAAAAGTCCAACTGCAGGTTTAGGACTTTAACTACAACTCCCAAGATGCATTTCAACAAAAAAGGAAATACTAAAGTCAAAAGTTTGAGAGAAAAATGAAAGACTTTGGCTGTGTTCCAAACCGCATACTTCTCCTACTACTCATACTAACTTTCTGAGTTAGTATGCGAGTTTGAGTAAGCAGAAGTTCCCGGATGCATACTAGATTCTCCTAAATGTTGGGTATGCATCATGAGGTTACTACTCATACTCAAACTACCCAAGATGCAACGTAACGTGACGTCGCCGATCGTCATTTCCTGTCAAAACGGCAGTTTCAAGCTAGCTACAACGAGGGTAGGTTCACTTCCTGTTTTCAAAACAAAAGCACCAATTGTATGGTAATGGCTTTCCCTATGATAAAAGGCAACGGGTATTTTATTTTGTGAAAATAACCGGAAGTGCGTTGCTCACTGCGGCTAGCTTTAGCGCTGAATTCGTGGGAACAAAATTGTAAACAGCCGGTATTTTGTCAGGTTTTCAACACGTTGGGGATCTAAACGACTACTTTCTCACCTGAAAATGTTTCAAATGTTGCTAAAGTTTACAGAGTTTAGAGCTTAAGAGAAATCAGCTTCAGGTCGGCTGATTTCTGCTCGGGCAGGAGCGAAATGCATTGTGGGTAAACGCTCTGCATACTGTCTGATCGATGAGTATGCCGTATGCAGTATGCAGTATGAAGTATGCAGTATGCAGTATGCAGTATGCAGTATGTAGTATGCAGTATGCAGTATGCAGTATGTAGTATGCAGTATGTAGTATGGAAGTATGCAGTATGTAGCATGCAGTATGTAGTATGCAGTATGTAGTATGTAGTATGCAGTATGCAGTATGTAGTATGCAGTATGTAGTATGCAGTATGTAGTATGCAGTATGCAGTATGTAGTATGCAGTATGCAGTATGTAGTATGCAGTATGCAGTATGCAGTATGCAGTATGCAGTATGTAGTATGCAGTATGCAGTATGCAGTATGCAGTATGTAGTATGCAGTATGCAGTATGCAGTATGCAGTATGCAGTATGCAGTATGCAGTATGTAGTATGTAGTATGCAGTATGCAGTATGCAGTATGCAGAATGCAGTATGTAGTATGTAGTATGCAGTATGCAGTATGCAGTATGCAGTATGTAGTATGCAGTATGTAGTATGTAGTATGTAGTATGTAGTATGTAGTATGCAGTATGTAGTATGTAGTATGTAGTATGCAGTATGCAGTATGTAGTATGTAGTATGTCGTTTCGAACACAGCCCAAGAGAATGAATCCACCGACAAATGTTTGGATCAAAGTACAGAAGGTCAAAGGTCAGAGTTAACAGTTCAGGCTCCACCTGTGGTTCTCCACCCTGAACAGAACCTGGACCCCCCAGGCTGCTGGGCGGGTGGGGGGATGAGGATCTGACTTTGTGACCTTGGGCTGTACAACACTCAGTGTGTCGAACATGAGGCTCCCGGTGCGCCGCCCCCCCCCCCCTTCGCACATTTGGGCTCCTTTGTTGCGCTTTGTTCTGGTTGGTCGCAGCCCTCCTCTGAGGCTCAGAACAAGAAGAAGAAGAAGAAGAGGAGGAGGAGGAGAAGGAGGAGGAGGTGTGGAAAACTTCTCAGCCCCTCAGGTCCCCGCGCTGGGCCTCTCTATGCCCGCATCCCTGCATCCTAACCCCCCCCCCCCCACACACACACACACACACACACACTCAGCATCTGCTCAGAGGATGAATAAATGAAGCCCCCCCCCCCTCCCACTGACAGAGGCCTGTCTTAATTGTGGCTGAAAGCTGGCTTTTCTCCCTGCTAATTAGCAGATTGCGGCGTTAAATGATTCAAAAAGTCGGGGCTTATCCGGCCGCCGCCGATCATCACTTATTCAGGCGGCGCGCGGCGCTCTGCGCTCGCGGTAAATTAATTTACTCCAATTAGCAGCCGCTGTCAGCGCGCATCACCGTCTCCTGGCGTCTTTAAAAAGTAATGCTCTTACTTTGTCCTCTGGTTTGGTTACATCTGATGTGCGCTGGAGGGGAACGGAGCAAACATAAAGAGACCACAGGAAGTGACACGCGCGCACGCAGAGACGCACCGACGGGATGAGGAACAGATTCCTGCTGGCAGCGGAGCGGGAACCTGTTCCTCTGCCAGAGGCAGGAGGACAGATGAGGCCCGGAGAGGAAGAAGAAGCTCAGAGGAGGAACACCTGAGCAGGTGGGTTAGGAAGCAGAGCCGCAGCTGTCAGTCAGGGCCACGTCACACAGCTGATCCAGAGTAGTTATGGAATACTCTATTCCTTTTACTGACCCGAGTTTGTATGAGTCACTCACTTAAATGAATCGCGTTTTCGAGTCACTTGAATCAGTCACCCAGAGTGTGCGCCACAGAATGTACAAAGCACGTCCCAAATCATTGTGAAAAAGGCTAAAAATCAAGAAGTCTCCAAGGTGAAACATTTAGTTTTCTTTCTTTCTCTCTAAATAAATGCAAATAACCCAAACAGCCAATAAATTAACATTCAGTGTGAAACAGTGCAAAATTATGATAAAATGTATGAAACTGTGCACAAATAAAACATTTAAATAACCTAAACAATAGTGCAAAAATAATAATATTCTAACATTCAACACCATTAGAATAAAATAATTATGTACAGAATGAATGAACTCCCGCTTCCTTCAAAATAAAGCCGGAAGGGAGAGGGAGCGAGTGAGCTGTGAGTCCTGAATCGTGAGTCCTGAATCGTGAGTCCTGAATCGTGAGTCCTGAATCGTGAGTCCTGAATCACGAGTCCTGAATCGTGAGTCCTGATTCGTGAGTCCTGAATCGTGAGTCCTGAATCGTGAGTCCTGAATCACGAGTCCTGAATCACGAGTCCTGAATCACGAGTCCTGAATCATTAGTCCTGAATCATGAGTCCTGAATCATTAGTCCTGAATCATGAGTCCTGAATCATGAGTCCTGAATCGTGAGTCCTGAATCTTGAGTCCTGAATCGTGAGTCCTGAATCGTGAGTCCTGAATCGTGAGTCCTGAATCGTGAGTCCTGAATCCTGAGTCCTGAATCCTGAGTCCTGAATCGTGAGTCCTGAATCCTGAGTCCTGAATCGTGAGTCCTGAATCGTGAGTCCTGATAGTGAGTCCTGAATCATGAGTCCTGAATCGTGAGTCCTGAATCGTGAGTCCTGAATCTTGAGTCCTGAATCGTGAGTCCTGAATCGTGAGTCCTGAATCGTGAGTCCTGAATCACGAGTCCTGAATCACGAGTCCTGAATCACGAGTCCTGAATCACGAGTCCTGAATCACGAGTCCTGAATCGTGAGTCCTGAATCGTGAGTCCTGAATCGTGAGTCCTGAATCGTGAGTCCATAATCACGAGTCCTGAATCGTGAGTCCTGAATCGTGAGTCCGGAATCGTGAGTCCTGAATCGTGAGTCCTGAATCGTGAGTCCTGAATCGCGAGTCCTGAATCGTGAGTCCTGATTCGTGAGTCCTGAATCGTGAGTCCTGAATCGTGAGTCCTGAATCGTGAGTCCTGAATCACGAGTCCTGAATCACGAGTCCTGAATCACGAGTCCTGAATCATTAGTCCTGAATCAGGAGTCCTGAATCATGAGTCCTGAATCGTGAGTCCTGAATCGTGAGTCCTGAATCGTGAGTCCTGAATCGTGAGTCCTGAATCGTGAGTCCTGATTCGTGAGTCCTGAATCGTGAGTTCTGATTCGTGAGTCCTGAATCCTGAGTCCTGAATCATGAGTCCTGAATCGTGTGTCCTGAATCGTGAGTCCTGAATCGTGAGTCCTGAATCGTGAGTCCATAATCACGAGTCCTGAATCGTGAGTCCTGATTCGTGAGTCCTGAATCGTGAGTCCTGAATCGTGAGTCCTGAATCACGAGTCCTGAATCACGAGTCCTGAATCACGAGTCCTGAATCATTAGTCCTGAATCATGAGTCCTGAATCGTTAGTCCTGAATCATGAGTCCTGAATCGTGAGTCCTGAATCGTGAGTCCTGAATCTTGAGTCCTGAATCCTGAGTCCTGAATCCTGAGTCCTGAATCGTGAGTCCTGAATCGTGAGTCCTGAATCGTGAGTCCTGAATCGTGAGTCCTGAATCTTGACTCCTGAATCCTGAGTCCTGAATCGTGAGTCCTGAATCATGAGTCCTGAATCGTGAGTCCTGAATCGTGAGTCCTGAATCGTGAGTCCTGAATCGTGAGTCCTGAATCACGAGTCCTGAATCACGAGTCCTGAATCACAAGTCCTGAATCACGAGTCCTGAATCACGAGTCCTGAATCACGAGTCCTGAATCGTGAGTCCTGAATCGTGAGTCCTGAATCACGAGTCCTGAATCGTGAGTCCTGAATCACGAGTCCTGAATCCTGAGTCCTGAATCATGAGTCCTGAATCATGAGTCCTGAATCATGAGTCCTGAATCACGAGTCCTGAATCGTGAGTCCTGAATCGTGAGTCCTGAATCGTGAGTCCTGAATCACGAGTCCTGAATCGTGAGTCCTGAATCACGAGTCCTGAATCCTGAGTCCTGAATCATGAGTCCTGAATCATGAGTCCTGAATCATGAGTCCTGAATCACGAGTCCTGAATCATGAGTCCTGAATCATGAGTCCTGATTCCTGAGTCATGAGTCCTGAATCGTGAGTCCTGAATCACGAGTCCTGAATCCTGAGTCCTGAATCATGAGTCCTGAATCATGAGTCCTGAATCGTGAGTCCTGAATCATGAGTCCTGAATCACGAGTCCTGAATCCTGAGTCCTGAATCATGAGTCCTGAATCGTGAGTCCTGAATCACGAGTCCTGAATCGTGAGTCCTGAATCGTGAGTCCTGAATCTTGAGTCCTGAATCTTGAGTCCTGAATCGTGAGTCCTGAATCGTGAGTCCTGAATCGTGAGTCCTGAATCCTGAGTCCTGAATCGTGAGTCCTGAACCGTGAGTCCTGAATCACGAGTCCTGAATCACGAGTCCTGAATCACGAGTCCTGAATCACGAGTCCTGAATCACGAGTCCTGAATCATGAGTCCTGAATCACGAGTCCTGAATCCTGAGTCCTGAATCATGAGTCCTGAATCATGAGTCCTGAATCGTGAGTCCTGAATCATGAGTCCTGAATCACGAGTCCTGAATCCTGAGTCCTGAATCATGAGTCCTGATTCCTGAATCATGAGTCCTGAATCGTGAGTCCTGAATCACGAGTCCTGAATCCTGAGTCCTGAATCATGAGTCTTGAATCATGAGTCCTGAATCGTGAGTCCTGAATCACGAGTCCTGAATCACGAGTCCTGAATCCTGAGTCCTGAATCATGAGTCCTGAATCGTGAGTCCTGAATCACGAGTCCTGAATCGTGAGTCCTGAATCACGAGTCCTGAATCCTGAGTCCTGAATCCTGAGTCCTGAATCACGAGTCCTGAATCCTGAGTCCTGAATCATGAGTCCTGAATCGTGAGTCCTGAATCACGAGTCCTGAATCGTGAGTCCTGAATCATGAGTCCTGAATCGTGAGTCCTGAATCGTGAGTCCTGAATCGTGAGTCCTGAATCGTGAGTCCAGAATCGTGAGTCCTGAATCGTGAGTCCTGAATCGTGAGTCCTGAATCGTGAGTCCAGAAAGCTCTAAATAAAGAATTCCTGAGAATCAGCTGTTGTGAACAAAATGGCTTCATTTTCAGTCAGGTTGAGGCTGAACTAAAATTTTTAAAATTTAATTTCTTTGCCCTTTCAGACCTTTTACATCAGATTGGATCCGGCTTGTGTCAGATAATCAGATCAGGTTGGATGTTGTTGGGTTTATTCCAGCTGTTTGAGCGTCAGCAGCACGTTTTTCTCCTGATCTGCTGCATGTTTTCAGTCATTTCTCCTTTTTTCTCCTGATCTGCTGCATGTTTTCAGTCATTTCTCCTTTTTTCTCCTGATCTGCTGCATGTTTTCAGTCATTTCTCCTCTTTCAGCTCCTCTTCACAGCTGAGGGCCGTCGCAGAATGAATGGACCTCTTCGTTCCAGATGTTTCATCATTAAAAGTGCGGCTGCTGTAAGGCGCCGCGTAGAAACGTGGAGTCGCAGAGGCGTGCGGCGGCACTCCAGAGACGCCAGATGTTTGCGCAGAGACAATTAACTGACAGGCGTCAGGAACCCGGAGGGGACGAGTTTGGACGTCACGGCTATGGAGATCTGGTTCTGGTCCTGTTCTGGTCCTGTTCTGTTCTGGTCCTGTTCTGGTCCTGTTCTGTTCTGGTCCTGTTCTGGTCCTGTTCTGGTCCTGTTCTGGTCCTGTTCTGTTCTGGTCCTGTTCTGGTCCTGTTCTGGTCCTGTTCTGGTCCTGTTCTGGTCCTGTTCTGTTCTGGTCCTGTTCTGGTCCTGTTCTGTTCTGGTCCTGTTCTGGTCCTGTTCTGGTCCTGTTCTGGTCCTGTTCTGAGAAGTGTTTCTGCTGTCGTTCTGCTGCTGAAACCGTCTCAAACTGCTCAAACTCTACTGCTAATCACACTTTTCCATCAGGGATTCATTCAGGCTGCAGAAGCTTTCATGTGTTCATCACAATTCAGTTTCTATAGAACACCAACTGTTTAATACAATGAGCCATATTTATTAGTTTTCATATCTTTGCACAACTCTCATCATCATTATGCATCTGTTGCTTGGAAATATTAATTATTTTAATCTTCATTTACTTAGTTTCTTCTTCATTTATTGAATTTATTCCACATCTGCTTCATTAATTCTTCCTGTACTGTTTAATCCTCATTTATTGAGTTTATTTATTGAATTACTTTATTCCTTGTTTACATGGTTAATTCTTTATTTCATTTACTTACTTTTCTTCCTTTACTTGGTTTATCCAACATTAACTTACTTTGTACCACATGTTTATTCCACATTTTACGCAGTTTAGCGTCAGATCCTTGTATTTGGCCAGTAAAAGCAGATTTTGCTTTATAATTCTCGGGGTTACCATTGGGGGCGGAGCCTCTCTGAACAGGTCCACCCCACATCACCACTGAATGTAACATGCGTTTTTGGCCTGCTGACTTATTGCTGACTCTGTGATCAGATTGTTTCTATAATTTGTCCCTGAAATATTTATGGCCATGTTTGTAGCTTGTAGAGCGAGTTATTCCGTCTGTGAATCATTTATATTCCGCCGGGTTTAACTGGGACAGTTTCAAGTTGATAAAAGTTACAGAGAAACTGTGAACCACCAAAGATGTTTCAGTGTGTCGGAGGCCGGAGGAACTGAAAACCCATCGCTGACACTCCCATCATGCTTTGTTTAAGAGCGCAGAGCCTCCCGATTAACACGCTGGAAACGTTTTATGACACCAAACGCAGCAGCTGACTGCTGGCCAAACCTTCCTGTTTCCACTTTTCTGGAATCCGTGGATCCGAACACATGTTGAATCATTGTTTCAGAGTTCAACCAACAAAACGCTCCCAGATTTTCAGTTTTAAACGTTGTCAAAGTCTCAGAGTCTGCGTCCAAAAAGCTGCCCAGAGCAGACATTTCATCCTAACCGGAGTCATCTGGACGTAAATCCGTCCAACTTTCACCTCCTCGGTTGCAGAATGACTCTGAGAGCTTCCAGGCGTTCGGATCCAAATGGGTCATCAGTAAATTTCCTGTCAGCTTCCACAGCCTGTCCCACTGTGAGATTCTCTCTGGGATTCAACAGAATTCTTTTTTTAACAAACTGTTCATTGAGTTTTACATAATAAACAATAGAGTTCCATACAATAATGATTAAAGTGTATTTTTTTTTTAGATTTGCAGATATAGATTCAATGTATCACAAAACAGATATCTGCCCCCCCACCCCCCTATCCCTCTGGCACCTAGCCCCAGCAGATAGATACACTGGAAAATATCAAAGTCTTACCAAGTATATTTGTCTCATTTCTAGTCAAAATATCTCATTACACTTAATATAAGACACAACTGCCTAACAAGCACCATTTCAGCCAGATATAGGGACTTGTTTTAATACAATACATCTTGAATATCTTGTTAAATGAAAAAGTCTTGAAATCAAATTGTTTTGAGTCACATATCACATGAAACAAGCTTTTTTTATTACATTTGAAGAGGTTTTTAAGCTAATTTCAAGATCACTTTTATCTCAAAAGTCCTAAATATCACGTTTTATTTCAAGAAATCTGGACAAGCCGATTTTCACTAGTTCCACTGGCAGATTTTTTGCTTATTTCAAGCAAAAACGTCTTTTATTTGTTGTTTTTCTTACTTATTTTTTCCAGTGTATATTTAGATAGAAAACAAAGGAAAACAAACAAATAAATAAATAAATGTGTGAAAGAATAAATATAGCAATATCAGTAAACGTATAAACAGATGGATAAGTGAATAAGATCAATATAAAATGACAAATATCTGAATTGGCAGATAATAATAATACAAAATATAAAAGACGAACATGATTCTGCATTTCAGATCCGTCTTCTGTGACTTTCTTCTGGATCCTCGTCCTGCAGCTCCAGGCCGACGCAGCGCTGACTTCATGCAGAGTGTCGCTGACGGTGCAGCTGATGGACGACAGCCAGCTTCAGCTTGTAAGTGGACACAGCTGGACACAGCTGGACACAGCTGGAGCAGGTAGACGGCTGAGGCCCATCTATCAGGAAGCAGCTCCCAGCATGTGGACGGCATGAAGGAAGCAGCCTCACTGCAGCTCACCGTCACCTCTTATTTCATGCCTGAGTAATCCTGCCCGACACGCACACACACACACACACACGCACACACACACACACTGTTTACTGTCAGCAGCCGTGTTACCAGGAAAACCACATTTCCCATCAGCCCCAGAGATCCAAACTGGTTCTGCCGGGGATCCAGAGCAGACCCAGCAGAGGTTCTGATTGGGATCATTTAGCTTTTTGTTAGCTTCACCAGAAGTACTGAACACAGTTTATTCCACTTTTACATCGTACATTTTTAGCCTGTTGCCCAGTGGGGTCACATGGCACTGAAAGAAACCTCCTCAAATGTTTCATTTTATCAACTAAAACCACCTGAAATGCTTCATTTCATGAACTAAACCTCCTCAAATGCTTCATTTCATGAACTAAACCACCTGAAATGCTTCATTTTATCAACTAAACCTCCTCAAATGCTTCATTTTATCAACTAAACCACCTCAAATGCTTCATTTTATCAACTAAACCTCCTCAAATGCTTCATTTCATGAACTAAACCACCTCAAATGCTTCATTTTATCAACTAAACCTCCTCAAATGCTTCATTTTATCAACTAAACCACCTCAAATGCTTCATTTTATCAACTAAACCTCCTCAAATGCTTCATTTTATCAACTAAACCTCCTCAAATGCTTCATTTTATCAACTAAACCTCCTCAAATGCTTAATTTTATTAACTAAACCACCTCAAATGCTTAATTTTATCAACTAAACCACCTCAAATGCTTCATTTCATGAACTAAAACACCTGAAATGCTTCATTTTATCAACTAAACCACCTCAAATGCTTCATTTCATGAACTAAACCACCTCAAATGCTTCATTTTATCAACTAAACCACCTCAAATGCTTCATTTTATCAACTAAACCACCTGAAATGCTTCATTTCATGAACTAAACCACCTCAAATGCTTCATTTTATCAACTAAACCACCTTAAATGCTTCATTTTCTGAACTAAACCACCTCAAATGCTTCCTGCTATTATTAAAGGAGACATTTCAGTATAAAAATGCTGATGTGTAAAATGAAAACATGTAGAAAAGATGTAAAAGTGACTCATGAATCTGGAAGAGGAGGAGCTCTGACATCAGAAAGGTTCAGGTGTGCACGCCTGTGCACAATACTGTCATTAATATTTCAGCTTTATTCTCAAAATGGGAATTTATTCCTCACATTTTGTCCTCATCTGCACATAAATGTTGTTCAAGATAATCCGTCTGATTTGGGTTAAAGGGTTAAAAATCAGCTGTTTCTGAGTATTTGATCTAAAGTGCACCGACAGTCACTTTTAAAAGGTAAAGGGCTCGTTTTTAAGCGTAGAAATATGCATTTATCTGAAGTAAAGTGAAGCTCGTTGGATCAGGAACATTAAACGCCACCTCTCAGCGGCGTTTCCTCCACGGATGATGTCCGGGCGGCGTTCTGAGCAGAAGATGTGAGGAAGCACAGAAGGCCTCCGAGGACTCGTGGGAAACCCTGAGAGAGCTTCAGCCAAGATGTTCACCTGAGGATGAAACAGCCGGAGATGTTTGAAGCTGGAGGTTAATGAGGGAATCCGCCTGAGAACAGACAACACAAAGGCAGATTTTATCTCTCATCATCAAACTGATGACATGTTTCACTGCGTAAAGCATTCACATCTGAACCAGATTCTGAGGACTGTTTAATAATAAAAACAGAAACGTTCATTTATCTAAAATAAAAGATGAATTTAACTCTGATCTCATTTCTTTTTCTTTTCCAAATATTTTTATTGAAACTTTCAGTTTCAGACAGTTTCTTTTCTTTTTAACTCACACATATGTAAAACAAAACAATAACCAGTCTGATAAAAATGTATAAGAAAATAATTAAACAATCTGTTGATAGAGTTTTACATAATAAACAATAATGATTACAGTGTTTGTTTTTTTAGATTTGCAGATATAGATTCAATGTGTCACAAAACAGATGTCCGCCCCCCCCACCCCCCCATCCCTCTGGCACCTAGCCCCAGCAGATAGATATATTTAGATAAAAAACTAAGGAAAACAAACAAATAAATAAATGTGTGTAAGAATAAGTATAGTAATATCAGTAAAACAAAATATATATACATGTATAAACAGATGGATAAGTGAATAAGATCAATATAAAATGACAAATATCTGAATTGGTAGATAATAATACAAAATATATAAATCAATTACAAATAAAGAAAAATATAAATAAATAAATAATAAAACACACACTAGCTCAGCATTGCAGTACTCAGTTCACAGTGATCTGACAACTTGAGAAGAAAATAATTGGATTAATTTACAGAGTGCTTTAGAGTAATAAACAGTGAACAGCCCCCCCACCAGCACACATACTGCTGGTTATTTATGGAATAAAAGGTAGAACAGGCACACATTAGTACCTCTAAATGAGTGAAAAAGGATACAAAGCGAATAAATCTGACTGTAAAGCCTCTCAGCGTATATTTCACTTTCTCAATTTTAAAAAAAGATCTTTAAGCAACCAGGAAACAGAAAGATATTTACCAGACTTCCAATGCAAACGTCTTATTAGTGAGGAAGTGATGCTATTATATGCTTTAGTGTGGACTTAAATGCAAGTGAGGGGTCAGAGAGGGGCCTTCAGTTATCAGGCCCCTCTCTGAGGAACCAGCTGCCAGTTTGGGAGGCAGAGCCTTCAGTTATCAGGCTCCTCTCTGAGGAACCAGCTGCCAGTTTGGGAGGCAGAGCCTTCAGTTATCAGGCCCCTCTCTGTGGAACCAGCTGCCAGTTTGGGAGGCAGAGCCTTCAGTTATCAGGCCCCTCTCTGAGGAACCAGCTGCAAGTTTGGGAGGCAGAGCCTTCAGTTGTCAGGCCCCTCTCTGTGGAACCAGCTGCCAGTTTGGGAGGCAGAGCCTTCAGTTATCAGGCCCCTCTCTGTGGAACCAGCTGCCAGTTTGGGAGGCAGAGCCTTCGGTTATCAGGCCCATCTCTGTGGAACCAGCTGCCAGTTTGGGAGGCAGAGCCTTCAGTTATCAGGCCCCTCTCTGTGGAACCAGCTGCCGTTTTGGGAGGCAGAGCCTTCAGTTATCAGGCCCCTCTCTGAGGAACCAGCTGCCAGTTTGGGAGGCAGAGCCTTCAGTTATCAGGCCCCTCTCTGTGGAACCAGCTGCCAGTTTGGGAGGCAGAGCCTTCAGTTATCAGGCCCCTCTCTGTGGAACCAGCTGCCAGTTTGGGAGGCAGAGCCTTCAGTTATCAGGCCCCTCTCTGTGGAACCAGCTGCCAGTTTGGGAGGCAGAGCCTTCAGTTATCAGGCCCCTCTCTGTGGAACCAGCTGCCAGTTTGGGAGGCAGAGCCTTCAGTTATCAGGCCCCTCTCTGTGGAACCAGCTGCCAGTTTGGGAGGCAGAGCCTTCAGTTATCAGGCCCCTCTCTGTGGAACCAGCTGCCAGTTTGGGAGGCAGAGCCTTCAGTTATCAGGCCCCTCTCTGAGGAACCAGCTGCCAGTTTGGGAGGCAGAGCCTTCAGTTATCAGGCCCCTCTCTGAGGAACCAGCTGCCAGTTTGGGAGGCAGAGCCTTCAGTTATCAGGCCCCTCTCTGTGGAACCAGCTGCCAGTCTGGGAGGCAGAGCCTTCAGTTATCAGGCCCCTCTCTGAGGAACCAGCTGCCAGTTTGGGAGGCAGAGCCTTCGGTTATCAGGCCCCTCTCTGTGGAACCAGCTGCCAGTTTGGGAGGCAGAGCCTTCAGTTATCAGGCCCCTCTCTGTAGAACCAACTGCCAGTTTGGGAGAGAGAGCCTTCAGTTATCAGGCTCCTCTCTGAGGAACCAGCTGCCAGTTTGGGAGGCAGAGCCTTCAGTTATCAGGCCCCTCTCTGTGGAACCAGCTGCCAGTTTGGGAGGCAGAGCCTTCAGTTATCAGGCCCCTCTCTGAGGAACCAGCTGCCAGTTTGGGAGGCAGAGCCTTCAGTTATCAGGCCCCTCTCTGTGGAACCAGCTGCCAGTTTGGGAGGCAGAGCCTTCAGTTATCAGGCCCCTCTCTGTGGGACCAGCTGCCAGTTTGGGAGGCAGAGCCTTCAGTTATCAGGCCCCTCTCTGTGGAACCAGCTGCCAGTTTAGGAGGCAGAGCCTTCAGTCATCAGGCCCCTCTCTGAGGAACCAGCTGCCAGTTTGGGAGGCAGAGCCTTCAGTTATCAGGCCCCTCTCTGTGGAACCAGCTGCCAGTTTAGGAGGCAGAGCCTTCAGTTATCAGGCCCCTCTCTGTGGAACCAGCTGCCAGTTTAGGAGGCAGAGCCTTCAGTTATCAGGCCCCTCTCTGTGGAACCAGCTGCCAGTTTGGGAGGCAGACCCTTCAGTTATCAGGCCCCTCTCTGTGGAACCAGCTGCCAGTTTGGGAGAGAGAGCCTTCAGTTATCAGGCTCCTCTCTGTGGAACCAGCTGCCAGTTTGGGAGGCAGAGCCTTCAGTTATCAGGCCCCTCTCTGAGGAACCAGCTGCCAGTTTGGGAGGCAGAGCCTTCAGTTATCAGGCCCCCCTCTGTGGAACCAGCTGCCAGTTTGGGAGGCAGATCCTTCAGTTATCAGGCCCCTCTCTGAGGAACGAGCTGCCAGTTTGGGAGGCAGAGCCTTCAGTTATCAGGCCCCTCTCTGTGGAACCAGCTGCCAGTTTGGGAGGCAGAGCCTTCAGTTATCAGGCCCCTCTCTGTGGAACCAGCTGCCAGTTTGGGAGGCAGAGCCTTCAGTTATCAGGCCCCTCTCTGAGGAACCAGCTGCCAGTTTGGGAGGCAGAGCCTTCAGTTATCAGGCCCCTCTCTGAGGAACCAGCTGCCAGTTTGGGAGGCAGAGCCTTCAGTTATCAGGCCCCTCTCTGTGGAACCAGCTGCCAGTCTGGGAGGCAGAGCCTTCAGTTATCAGGCCCCTCTCTGAGGAACCAGCTGCCAGTTTGGGAGGCAGAGCCTTCGGTTATCAGGCCCCTCTCTGTGGAACCAGCTGCCAGTTTGGGAGGCAGAGCCTTCAGTTATCAGGCCCCTCTCTGTAGAACCAACTGCCAGTTTGGGAGAGAGAGCCTTCAGTTATCAGGCTCCTCTCTGAGGAACCAGCTGCCAGTTTGGGAGGCAGAGCCTTCAGTTATCAGGCCCCTCTCTGTGGAACCAGCTGCCAGTTTGGGAGGCAGAGCCTTCAGTTATCAGGCCCCTCTCTGAGGAACCAGCTGCCAGTTTGGGAGGCAGAGCCTTCAGTTATCAGGCCCCTCTCTGTGGAACCAGCTGCCAGTTTGGGAGGCAGAGCCTTCAGTTATCAGGCCCCTCTCTGTGGGACCAGCTGCCAGTTTGGGAGGCAGAGCCTTCAGTTATCAGGCCCCTCTCTGTGGAACCAGCTGCCAGTTTAGGAGGCAGAGCCTTCAGTTATCAGGCCCCTCTCTGAGGAACCAGCTGCCAGTTTGGGAGGCAGAGCCTTCAGTTATCAGGCCCCTCTCTGTGGAACCAGCTGCCAGTTTAGGAGGCAGAGCCTTCAGTTATCAGGCCCCTCTCTGTGGAACCAGCTGCCAGTTTAGGAGGCAGAGCCTTCAGTTATCAGGCCCCTCTCTGTGGAACCAGCTGCCAGTTTGGGAGGCAGACCCTTCAGTTATCAGGCCCCTCTCTGTGGAACCAGCTGCCAGTTTGGGAGAGAGAGCCTTCAGTTATCAGGCTCCTCTCTGTGGAACCAGCTGCCAGTTTGGGAGGCAGAGCCTTCAGTTATCAGGCCCCTCTCTGAGGAACCAGCTGCCAGTTTGGGAGGCAGAGCCTTCAGTTATCAGGCCCCCCTCTGTGGAACCAGCTGCCAGTTTGGGAGGCAGATCCTTCAGTTATCAGGCCCCTCTCTGAGGAACGAGCTGCCAGTTTGGGAGGCAGAGCCTTCAGTTATCAGGCCCCTCTCTGTGGAACCAGCTGCCAGTTTGGGAGGCAGAGCCTTCAGTTATCAGGCCCCTCTCTGTGGAACCAGCTGCCAGTTTGGGAGGCAGAGCCTTCAGTTATCAGGCCCCTCTCTGTGGAACCAGCTGCCAGTTTGGGAGGCAGAGCCTTCAGTTATCAGGCCCCTCTCTGAGGAACCAGCTGCCAGTTTGGGAGGCAGAGCCTTCAGTTGTCAGGCCCCTCTCTGTGGAACCAGCTGCCAGTTTGGGAGGCAGAGCCTTCAGTTATCAGGCCCCTCTCTGTGGAACCAGCTGCCAGTTTGGGAGGCAGAGCCTTCGGTTATCAGGCCCATCTCTGTGGAACCAGCTGCCAGTTTGGGAGGCAGAGCCTTCAGTTATCAGGCCCATCTCTGTGGAACCAGCTGCCGTTTTGGGAGGCAGAGCCTTCAGTTATCAGGCCCCTCTCTGTGGAACCAGCTGCCAGTTTAGGAGGCAGAGCCTTCAGTTATCAGGCCCCTCTCTGTGGAACCAGCTGCCAGTTTAGGAGGCAGAGCCTTCAGTTATCAGGCCCCTCTCTGTGGAACCAGCTGCCAGTTTGGGAGGCAGACCCTTCAGTTATCAGGCCCCTCTCTGTGGAACCAGCTGCCAGTTTGGGAGAGAGAGCCTTCAGTTATCAGGCTCCTCTCTGTGGAACCAGCTGCCAGTTTGGGAGGCAGAGCCTTCAGTTATCAGGCCCCTCTCTGAGGAACCAGCTGCCAGTTTGGGAGGCAGAGCCTTCAGTTATCAGGCCCCCCTCTGTGGAACCAGCTGCCAGTTTGGGAGGCAGATCCTTCAGTTATCAGGCCCCTCTCTGAGGAACGAGCTGCCAGTTTGGGAGGCAGAGCCTTCAGTTATCAGGCCCCTCTCTGTGGAACCAGCTGCCAGTTTGGGAGGCAGAGCCTTCAGTTATCAGGCCCCTCTCTGTGGAACCAGCTGCCAGTTTGGGAGGCAGAGCCTTCAGTTATCAGGCCCCTCTCTGTGGAACCAGCTGCCAGTTTGGGAGGCAGAGCCTTCAGTTATCAGGCCCCTCTCTGAGGAACCAGCTGCCAGTTTGGGAGGCAGAGCCTTCAGTTGTCAGGCCCCTCTCTGTGGAACCAGCTGCCAGTTTGGGAGGCAGAGCCTTCAGTTATCAGGCCCCTCTCTGTGGAACCAGCTGCCAGTTTGGGAGGCAAAGCCTTCGGTTATCAGGCCCATCTCTGTGGAACCAGCTGCCAGTTTGGGAGGCAGAGCCTTCAGTTATCAGGCCCCTCTCTGTGGAACCAGCTGCCGTTTTGGGAGGCAGAGCCTTCAGTTATCAGGCCCCTCTCTGAGGAACCAGCTGCCAGTTTGGGAGGCAGAGCCTTCAGTTATCAGGCCCCTCTCTGTGGAACCAGCTGCCAGTTTGGGAGGCAGAGCCTTCAGTTATCAGGCCCCTCTCTGTGGAACCAGCTGCCAGTTTGGGAGGCAGAGCCTTCAGTTATCAGGCCCCTCTCTGTGGAACCAGCTGCCAGTTTGGGAGGCAGAGCCTTCAGTTATCAGGCCCCTCTCTGTGGAACCAGCTGCCAGTTTGGGAGGCAGAGCCTTCAGTTATCAGGCCCCTCTCTGTGGAACCAGCTGCCAGTTTGGGAGGCAGAGCCTTCAGTTATCAGGCCCCTCTCTGTGGAACCAGCTGCCAGTTTGGGAGGCAGAGCCTTCAGTTATCAGGCCCCTCTCTGAGGAACCAGCTGCCAGTTTGGGAGGCAGAGCCTTCAGTTATCAGGCCCCTCTCTGAGGAACCAGCTGCCAGTTTGGGAGGCAGAGCCTTCAGTTATCAGGCCCCTCTCTGTGGAACCAGCTGCCAGTCTGGGAGGCAGAGCCTTCAGTTATCAGGCCCCTCTCTGAGGAACCAGCTGCCAGTTTGGGAGGCAGAGCCTTCGGTTATCAGGCCCCTCTCTGTGGAACCAGCTGCCAGTTTGGGAGGCAGAGCCTTCAGTTATCAGGCCCCTCTCTGTGGAACCAGCTGCCAGTTTGGGAGGCAGAGCCTTCAGTTATCAGGCCCCTCTCTGAGGAACCAGCTGCCAGTTTGGGAGGCAGAGCCTTCAGTTATCAGGCCCCTCTCTGTGGAACCAGCTGCCAGTTTGGGAGGCAGAGCCTTCAGTTATCAGGCCCCTCTCTGTGGGACCAGCTGCCAGTTTGGGAGGCAGAGCCTTCAGTTATCAGGCCCCTCTCTGTGGAACCAGCTGCCAGTTTAGGAGGCAGAGCCTTCAGTTATCAGGCCCCTCTCTGAGGAACCAGCTGCCAGTTTGGGAGGCAGAGCCTTCAGTTATCAGGCCCCTCTCTGTGGAACCAGCTGCCAGTTTAGGAGGCAGAGCCTTCAGTTATCAGGCCCCTCTCTGTGGAACCAGCTGCCAGTTTAGGAGGCAGAGCCTTCAGTTATCAGGCCCCTCTCTGTGGAACCAGCTGCCAGTTTGGGAGGCAGACCCTTCAGTTATCAGGCCCCTCTCTGTGGAACCAGCTGCCAGTTTGGGAGAGAGAGCCTTCAGTTATCAGGCTCCTCTCTGTGGAACCAGCTGCCAGTTTGGGAGGCAGAGCCTTCAGTTATCAGGCCCCTCTCTGAGGAACCAGCTGCCAGTTTGGGAGGCAGAGCCTTCAGTTATCAGGCCCCCCTCTGTGGAACCAGCTGCCAGTTTGGGAGGCAGATCCTTCAGTTATCAGGCCCCTCTCTGAGGAACGAGCTGCCAGTTTGGGAGGCAGAGCCTTCAGTTATCAGGCCCCTCTCTGTGGAACCAGCTGCCAGTTTGGGAGGCAGAGCCTTCAGTTATCAGGCCCCTCTCTGTGGAACCAGCTGCCAGTTTGGGAGGCAGAGCCTTCAGTTATCAGGCCCCTCTCTACCGTTAAGATCAGGCTTAAAACTTTCCTTCCTGGTTCTGGTCCTGATGGAGGTTTCTTCCTGTTAAAGGGAGTTTTTTCTCCCCACAGTCGCCTTGTGCAGCTCATGACGGATTGGATCAGACAGAAGTTTCAGTTCATCAGCTGGTTTAATGAATCTGACTGTGTCTTTGTTGCTTTATAAATTAAACAGTCGGCACCAAAACCATGAATCAGGGCTAAAAACTGAAGTTATCTGGTGGGGAATTTGTTAAAAAAAAGAAGGAAAATGTGAATTTGTGGGGGTCAGGAGCACAACAGGAGCCCATGAAAGGTCCCGTCTCTGCTGGCATCAGCATGATGAATAAACAGTCCTTATGTGAAGTAAGGCTGGAGGTTTCTGCTCTTGTCGCAGCCTCTGCAGGAACATGGAAGGTGGCAGGAACAAAGAGGCGGTTTGTTTGGCAGCAGACTGAATATTCATCAGCACCACCTGCCACCTGCACCAGCTCCTTGTTTCCACGGTTTTGTATCATCTTCCTCGGCCCTCGCAGCGACCCGTGGCGATCCGAGCGGCTTTGAAGAGCTTCTCCCTGGAAATGGAGTTGTCCTTGGCACGCCGTCTGCAGCCCCCCCCATTAAAGGGCTCCTCTTCCATCCGGAGATCCATCTATCAGGACGGAACAAATGAGTCATTACGGCAGCTTACCGAGGCTGATTCTGCCCTCCTCCTGAAACGTGTGGGAGTTTTTAATATCGTGGAGAAGAAGAACAAGTCATCCTGGGACCAGTTTGGCTTTTCATCAATCTGCCGTTTCCTTTTCTTTTTTTTCGGTTGTTATTCTTCTCCCCCCCGCCCACACACCCAGAAACAGTGCAACACAGATCCTGAACAAAGCTTTCTTATTGTACTCCAGCTTAAAAATCAGCTCTTGTTTTCAGGAGGTCTCACAGGAAACTTGGACCACAGAGAGGTGGATGTTTTTCTAATAAAAGCTCTGGGAATGTTATGAAATCTCTTTGTTATACAAGAGGAAGTTTGCTGCTCTTTTATTTTCTTCAAAGTTAGGATGAACGAACAAAGAAAGCTGCTGATCAGCTGTAAACAGGAGAGATTCTGTCAGGTTTTACTGATTCTTTACTGTGAGGAACCAACGATACGGCTGAAAGGGTGGAGGAGGAGTCACCCAGAGAGGGGGTGGAGTCATCCAGAGGGGGGTGGAGTCATAAAGAGGAGGCGGAGTCACCCAGAGAGGGGGTGGAGTCATCCAGGGGGGGTTGGAGTCACAGAGAGAGGAGGTGGAGTCACAGAGAGGAGGCGGAGTCACACAGAGAGGAGGTGGGGTCATAAAGAGGAGGTGGAGTCACCCAGAGAGGGGGTGGAGTCACAGAGAGAGGAGGTGGAGTCACACAGAGAGGAGGTGGGGTCATAAACAGGAGGTGGAGTCACCCAGAGAGGGGGTGGAGTCACAGAGAGAGGAGGTGGAGTCACACAGAGAGGAGGTGGGGTCATAAACAGGAGGTGGAGTCACCCAGAGAGGGGGTGGAGTCACAGAGAGAGGAGGTGGAGTCACACAGAGAGGAGGTGGGGTCATAAACAGGAGGTGGAGTCACCCAGAGAGGGGGTGGAGTCACAGAGAGAGGAGGTGGAGTCACATAGAGGAGGCGGAGTCACACAGAGGAGGTGGACGAGCCCAAAGAATATTTGAAGGGCTGAGACTCGTATCTGTAATATAATCTGTAATATAATCAGTAATATAATCTGTAATATAATCTGTAATATAATCTGTAATATAATCTGTAATATAATCAGTAATATAATCTGTAATATAATCTGTAATATAGTCTGTAATATAATCTGTAATATAGTCTGTAATATAATCTGTAATATAGTCTGTAATATAGTCTGTAATATAATCTGTAATAAAATCTGTAATATAATCAGTAATATAATGTGTAATATAATCAGTAATATAATCTGTAATATCATCTGTAATAAAATCTGTAATATAATCTGTAATATAATCAGTAATATCATCTGTAATATAATCTGTAATATAGTCTGTAATATAATATCATCTGTAATATAATCTGTAATATAGTCTGTAATATAGTCTGTAATATCATCTGTAATATAGTCTGTAATATAATTTGTAATTTAATATAATCTGTAATATAATCTGTAATATAGTCTGTAATATAATCTGTGATATCATCTGTAATATCATCTGTGATATCATCTGTAATATAGTCTGTGATATCATCTGTAATATAGTCTGTAATATAATCTCTAATATAATATAATCTGTAATATCTATAATATAGTCTGTAATATAATATCATCTGTAATATAATCTGTAATATAGTCTGTAATATAATCTGTAATATAGTCTGTAATATAATCTGTAATAAAATCAGTAATATAATCTGTAATAAAATCTGTAATATAATCTGTAATATAATCAGTAATATAATCAGTAATATAATCTGTAATATAATCTGTAATATCATCTGTAATATAGTCTGTAATATAATCTGTAATATAGTCTGTAATATAATCTGTAATATAATCTGTAATAAAATCTGTAATATAATGTGTAATATAATCTGTAATATAATCTGTAATAAAATCTGTAATATAATCAGTAATATAATGTGTAATATAATCTGTAATATAATCTGTAATAAAATCTGTAATATAATCTGTAATAAAATCTGTAATATAATGTGTAATATCATCTGTAATATAGTCTGTAATATAATCTGTAATATAATCAGTAATATAATCTGTAATATAATCTGTAATAAAATCTGTAATATAATGTGTAATATAATCTGTAATATAATCTGTAATAAAATCTGTAATATAATCTGTAATATAATGTGTAATATTATCTGTAATATAATCAGTAATATAATCAGTAATATAATCTGTAATATAATATGTAATATAATCAGTAATATAATCTGTTATAAAATCTGTAATATAATCTGTAATATAATCTGTAATAAAATCTGTAATATAATCAGTAATATAATGTGTAATATAATCAGTAATATAATCTGTAATATCATCTGTAATAAAATCTGTAATATAATCTGTAATATAATCAGTAATATCATCTGTAATATAATCTGTAATATAGTCTGTAATATAATATCATCTGTAATATAATCTGTAATATAGTCTGTAATATAGTCTGTAATATCATCTGTAATATAGTCTGTAATATAATTTGTAATTTAATATAATCTGTAATATAATCTGTAATATAGTCTGTAATATAATCTGTGATATCATCTGTAATATCATCTGTGATATCATCTGTAATATAGTCTGTGATATCATCTGTAATATAGTCTGTAATATAATCTCTAATATAATATAATCTGTAATATCTATAATATAGTCTGTAATATAATATCATCTGTAATATAATCTGTAATATAGTCTGTAATATAATCTGTAATATAGTCTGTAATATAATCTGTAATAAAATCAGTAATATAATCTGTAATAAAATCTGTAATATAATCTGTAATATAATCAGTAATATAATCAGTAATATAATCTGTAATATAATCTGTAATATCATCTGTAATATAGTCTGTAATATAATCTGTAATATAGTCTGTAATATAATCTGTAATATAATCTGTAATAAAATCTGTAATATAATGTGTAATATAATCTGTAATATAATCTGTAATATAATCAGTAATATAATGTGTAATATAATCTGTAATATAATCTGTAATAAAATCTGTAATATAATCTGTAATAAAATCTGTAATATAATGTGTAATATCATCTGTAATATAGTCTGTAATATAATCTGTAATATAATCAGTAATATAATCTGTAATATAATCTGTAATAAAATCTGTAATATAATGTGTAATATAATCTGTAATATAATCTGTAATAAAATCTGTAATATAATCTGTAATATAATGTGTAATATTATCTGTAATATAATCAGTAATATAATCAGTAATATAATCTGTAATATAATATGTAATATAATCAGTAATATAATCTGTTATAAAATCTGTAATATAATCTGTAATATAATCTGTAATAAAATCTGTAATATAATCAGTAATATAATGTGTAATATAATCTGTAATATAATCTGTAATAAAATCTGTAATATAATCTGTAATATAATGTGTAATATAATCAGTAATATAATCTGTAATAAAATCTGTAATATAATCTGTAATATAATATGTAATATAATCAGTAATATAATCTGTAATATAATCTGTAATATAATCAGTAATATAATCAGTAATATAATCAGTAATATAATCTGTAATATAATCTGTAATATAATCAGTAATATAATCAGTAATATAATCAGTAATATAATCTGTCATATAATCTGTAATATAATCTGTAATATACGCCTCACCTTCCTCTGACTGAGGACGGTTATCGAGTCTCAGAAAGAAGGACTTCCACCTGCGTGTTGGGGGATTTCTGAAACATCTGGAGAACCAATCTGCTGTAAATAAGCAGCTCGCCGCCCGATAATTAAGAAGAGAAGAAGAAGCTGCACACACAGGTTTCTGTGGGAGGCAGACATGACGGATACACTCCAGCACATACATGCAGGCGTGTTGTTCGTCATGTCGGACGCACACACGTGTTTCTGCCGACTCCTCCGCCCAAAGCTGCTGTGGAAGCAGAACACATCCACCTGTTTCTGTGTTCAGCTTGTTCATCAGGATCCAACATTTCAGAGGAATGAGCCAGAAAATATCAGCTGTGGAGCGGCATCACTCAGTGGGGTCACATGGCTCTGAAAGGATCGGATTATTGGCTAAATCACAATAAGAATGAGCTGAGCAAGTAGCCTGGGAATTCCCATGCTGCTTTGCGTGCAATTTCATTCACACTGCAAAGGCAGCCTGGAAACCACCGCCCTTATTTTTGCCTGAGTTAGGGAACCAATCACAGAACGGGGGGGGGCAGCAAGACGATGACGACGTCTATGCGCGACACCGAAGCTTGTAGAGTGTTAATCCAACATGGCAGCGGACACAACGTTACCGTTCGATGCAGCCTTAGAAAGTGTTTTAAGTAGCTTAGAACGCAAGTTTACTTTTAAAAAAGAGCAACGTTTGGCGTTGAAAGATTTCTTCCTCGTCGAATTTCTGTCGCTCTACATACGTCATCTGGTATACGTGATACAATTGGCTAAGAATCGCGCGCAAAGCAGCATGGGAAGAACCAGACGCCATTTGATAGACATTCGTAGCGCCGAATAAACGGCTCTAGGCATTCGTAAACCACGCCTCAAATACGAGAAAATGCACACCGAGTTCCCAGACCACCATCTCATCCAGATGTGGACGCGTCAGTCAGGCTACTGAGCAAGGGTAATTATTAACATTCCAACTATTGCTAATAGAGCCACTTCCTGTTGACCTCTTCACCACCAACAACAACAACAAAGGCTGTGTTCCAAACCGCATACTTCTGCTCTCTTCTCCTTCTACTCCTACTACTCATACTAACTTTCTGAGTTAGTATGCGAGTTTGAGTAAGCAGAAGTTCCCGGATGCATACTAGATTCTCCTAAATGTTGGGTATGCATCATGAGGTTACTACTCATACTCAAACTACCCAAGATGCAACGTAACGTGACGTCGCCGATCGTCATTTCCTGTCAAAACGGCAGTTTCAAGCTAGCTACAACGAGGGTAGGTTCACTTCCTGTTTTCAAAACAAAAGCACAGATTGTATGGTAATGGCTTTCCCTATGATAAAAGGCAACGGGTATTTTATTTTGTGACAATAACAGGAAGTGTGTGTTCTCTTTGAGTTCATCCTGATGTCGGGTTTCTCTCTTCAGATCAGCAGCTTCTGTTGTTGCCGTGGCAGCAGAATAATCGTCGGGGCGCGAGGCTTCGGTGACATCAGACCGCCATCAGACCGCCCGTCACACACGTGTTTGTGAACACGGCGGTTAACGTGTCCTCGCTCCAGCAGCCGTGTGTTCATCACCAGCTCTCACTCACGTCCTCCGGGCTTCTCTTGGCGCACTCTCCCAGCTTCCCTCTTGTCCACGCCACAAAGCGGCGTCCCCCGGCGTCCCGCAGTCCATCAGAGAGAAGCGCTCGCAGCCACCGCCGCCGCTGCCATTATGGAGGCGCTCCCCGGGGAGGTGGAGGCGCCACGTCGCCTGTGAAGCAGGAGCTGAGAGCTGCTGGTGTTGTTGTTCAGACGGACGCGCTGCACAAACAGCGAGTTGGCTGCTTGGGTTGGCAGGGACGCCGGCTGTAATTATGCTTTCTGTGCCAAGCATCCAATCACATGTTAGCTGGAGCAGGAGCAAAGGATTGTGGGAGTGAGGGGAATGACAATGACTGTGTGGACCTCATCCTCAGTTAGGAGTTAGGTGGAGTTAGGTTAGATGGAGTCAGGAGGAGTTAGGTGGAGTTAGGTGGAGTTAGGTTAGGTGGAGTCAGGAGGAGTTAGATGGAGTTAGGTGGAGTTAGGTGGAGTTATCCTCATCCTCAGTAAGATGGAGTTAGGTGGAGTCAGGTGGGGTCAGGTGGAGTTAGGTGGAGTCAGATGGAGTCAGGTGGAGTTAGGTGGAGTTAGGTGGAGTTAGATGGAGTTAGATGGAGTTAGGTGGAGTTAGATGGAGTTAGATGGAGTTAGGTGGAGTTAGGTGGAGTTAGGTTAGGTGGAGTCAGGTGGAGTTAGGTAGAGTCAGGTGGAGTTAGGTGGAGTCAGGTGGAGTTAGATGGAGTTAGGTGGAGTCAGGTGGAGTTTGATGGAGTTAGATGGAGTTAGATGGAGTTAGGTGGAGTTAGATGGAGTTAGATGGAGTTAGGTGGAGTTAGGTGGAGTTAGGTTAGGTGGAGTCAGGTGGGGTCAGGTGGAGTTAGGTGGAGTCATATGGAGTCAGGTGGAGTTAGGTGGAGTTAGGCGGAGTCAGGTGGAGTTAGGTAGAGTCAGGTGGAGTTAGGTGGAGTCAGGTGGAGTTAGATGGAGTTAGGTGGAGTCAGGTGGAGTTTGATGGAGTTAGGTGGAGTTAGATGGAGTTAGATGGAGTTAGGTGGAGTTAGGTGGAGTTAGGTGGAGTCAGGTGGAGTTTGATGGAGTTAGGTGGAGTTAGGCAGAGTCAGGTGGAGTTAGGTGGAGTCAGGTGGAGTTATGTGGAGTTAGGTGGAGTTAGATGGAGTTAGATGGAGTTAGGTGGAGTTAGGTGGAGTTAGATGGAGTTAGGTGGAGTTAGGTGGAGGTAGATGGAGTTAGATGGAGTTAGGTGGAGTTAGGTGGAGTTAGGTGGAGTTAGATGGAGTTAGGTGGAGGTAGATGGAGTTAGGTGGAGTTAGGTGGAGTCAGGTGGAGTTAGATGGAGTTAGATGGAGTTAGATGGAGTTAGGTGGAGTCAGGTGGAGTTAGGTGGAGTCAGGTGGAGTTAGATGGAGTTAGGTGGAGTTAGGTGGAGTTAGATGGAGTTAGGTGGAGTTAGGTGGAGTCAGGTGGAGTTAGGTGGAGTTAGGTGGAGTTAGATGGAGTTAGATGAGTCAGGTGGAGTTAGATGGAGTTAGTGGAGTTAGATGGAGTTAGATGGAGTTAGGTGGAGTTAGGTGGAGTTAGGTGGAGTTAGATGAAGTTAGGTGGAGTTAGGTGGAGTCAGGTGGAGTTAGGTGGAGTTAGATGGAGTCAGGTGGAGTTAGGTGGAGTTAGGTGGAGTTAGATGGAGTTAGATGGAGTTAGGTGGAGTTAGGTGGTGTCAGGTGGAGTTAGATGGAGTTAGGTGGAGTTAGGTGGAGTCAGGTGGAGTTAGGTGGAGTTAGATGGAGTTAGGTGGAGTTAGATGGAGTTAGGTGGAGTTAGGTGGCGTTAGGTGGAGTTAGATGGAGTTAGGTGGAGTCAGGTGGAGTTAGGTGGAGTCAGGTGGAGTTAGATGGAGTTAGATGGAGTTAGGTGGAGTTAGATGGAGTTAGGTGGAGTTAGGTGGAGTCAGGTGGAGTTAGATGGAGTTAGGTGGAGTCAGGTGGAGTTAGGTGGAGTCAGGTGGAGTTAGGTGGAGTTAGATGGAGTTAGATGGAGTTAGGTGGAGTTAGGTGGAGTTAGATGGAGTTAGATGGAGTTAGGTGGAGTCAGGTGGAGTTAGATGGAGTTAGATGGAGTTAGATGGAGTTAGGTGGAGTCAGGTGGAGTTAGGTGGAGTTAGATGGAGTTAGATGGAGTTAGGTGGAGTTAGGTGGAGTTAGATGGAGTTAGGTGGAGTTAGGTGGAGTCAGGTGGAGTTAGATGGAGTTAGGTGGAGTCAGGTGGAGTTAGGTGGAGTCAGGTGGAGTTAGGTGGAGTTAGATGGAGTTAGATGGAGTTAGGTGGAGTTAGGTGGAGTTAGATGGAGTTAGTTGGAGTTAGGTGGAGTCAGGTGGAGTTAGATGGAGTTAGGTGGAGTTAGGTGGAGGTAGATGGAGTTAGATGAGTCAGGTGGAGTTAGATGGAGTTAGGTGGAGTCAGGTGGAGTTAGGTGGAGTTAGGTGGAGTTAGGTGGAGTTAGGTGGAGTCAGGTGGAGTTAGATGGAGTTAGGTGGAGTCAGGTGGAGTTAGGTGGAGTCAGGTGGAGTTAGGTGGAGTTAGGTGGAGTTAGATGGAGTTAGGTGGAGTTAGATGGAGTCAGGTGGAGTTATATGGAGTTAGGTGGAGTTAGGTGGAGTCAGGTGGAGTTAGATGGAGTTAGATGGAGTTAGGTGGAGTTAGGTGGAGTCAGGTGGAGTTAGATGGAGTTAGGTGGAGTTAGGTGGAGTCAGGTGGAGTTAGATGGAGTTAGATGGAGTTAGGTGGAGTCAGGTGGAGTTAGATGGAGTCAGGTGGAGTTAGGTGGAGTTAGGTGGAGTCAGGTGGAGTTAGATGGAGTTAGATGGAGTTAGGTGGAGTCAGGTGGAGTTAGGTGGAGTTAGGTGGAGTTAGGTGGAGTTAGATGGAGTTAGATGAGTCAGGTGGAGTTAGGTGGAGTTAGATGGAGTTAGATGAGTCAGGTGGAGTTAGATGGAGTCAGGTGGAGTTAGATGGAGTTAGGTGGAGTTAGATGGAGTCAGGTGGAGTCAGGTGGAGTTAGATGGAGTTAGGTGGAGTTAGATGGAGTTAGGTGGAGTTAGATGGAGTTAGGTGGAGTTAGATGGAGTTAGATGGAGTTAGGTGGAGTTAGATGGAGTTAGGTGGAGTTAGGTGGAGTCAGGTGGAGTTAGGTGGAGTCAGATGGAGTTAGATGGAGTTAGGTGGAGTCAGATGGAGTTAGATGGAGTTAGGTGGAGTTAGATGGAGTTAGGTGGAGTTAGATGGAGTTAGGTGGAGTTAGGTGGAGTTAGGTGGAGTTAGATGGAGTTAGGTGGAGTTAGGTGGAGTTAGGTGGAGTCAGATGGAGTTAGGTGGAGTTAGGTGGAGTTAGGTGGAGTTAGATGGAGTTAGGTGGAGTTAGGTGGAGTTAGATGGAGTTAGGTGGAGTTAGGTGGAGTTAGATGGAGTTAGATGAGTCAGGTGGAGTTAGATGGAGTCAGGTGGAGTTAGATGGAGTTAGGTGGAGTTAGATGGAGTCAGGTGGAGTCAGGTGGAGTTAGATGGAGTTAGGTGGAGTTAGGTGGAGTTAGATGGAGTTAGGTGGAGTTAGGTGGAGTTAGGTGGAGTTAGGTGGAGTCAGGTGGAGTCAGGTGGAGTTAGGTGGAGTCAGATGGAGTTAGATGGAGTTAGGTGGAGTTAGATGGAGTTAGGTGGAGTTAGATGGAGTTAGATGGAGTTAGGTGGAGTTAGGTGGAGTTAGGTGGAGTCAGATGGAGTTAGATGGAGTTAGATGGAGTTAGGTGGAGTTAGATGGAGTTAGGTGGAGTTAGGTGGAGTTAGGTGGAGTTAGATGGAGTTAGATGGAGTTAGGTGGAGTTAGGTGGAGTTAGATGGAGTTAGGTGGAGTTAGATGGAGTTAGGTGGAGTTAGGTGGAGTTAGGTGGAGTCAGATGGAGTTAGATGGAGTTAGGTGGAGTTAGATGGAGTTAGGTGGAGTTAGATGGAGTTAGATGGAGTTAGGTGGAGTTAGATGGAGTTAGGTGGAGTTAGGTGGAGTTAGATGGAGTTAGGTGGAGTTAGGTGGAGTCAGATGGAGTTAGGTGGAGTTAGGTGGAGTTAGGTGGAGTTAGGTGGAGTCAGGTGGAGTTAGGTGGAGTCAGGTGGAGTTAGGTGGAGTTAGATGGAGTTAGGTGGAGTTAGGTGGAGTTAGCAGGATCTCCGCGGATCCTTAAAAAGTATTTCATAAAAAATACGTTTTTTAAGGTCTTAAAATGTCTTAAATTTCGCAGTTTTTCTAAGAGTGGCATTAAATTTCATCTGGGCGGAAAGAAAGAAAGAAAGAAAGAAAGAAAGAAAGAAAGATATGTCTGGAGAGACGATTTTCTATCGCTCTGTGCACAATATAGCGGCCGCTGACGTTCGAGCTTGTGTGTGTGCGCCAGTACTTCCGGTGAAAACTTCCGGTGATTTGACAGCTAGGGCGTCAGGTTAGGGCCAGTGGCCGTAAACAAAGGTTAACTTATAGCCGAGAAGAAAGATGATAATATAACGTAGCTAAAAAGACTAGCTTTCTTCAGTAGCCTAATGCTTACCGATTTAGCAAGCCTAGCAGCCTAGCTGCTAATGCTAGCCGCCGTAACGTTACCAACCATACCCGACGTCAAGGAGTTGGCTGAGCAGGTTATGGAGGGGCTGGCAGAGTTAACTTCATAATGGGTGAGTGCAGGTTTCATTCACTTGTTTTCATTCTTTCACAGGATTGATCACTTTATTGGTTTATCCGGTTGCTGGCCGCCGAGCCATTATGTGTCTGGGTTTGTGTAGGTTACTGATAGTCAGGTTGTGTGATGTGTGTGAGAGTGTGTATTTGTTCTATGGGTGCGTGCCATTGACTGAAAGGTCTGTGCTCGTTTTTATTTATTTAATTAGATTGGAGATACTTTATTAATCAATTAAATTTTGTTGTGTGGTTTATGCAATGCAAACTCACTGTCCATAGTCTGTGCTTCACGTGAGTTGTCCAAAGTTCTGGTTTAAGTTAACTTGGGTAGTAAAATCGTTTTGCTAGTTGTAAAAGCACAGTAGACATAACTCGAAAATTAGGTTCAATTATGGATTTATTTTGCTCAGAGCCTCAGACAAACAGACAGACAAACAGACAGAGAGACAGGCAGACAGGCAGGCAGGCAGGCAGACAGACAGGCAGGCAGGCAGGCAGGCAGGCAGGCAGGCAGACAGGCAGACAGGCAGGCAGGCAGGCAGGCAGGCAGGCAGGCAGACAGGCAGGCAGGCAGGCAGGCAGACAGGCAGACAGGGAGGCAGGCAGGCAGGCAGGCAGGCAGGCAGACAGGCAGACAGACAGGCAGGCAGGCAGACAGGCAGACAGACAGGCAGGCAGGCAGGCAGGCAGGCAGGCAGGCAGGCAGGCAGGCAGACAGGCAGGCAGGCAGGCAGGCAGGCAGGCAGGCAGACAGGCAGGCAGGCAGGCAGGCAGGCAGGCAGACAGGCAGACAGGCAGGCAGACAGGCAGGCAGGCAGGCAGGCAGGCAGAGAGACAGGCAGGCAGGCAGACAGGCAGGCAGACAGGCAGGCAGACAGGCAGGCAGGCAGGCAGGCAGGCAGACAGGCAGGCAGACAGGCAGGCAGGCAGGCAGGCAGGCAGACAGGCAGACAGACAGAGAGACAGGCAGGCAGGCAGGCAGGCAGGCAGGCAGGCAGGCAGGCAGACAGGCAGGCAGGCAGGCAGGCAGGCAGGCAGACAGGCAGGCAGGCAGGCAGGCAGGCAGGCAGGCAGACAGGCAGGCAGGCAGGCAGGCAGACAGGCAGACAGGGAGGCAGGCAGGCAGGCAGGCAGGCAGGCAGACAGGCAGACAGACAGGCAGGCAGGCAGACAGGCAGACAGACAGGCAGGCAGGCAGGCAGGCAGGCAGGCAGGCAGGCAGGCAGGCAGGCAGACAGGCAGGCAGGCAGGCAGGCAGGCAGGCAGGCAGACAGGCAGGCAGGCAGGCAGGCAGGCAGGCAGACAGGCAGACAGGCAGGCAGGCAGACAGACAGGCAGACAGGCAGACAGGCAGACAGGCAGGCAGGCAGGCAGGCAGACAGGCAGACAGGGAGGCAGGCAGGCAGGCAGGCAGGCAGGCAGACAGGCAGACAGACAGGCAGGCAGGCAGACAGGCAGACAGACAGGCAGGCAGGCAGGCAGGCAGGCAGGCAGGCAGGCAGGCAGGCAGGCAGACAGGCAGGCAGGCAGGCAGGCAGGCAGGCAGGCAGACAGGCAGGCAGGCAGGCAGGCAGGCAGGCAGACAGGCAGACAGGCAGGCAGACAGGCAGGCAGGCAGGCAGGCAGGCAGAGAGACAGGCAGGCAGGCAGACAGGCAGGCAGACAGGCAGGCAGACAGGCAGGCAGGCAGGCAGGCAGGCAGACAGGCAGGCAGACAGGCAGGCAGGCAGGCAGGCAGGCAGACAGGCAGACAGACAGAGAGACAGGCAGGCAGGCAGGCAGGCAGGCAGGCAGGCAGGCAGGCAGACAGGCAGGCAGGCAGGCAGGCAGGCAGGCAGACAGGCAGGCAGGCAGGCAGGCAGGCAGGCAGGCAGGCAGACAGGCAGGCAGGCAGACAGGCAGACAGGCAGGCAGGCAGACAGGCAGGCAGGCAGGCAGGCAGGCAGGCAGACAGGCAGGCAGGCAGGCAGGCAGGCAGGCAGGCAGGCAGGCAGGCAGGCAGACAGGCAGGCAGACAGGCAGGCAGGCAGGCAGGCAGGCAGGCAGACAGGCAGGCAGACAGGCAGGCAGGCAGACAGGCAGGCAGACAGGCAGGCAGACAGGCAGGCAGGCAGACAGGCAGACAGACAGGCAGGCAGGCAGGCAGGCAGGCAGGCAGGCAGGCAGGCAGGCAGACAGGCAGGCAGGCAGGCAGGCAGGCAGGCAGACAGGCAGGCAGGCAGGCAGGCAGGCAGGCAGGCAGGCAGGCAGGCAGGCAGACAGGCAGGCAGGCAGGCAGGCAGGCAGGCAGACAGGCAGGCAGGCAGGCAGGCAGGCAGGCAGACAGGCAGACAGGCAGGCAGACAGGCAGGCAGGCAGGCAGGCAGAGAGACAGGCAGGCAGGCAGACAGGCAGGCAGACAGGCAGGCAGACAGGCAGGCAGGCAGGCAGGCAGGCAGACAGGCAGGCAGACAGGCAGGCAGGCAGGCAGGCAGGCAGACAGGCAGACAGACAGAGAGACAGGCAGGCAGGCAGGCAGGCAGGCAGGCAGGCAGACAGGCAGGCAGGCAGGCAGGCAGGCAGGCAGACAGGCAGGCAGGCAGGCAGGCAGGCAGGCAGGCAGGCAGGCAGGCAGGCAGACAGGCAGGCAGGCAGACAGGCAGACAGGCAGGCAGGCAGACAGGCAGGCAGGCAGGCAGGCAGGCAGACAGGCAGGCAGGCAGGCAGGCAGGCAGGCAGGCAGGCAGGCAGGCAGACAGACAGGCAGGCAGACAAGCAGGCAGGCAGACAGGCAGGCAGGCAGGCAGGCAGGCAGACAGGCAGGCAGGCAGGCAGGCAGGCAGGCAGGCAGGCAGGCAGGCAGGCAGGCAGGCAGACAGACAGGCAGGCAGACAGGCAGGCAGGCAGGCAGGCAGACAGGCAGACAGGCAGGCAGGCAGACAGGCAGGCAGGCAGACAGGCAGGCAGGCAGACAGGCAGACAGGCAGGCAGGCAGACAGGCAGGCAGGCAGGCAGGCAGACAGGCAGGCAGGCAGACAGGCAGACAGGCAGGCAGGCAGACAGGCAGACAGGCAGGCAGGCAGACAGGCAGGCAGGCAGACAGGCAGACAGGCAGGCAGGCAGACAGGCAGGCAGGCAGACAGGCAGACAGGCAGGCAGGCAGACAGGCAGGCAGACAGGCAGGCAGGCAGGCAGACAGGCAGACAGGCAGACAGGCAGACAGGCAGGCAGGCAGGCAGACAGGCAGGCAGGCAGGCAGGCAGGCAGGCAGGCAGGCAGACAGACAGGCAGGCAGACAGGCAGGCAGGCAGGCAGGCAGACAGGCAGGCAGGCAGGCAGGCAGGCAGGCAGACAGGCAGGCAGGCAGACAGGCAGGCAGGCAGACAGGCAGGCAGACAGGCAGGCAGACAGGCAGACAGGCAGACAGGCAGACAGGCAGGCAGACAGGCAGGCAGACAGGCAGGCAGGCAGGCAGGCAGGCAGGCAGGCAGGCAGGCAGACAGGCAGGCAGGCAGACAGGCAGACAGGCAGGCAGGCAGGCAGACAGGCAGACAGCGAAAACACGCAAGAACACAACAAAGCAAGGCTGCTCAATTTCTCCATTGATAAAATAAATTCACAACTCTACAACATAAAAATTCATAAAAAACATGTAGAATATAGCATATACTTTGTTGTCTACAGTAGTAGATCAACCCTCACCTTACTTTGAAGCTCCCAGATCAAGGAAGTGACGTCGACGCAGCTTTAGCAGCAGAGAAGCTATCAGGCTTGTGTTGATAATAATAAACTCCTGGACTATGTAAACTTCCAAATGCATCGCTTTGTGAGTACAGACCATATTTGTACTACTGTAGAAGTTTGGTGTCATGGCATGTGATTTTAGTGTGGTAATTTTGGAGATACTGCCAGGGTCCGTTAGCGCTTGTACTAAGCTATTCGGGATAACTCAGTAACTCAGCTGATGTTCAGCCAAGATCGGAAAAACTGCGGGTGGGCTACTTGGCTGGATATCACGGTTCAAATGACCCCAGGTTGAATCTACTCCGGAGTATCACTTTAAGCTGACTCCGTTTCCTCTGCTAAGCCCCGCCCACGCATATCCACCCTTCTGGGTGGATGAAGCCAGCTTCTGGTGGAAATGTTCTGCTGTCATTTGGTCTGAGGAGCATGCATCTTCCATCCAGCAGTAGCCTCAGAGGATATCAGAGCCCAGTGGATAAACTCTATCTGAGGCTAATGTTCCAGCAGAGTTAGCTACAGACTGTGGATGAACTCTATCTGAGGCTAATGTTCCAGCAGAGTTAGCTTAAGACTGTGGATGAACTCTATCTGAGGCTAATGTTCCAGCAGAGTTAGCTAAAGACTGTGGATGAACTCTATCTGAGGCTAATGTTCCAGCAGAGTTAGCTACAGACTGTGGATGAATTCTATCTGAGGCTAATGTTCCAGCAGAGTTAGCTACAGACTGTGGATAAACTCTATCTGAGGCTAATGTTCCAGCAGAGTTAGCTAAAGACTGTGGATCAACTCTATCTGAGGCTATTGTTCCAGCAGAGTTAGCTAAAGACTGTGGATGAACTCTATCTGAGGCTAATGTTCCAGCAGAGTTAGCTAAAGACTGTGGATAAACTCTATCTGAGGCTAATGTTCCAGCAGAGTTAGCTAAAGACTGTGGATGAACTCTATCTGAGGCTAATGTTCCAGCAGAGTTAGCTAAAGACTGTGGATGAACTCTATCCGAGGCTAATATTCCAGCAGAGTTAGCTAAAGACTGTGGATGAACTCTATCTGAGGCTAATGTTCCAGCAGAGTTAGCTAAAGACTGTGGATGAACTCTATCTGAGGCTAATGTTCCAGCAGAGTTAGCTACAGACTGTGGATGAACTCTATCTGAGGCTAATGTTCCAGCAGAGTTAGCTAAAGACTGTGGATGAACTCTATCTGAGGCTAATGTTCCAGCAGAGTTAGCTAAAGACTGTGGATCAACTCTATCCGAGGCTAATGTTCCAGCAGAGTTAGCTAAAGACTGTGGATTAACTCTATCTGAGGCTAATGTTCCAGCAGAGTTAGCTAAAGACTGTGGATGAACTCTATCTGAGGCTAATGTTCCAGCAGAGTTAGCTACAGACTGTGGATGAATTCTATCTGAGGCTAATGTTCCAGCAGAGTTAGCTACAGACTGTGGATAAACTCTATCTGAGGCTAATGTTCCAGCAGAGTTAGCTAAAGACTGTGGATGAACTCTATCTGAGGCTAATGTTCCAGCAGAGTTAGCTAAAGACTGTGGATGAACTCTATCTGAGGCTAATGTTCCAGCAGAGTTAGCTACAGACTGTGGATGAACTCTATCTGAGGCTAATGTTCCAGCAGAGTTAGCTAAAGACTGTGGATGAACTCTATCCGAGGCTAATGTTCCAGCAGAGTTAGCTAAAGACTGTGGATCAACTCTATCCGAGGCTAATGTTCCAGCAGAGTTAGCTAAAGACTGTGGATGAACTCTATCCGAGGCTAATGTTCCAGCAGAGTTAGCTAAAGACTGTGAATGAACTCTATCCGAGGCTAATGTTCCAGCAGAGTTAGCTAAAGACTGTGGATGAACTCTATCCGAGGCTAATGTTCCAGCAGAGTTAGCTACAGACTGTGGATAAACTCTATCTGAGGCTAATGTTCCAGCAGAGTTAGCTAAAGACTGTGAATGAACTCTATCTGAGGTTAATGTTCCAGCAGAGTTAGCTAAAGACTGTGGATGAACTCTATCTGAGGCTAATGTTCCAGCAGAGTTAGCTACAGACTGTGGATAAACTCTATCTGAGGCTAATGTTCCAGCAGAGTTAGCTAAAGACTGTGGATAAACTCTATCTGAGGCTAATGTTCCAGCAGAGTTAGCTAAAGACTGTGGATGAACTCTATCTGAGGCTAATGTTCCAGCAGAGTTAGCTAAAGACTGTGGATGAACTCTATCCGAGGCTAATATTCCAGCAGAGTTAGCTAAAGACTGTGGATGAACTCTATCTGAGGCTAATGTTCCAGCAGAGTTAGCTAAAGACTGTGGATGAACTCTATCCGAGGCTAATGTTCCAGCAGAGTTAGCTAAAGACTGTGGATGAACTCTATCTGAGGCTAATGTTCCAGCAGAGTTAGCTACAGACTGTGGATGAACTCTATCCGAGGCTAATATTCCAGCAGAGTTAGCTAAAGACTGTGGATGAACTCTATCTGAGGCTAATGTTCCAGCAGAGTTAGCTAAAGACTGTGGATGAACTCTATCTGAGGCTAATGTTCCAGCAGAGTTAGCTAAAGACTGTGGATGTGCAGCAGCCACTTTTCATCCTGCTGTTTTAACAACTTGCTCCAGTTCAACTCTGGACTTAAGAAACTGAGCCACAAAGAGGGATCAGTTCCAACTCTCAGAGCCTGAACTTCAGAGCAGGGAAATGGAAGCATCTGTATGTTTATGGAGGTAAACTGATGCAAACTGCTCCCGATCTCGTGTCAACATGCAACCAGAGTTTGACTGAAAATCTCACAAAAATCCTGAAACATAAAAACAGAAAAGATAAAAAAATAAAAACAGACAGAAAAAGATAAAAAAATAAAAACAGAGAAAAAGATAAAGAAATAAAAACACATCCTGAAACAAGCTGATTAGAAATGACCGTCCTCCAGGAGCTCCTCTCCATCATCCCGTCTCCCATCATGCCTCACCTGCCACAACATCACAGATGCATTATGGGATCTGAGGGAGGAGGGCCGGGGGCCGCGGAGCCCTGTCAATATTTGATGGAACATGAGAGGACCAAACACAGGTCGTCAGGAGAGGAGGAGGTCATCAATTTTACATCAGAGCGCCACAAAGACTCTCTGTTTCATCTCTTTGTTTCAGAGAAAGTTTGAGCAGAGTTTCATCCTCAGCGCTCCTCTGCTGCCGAATTCCTGCGATCAGAGGAACTCCAGAAGACATTTTAAATGAGGAGCTGGGATGTGTTATTTCTAATGTTTCCCGTTATGTCCCAACATGGCCGCCTGTTTTATATCCTTGTTTGCCTGGTTGATCAGGCTGTAGACGTGCTGGTTTGGACCAGATGTAAACCTGCTGAGCACGGTGGCCCTCATCACTCTGAGATTTTCTATCATGGAAATGTGATTAAAAAGTGTGAAGCCCCCCAAACTGCTGACCTGCTTTGAGACGAGAAACATCCAAACATCCAGAGAAGCAAAGGTCGGAGCTGAGAAGACTGAAGCTGCTGTAACGAGAGGATGAACAAAGGCGTGTAACTGTGTGAATGATCTGAGGAGCAGCGAAATAAATCACATCAAATCAACTGGGCCCCAACATGGATCCCTGAGGTACTTCCATGTTTTAACAGAGAATCCTGGAAATCCTGGAATCCAACCTGGTTCCTGAGACGCTTTAAAAGAAAATCGTCAACAAAGACCCAAAAACGTTCTGTTTCCAGCAGCCTTTCACTCTCCAATACCGCCTTAAAAATATGAAGGGGACAGAGTGGGGGTCGTAGGAGGAGAGATGAGATCCCACGGGATCCTGGAGAAGACGCAGTGAAGTGATTGTTTAGAACAAAACTTCAGGACGAGTTTTTAGACCCCGAACATTTAAAAACTTCCTTTTGGACAACAAACGGCCCCTCAGAGCCCCCTGATTACCCCCCCCCGCCCGGCGGGCCGGCGCTGATGGCGGGGCGGAGTCGTCCTGCTGTGCGTCACGCTGCAAACAGGATGATGCTGAGCGCGTTTCACGGCGGCTCAACGTGTTTTCTTTGATCAGCGGCAGCGCTGATGCAGATCAGACACTGAGACGGGGACGCTGAACACGGACGGAACAAGAAGCCGTGAAGGACGCTTCAGCCGTAAAACACTTAGAGAACAAGATTAAAGTCCGACTGTGAAAGAGCAGCGACACAGAAAACTGGGAGCCGTGACCTCTGACCTCCCTGATTCCTGATCAGCCCGGACGTTTCCATAGCAACAGAGTTCATCAGGACCTCTTACTCATCTGCATCTGGTCCCACAGCGCGGCCAAATCTTCAGATCCAGCTTCAGAGTTCAGATGGAATCAGCTCTGATCTCTCTGCAGCTTACAAACCAGTGTCCCAAGTTCCCAACCAAGAAATGTAGTGAAAAAACGCTGGATTTCATGTTTTGCATGCAAATACCTGTAAAACTGAAACGTAAAAGTCTATGCAGTTTTTGTAATGTCAACAATAGCCAGTATTCTGAACCTGGTGTACTTTGATTGACTGCATGTACCTTGTGAAGTGTAAACAAGTGTTATTCTTTGACAGAATAATTTCATTTTGAGTCAGATTTCCAGTGTTTTGGTAAAAAGTGTGTGCAGAAAAAGATGTGTTCTATTTTGAAATGAAGAGATATTATTTATTTAACAAAATGTGTTTTTGAGAAGAAAATGATCCATTTGGCCAACTGTGTTTTGTAGGTGTGAGTGTGTGTTAAGAGTTTAGAAAAAGTATCTGAAGTATGGGTAAGGCACATCAAGCCCATCGACTGAATATAAAAAGATCAAGCCTCACAATAGAGGTCCGATATCATAATTTACACGTTTTTAATCACAAAATGTAACATTTAATCACTATCACAGAGTTTATTTACTTACTTTGCCGAGGAAAAAACTCTGCACTTCATGGCTTGAATGAAAACTCTCAAAAAGACATAACTGCCCGCCGCAGATCGCCAAAAGACGAAGCTTCTGATCACTATTTTCCCAATTAAGTTCCGATGCGTGCCTTGGTGCGGGGGGGGGGGTCCTCTGCATACACTTACATGACAACTTGACTTGAAAAAGAAGTCACTTTTCTGCTGCCTCTTCCTTTTTGGCATCTCTGCCTCCTTCTTCTCTCTATTCTCTTCTCAGTTGACCAACAACCATCAACTTGGAGTTTAGGTACAGATACGACAGCCCACAAGCACCAGAGCGAGTCACTGAGAGGCCGTCAGCAAGTGGCATTTTGTTGCTGTGGTTGTGCACGTGTTGCTCATTAACAGGAGCACATGCTTAGTGCACTGCTGGGACAGGCTCCAGCCCCCCCGCGACCCGACCGACGGATTCAGCGGTGTAGCTAACGGATGGATGGACATGTTTAGTGCTCTTGTTAATGCAAAGTTATTTTGGAAATAAAGAGAAACGTACGGACAATTACTGAACTGATGTCCATTTTCAGGGGGGGGGGCACCACAATGTATTTGTGCTTAGGGCACCCAAATGGCTAGCGCCGGCCCTGCGTGTTCACGTTCAGCTTCAGGAGCCACTTTTATCTCAAAAGTCCCAAATATCACATTTTATTTCAGGAAATCTTGACAAGCCGATTTTCAGTAGTTCCATTGGCAGATTTATTTGCTTATTTCAAGCAAAAACGTCTTTTATTTGTTGTTTTTTTACTTATTCGCGTTCACGTTCAGCTTCAGGAGCCACTTTAGCTCCGGTTGTTGTTACAAGAATTCCACTGAACTTTACTGATGAATATTTCACTTTCACTTAGCAGGACGATGTTTGAGCCGGTCTTCCACTTTAATGACAAAACAAACTGCAGCTCAGACAAAACACTGGATTTAAAGATTAATGCCGCTGCAGACGTGTATCCTGAGCGGGGAAATGGGGCAGAAAGCTGAAGGAGGAGCTGCTCAGGTTGGGAAGGACGACGGTAAGTGCTCCGACGAACAAAACACGGATGCATAATGCACAAACATCCATTTGTCCTCTTTGACTGTGAGTGTGACAGACAGCCGGGAGAGGCTGGAGAGCCACTTCATTATCGTCATTATGAAAAAGTAAAAAAATCTGGAGAGGCTCGAAGGCAGCGCGATGAGGTCGAGCAGATTCCGGGGGGATTATCCCTTTAAGGCCGGACACTACAGGTGGACAGGGGAATATTTTAAAATAACAGATATCACCATGAAACTTCCTCAGTTGATGACTTATACAAGTATGAAAAAAAAATGTATTACATGTTTTAGATATTTGTATGTTTAATTATGCAAATGAGGCATTATCTCATTAAATATGCGTACATTTGCATATATTTCTGGAAGATAGATCTGAACATGTGATAAAGCCAGGTGCAAAATTCTTTTTTCATTTTGTTTACACACAAATTGTAAAGAAAATTACAGAGGGGTTTCAGGATATCTGCTTTCATTTCCTAGGAAATCAAAATATACTGTCCATGGCCTAAAAAAACATCAATTTTCGCCATATGTTTTTATTATAATGTCACATAAATCAGGCCAGGAATGATTTATCAACAAATCCTTCTATAAATATCTTCAGAATACTGCTAAGTGTATAACTGGAAAGTTTGGTGTTAGTAGGTGCTCCATAGGCTGAGATATTGATACTGGAAAAATACAAAAAACTGATTTTGAGAAAACGCATTTAAAGATTTAAATAGGGGAATTCGTTTTGGTAAATTTGGGCGAAACGTGCTGCCGCGATTAAACAAAATGTAATGAAATAAACATTTTTATTTATGTTTTCAACGTTTTCTTTAAAGCAGGTTGAAAGAACACATATTGAAGGAGTAGACTGGCCAGAAATCTAAACATTGACCCCTGTTTGACCACAAAAATCCCTGTTTTTGCCTGCCGTGTCTCGCCTTAAAAGCAGCAGCAGAAATCCCCGGGAACAACAGAAACGGCCCACCTGAGGTGATTCAGTAAAGTGCTTTTTAATAACTGCTGCCAACACCACTACATGTGATGCACATTAACTCAGCAGCAGGATCCTAATTATCCCCCCAGGACCAAACGTTGGACACCGTCAGCCGATTGAAACCACTTCTAATCACCTGACAGACGTGTGAGCGCGTATCAGACGCATCAGGTTTGAAGTCCATCGCATCGCCTCCGCGCCGCTCCGACTGATGATCGTTGAAGTTATTTTAGATTCCAGCATGTTTCTCACTTGTGTCATAAATGAATTTAATCTCAAACACATCCAGCATTTCTCCCTCGTGGACAGTAATGAATGCTAATAATAACGGAAAGTAGGAAATAACTGAGGGATTCAGAGAATATGCTAATGTCAGCGAGAACAAGATTTACGGAGGAACAACTTAACTTAATCTCTTTTATCTGTCAGTAAACCAAACAAAACAAGAAGGTTTTAAGGACTATACAAACAGAAATGCTAAGAGCTGCTTAGCATCTTCGTAAAAGGTTTTGAGGGGAAGCTAACAGATCAACATGCTAATGTAATATTAGCATAACAAAGCTACCCGTGATTCTCTGCCTTTTAGCAGAGATTACTGTCATTTTTAAGAACATATATGAGTTAATGGGTAATTAATAAGCCTTTTTAAATAATTTAAGATAAAAAAATATCAACACAGCTTTACTTTAGCAGAAAAGGTGGTTGACGTGTAAGACAAAGCTAATGTGTCATTATGCTAGTAGCAAAGCATAAAGCTAATGTAATATTGTTTGGGTTAAATACACAAACTGACTAACAGCAAAGAGAATTCAGCAAAAAGTTGTTTTAACAAGAAAAAAGATTTTTAAAAAAGGGAAGTTTTTAATGAGCTCATAAAGTTAAGATTAAAAATATCAGAATATTATTTTTACTAAACATCTTCAGGTATTTAATCCAGAGAACACGGTCAACACCATTCTAATAAATAATAAATAATTAAGTCATCTTTACAGAACCCTATAATGTTTCAGTTTGTGTAATAATCCTCAGAATGTAAAGTGTTTTACTGCAGATTACTGAATAAATGACATCAGAACTGTACTTCAGAACGTCTGTAACAGAACATATTGTTTGTGTAGCATTAGCGTCCTGTAGAGCCAATCAAAGCCCAGCAGGGAGCCCAGCAGGGAGCCCAGGGGAACCTCACTGGTGCCCAGTAAAATAAATAAAGCGTAGCAATGAAATATGGGTTATTTTTAATGAACAAGCACAATAAAAACTGACACACAAGTGATCTTTGAAATGAAGATGTAAGAATGAAAAGGAGAGAATGTTCTTTAAATGTGTTCATTAGATAAGAAATTACCTTTTGTTTCGATACGTATCTGAACTTAAAGAAATATCTGAAATCTACTGATCCTGATCTAAGTTGCTGCATTAATTATAAAAACATTTCACTCTAAACTAATTATGAGCTGAAATTAAATGATTTACAGACAATTCTAAAGTTCTTCTTCATCAAAATGAAAACTAATAGAAGACGTACAGGATGCACCTGCAGAGGGTTTTTATATTAACTCTATATTATATTAACTTTATATTATATGAACTTTATATTATATTAACTGGGTTAATGTTACTAACATCAGTGTTTCTAAACTAGATGAACAACTGAATAAATATGATGGTGATTAAACTCTTTATGGAGAAAATTAACCAGGAAAACCAAGGAAAGACAACTAACAATACAACAGTATATATATATATATGTATATATATATATATATATATATATATATATATATATATATATATATATATATATATATATATATATTCTAATATAATATATTATATATGTGTGTGTGTATACATTACATACAGCGAGGCAGGCTGATTTTACGTCTTTATTCTGAGGTTTTCATGAACACCTGCTGAGGCCTTAATAAACGGCGCCCTGGGGCCGCTGTTTACGTCACCTGGAGGAAGGACGTAAATAAAGCTGACCCGGATCAGCTGAGAGACTTTAAAAAACTCAGCTTATTTATTCATGACTTTATGACAATAAAGTGCACAAATAAACAATAAGTTAACAATTTAGCAAAAGATTGGAACAAATATTACAGAATAAAAGACATTTTAATAACTTCCATCAATGATTATTGATCAACAATTATATGTCGAATCATAAAAAATAACATTAAAATAATTATATTTAATCCAGGAAGAGTTCTGATAAACTGATTTATTATCGATTGATTTGTATGTTGGATTTCAGTGATTTGATGGAAAAAAGAAGAAATATTTCTCCACCTTATTTAATATATTCTCCTCCTCAGTTTTACTGAACCTGATCAACAGAATCAAACAGCTGATCATATTGATCAGAAAAAACTGTTCAGATTTTTATCATCATCTCAAACAGCTGCAGATTTTCAACATGTGGTCTGTGGCGCCCCCTTTAGGTCACTAACTGTAACTGCAGCTCAAACACACAAAATGATCAAATAACCTGATTGGAAGGAGCTTCGTATTATTATTATTATTACTGTATTGTTATTATTATTATTATTATTACTGTATTATTATTATTATTATTATTATTATTATTAAACTGGATTATATTATATATGATAATTATACTTATTACAATATTTTTCACTTTGTTTTTATATTAAACAAAACTTTCACTTTTCCTTTTTTTAAACTTTTATTTCAAATTTTTGGAGGATTTGATTCATTTAGTTTTTTATTACTTAGAATTTATTTTTAATTATTTTATTTTTTGCTGATTTTTAAGGCTTTTTGTGTTTCGTTTAATTTGTGAATATTTAGTTTTTATATGAACTTGTACTTTATTTTTATTTACATTTATTTAAAGAACTTCTCAGTGTTTATTTTACATTTACCATAATTTTATTCCCATGTTTGAGTGTTTTATGACCTCTAATTGAACTGTGGTGGTCGGTTCTGTCTCCTCACAGCAGGAGGTTCCTGGTTCTGATTTCAGTCCTAAAACACACATTTAAAATGATCCAAACCTTTCTTATTGTTTTTAAAATATCTTTTTATTCACTTATAGCCTGTTTATGGTCACTAGTGATATATTATTATTAAACTTCCTGAATGATGCTGCACACTGTTTTCTTTTGCATCTCCTGGGTTGTTCACAGCATCTTCAGTCGACTTCATTAGAGACACCACAGATCTGCTTGATCTCAAACCAGCTGCTATAATCTGAAAGGAAATGTTAGTTAATTAAATAAAATATTACAAAATAAAATCAGGAAGCAAGTGAATTAAATTCAGCGAAGAAAGCAGCACATCAAATGCATTATAATGGGAGGTGGGGGGATTATTTCATGTTTTATTTCACATTTGTTTTATTTTTAATTCTATAAATATGTAACATATAAGAATATATAAGATGTATGATTCTTATTCAGTCAAACTGATCTCCTGACTGAGATTCGTTGATGGAGCTCATTTCTCTTTGATAATCGTCACAGTTTGAGCTTCAGGGTTTAGTTTTATTATCCTGTTTATATGATATATTATCCTTTATGCATAACTCTGCTCTGTAAACAGCTCTGAAACACAGACTGAAAGGAAGAAACTGTGAGGAACTAAATAAGGTGCAGGAGATCTTCATCAAAGTTCAACGTTTCTTTGGTTTTTATGTGTTTCCTCCTCAAAACGAAACATTTTCCATCATTAAAATCATCTTCGGGTCATTTTTATAAATTTATTTATAAAGTTTATCTCTTCCGGTTCTGATCCCGGTTCTGGAGGTTTTTCCTTTTTAATACTGAAAGGTGAGAAATTGTTAGAAACGTGTTCTGTGGTCCCATCCAATCGTGGGGCAGCATAGCTGTCACCATGGTTACTGTGACCTCTGCTGGTGGGACGGCTTTAATCACATTAAAAATATAAAATCATAGATTAAAATCTAGTTAAAATCAGAGTTCTAAATAAATGTTTTCTGCTGAAGAAAGTTCCCTTTTGAATCCATCAAATGAGCAACAGATTAAACATCAGCAGGGAAACGGCGCCACCTGCTGGTTAAAATGTTTCAAACAAACATCATGAGAAAAGATTCAATTCTAACTTTGTTTTTTTCTTATTTACATTATTTCAATTCAATTCAATTCAGTTTATTTATATAGCGCCAAATTAAAACAAATATCATCTCAGGGCACGTAAATAATAAAGTCCAATTCAAGCCAATTGGAATTCAATTCATCGTAATCATAATTATTTACAAAATAATCCAATTCATTCATATAGAGCCAATTCAAAAACAGTTTCCTAGCTAAGGAAACCAACAGATTGCACCGAAACTTGTCTTCAGTCCAATCTCCCGGCCTGAGCGTAACTGAGAGGAACCAGAACCAGAAAGGGTGGCGACCAGAACCAGGGAAAAGGGAAACACGAGTTAATGACCACAATAATGTCACATGTACATAAAGAGAGTAAAGTGAGGAAAGGTGTGACAGATGAGGCCCCCAGCGTCTGGGCCTATAGCAGCTTAACTATGGGATGTTTCAGGATCACCTGAGCCACAGAGAGGGGCCTGATAACTGAAGGCTCTGCCTCCCAAACTGGCAGCTGGTTCCACAGAGAGGGGCCCGATAACTGAAGGCACTGCCTCCCAAACTGGCAGCTGGTTCCACAGAGAGGGGCCTGGTAACTGAAGGCTCTGCCTCCCAAACTGGCAGCTGGTTCCACAGAGAGGGGCCTGGTAACTGAAGGCTCTGCCTCCCAAACTGGCAGTTGGTTCCACAGAGAGGGGCCTGATAACTGAAGGCTCTGCCTCCCAAACTGGCAGCTGGTTCCACAGAGAGGGGCCTGATAAATGAAGGCCCTGCCTCCCAAACTGGCAGCTGGTTCCACAGAGAGGGGCCTGGTAACTGAAGGCTCTGCCTCCCAAACTGGCAGCTGGTTCCACAGAGAGGGGCCTGATAACTGAAGGCACTGCCTCCCAAACTGGCAGCTGGTTCCACAGAGAGGGGCCTGATAAATGAAGGCCCTGCCTCCCAAACTGGCAGCTGGTTCCACAGAGAGGGGCCTGATAACTGAAGGCTCTGCCTCCCAAACTGGCAGCTGGTTCCTCAGAGAGGGGCCTGATAACTGAAGGCTCTGCCTCCCAAACTGGCACCTGGTTCCTCAGAGAGGGGCCTGATAACTGAAGGCTCTGCCTCCCAAACTGGCAGCTGGTTCCTCAGAGAGGGGCCTGATAACTGAAGGCTCTGCCTCCCAAACTGGCAGCTGGTTCCACAGAGAGGGGCCTGATAACTGAAGGCTCTGCCTCCCAAACTGGCAGCTGGTTCCACAGAGAGGGGCCCGATAACTGAAGGCACTGCCTCCCAAACTGGCAGCTGGTTCCACAGAGAGGGGCCTGGTAACTGAAGGCTCTGCCTCCCAAACTGGCAGCTGGTTCCACAGAGAGGGGCCTGGTAACTGAAGGCTCTGCCTCCCAAACTGGCAGTTGGTTCCACAGAGAGGGGCCTGATAACTGAAGGCTCTGCCTCCCAAACTGGCAGCTGGTTCCACAGAGAGGGGCCTGATAACTGAAGGCTCTGCCTCCCAAACTGGCAGCTGGTTCCACAAAGAGGGGCCTGATAACCGAAGGCTCTGCCTCCCAAACTGGCAGCTGGTTCCACAGAGAGGCGCCTGATAACTGAAGGCTCTGCCTCCCAAACTGGCAGCTGGTTCCACAGAGAGGGGCCTGATAACTGAAGGCTCTGCCTCCCAAACTGGCAGCTGGTTCCACAGAGAGGGGCCTGATAACTGAAGGCTCTGCCTCCCAAACTGGCAGCTGGTTCCACAGAGAGGGGCCTGATAACTGAATGCTCTGCCTCCCAAACTGGCAGCTGGTTCCACAGAGAGGGGCCTGATAACCGAAGGCTCTGCCTCCCAAACTGGCAGCTGGTCCCACAGAGAGGGGCCTGATAACTGAAGGCTCTGCCTCCCAAACTGGCAGCTGGTTCCACAGAGAGGGGCCTGATAACCGAAGGCTCTGCCTCCCAAACTGGCAGCTGGTCCCACAGAGAGGGGCCTGATAACTGAAGGCTCTGCCTCCCAAACTGGCAGCTGGTTCCACAGAGAGGGGCCTTATAACTGAAGGCTCTGCCTCCCAAACTGGCAGCTGGTTCCACAGAGAGGGGCCTGATAACTGAAGGCTCTGCCTCCCAAACTGACAGCTGGTTCCACAGAGAGGGGCCTGATAACTGATGGCTCTGCCTCCCAAACTGGCAGCCGGTTCCATAGAGAGGGGCCTGATAACTGAAGGCTCTGCCTCCCAAACTGGCAGCCGGTTCCACAAAGAGAGGCCTGATAACTGAAGGCTCTGCCTCCCAAACTGGCAGCCGGTTCCATAGAGAGGGGCCTGATAACTGAAGGCTCTGCCTCCCAAACTGGCAGCTGGTTCCACAGAGAGGGGCCTGATAACTGAAGGCTCTGCCTCCCAAACTGGCAGCTGGTTCCACAGAGAGGGGCCTGATAACTGAAGGCTCTGCCTCCCAAACTGGCAGCTGGTTCCACAGAGAGGGGCCTGATAACTGAAGGCTCTGCCTCCCAAACTGGCAGCTGGTTCCACAGAGAGGGGCCTGATAACTGAAGGCTCTGCCTCCCAAACTGGCAGCTGGTTCCACAGAGAGGGGCCTGATAACTGAAGGCACTGCCTCCCAAACTGGCAGCTGGTTCCACAGAGAGGGGCCTGATAACTGAAGGCTCTGCCTCCCAAACTGGCAGCTGGTTCCACAGAGACGGGCCTGATAACTGAAGGCTCTGCCTCCCAAACTGGCAGCCGGTTCCACAGAGAGGGGCCTGATAACTGAAGGCTCTGCCTCCCAAACTGGCAGCCGGTTCCATAGAGAGGGGCCTGATAACTGAAGGCTCTGCCTCCCAAACTGGCAGCTGGTTCCACAGAGAGGGGCCTGATAACTGAAGGCTCTGCCTCCCAAACTGGCAGCCGGTTCCATAGAGAGGGGCCTGATAACTGAAGGCTCTGCCTCCCAAACTGGCAGCTGGTTCCACAGAGAGGGGCCTGATAACTGAAGGCTCTGCCTCCCAAACTGGCAGCTGGTTCCACAGAGAGGGGCCTGATAACTGAAGGCTCTGCCTCCCAAACTGACAGCTGGTTCCACAAAGAGGGGCCTGATAACTGAAGGCTCTGCCTCCCAAACTGGCACCTGGTTCCATAGAGAGGGGCCTGATAACTGAAGGCTCTGCCTCCCAAACTGGCAGCTGGTTCCTCAGAGAGGGGCCTGATAACTGAAGGCTCTGCCTCCCAAACTGGCAGCTGGTTCCACAGAGAGGGGCCTGATAACTGAAGGCTCTGCCTCCCAAACTGGCACCTGGTTCCTCAGAGAGGAGCCTGATAAGTGAAGGCTCTTCCTCCCAAACTGGCAGCTGGTTCCAAGAGAGGAGCCTGATAAGTGAAGGCTCTGCCTCCCAAACTGGCAGCTGGTTCCAAGAGAGGAGCCTGATAACTGATGGCTCTGCCTCCCAAACTGGCAGCTGGTTCCTCAGAGAGGGGCCTGATAACTGAAGGCTCTGCCTCCCAAACTGGCAGCTGGTTCCACAGAGAGGGGCCTGATAACTGAAGGCTCTGCCTCCCAAACTGGCAGCTGGTTCCACAGAGAGGGGCCTGATAACTGAAGGCTCTGCCTCCCAAACTGGCAGCTGGTTCCACAGAGAGGGGCCTGATAACTGAAGGCTCTGCCTCCCAAACTGGCAGCTGGTTCCACAGAGAGGGGCCTGATAACTGAAGGCTCTGCCTCCCAAACTGGCAGCTGGTTCCTCAGAGAGGGGCCTGATAACTGAAGGCTCTGCCTCCCAAACTGGCAGCTGGTTCCACAGAGAGGGGCCTGATAACTGAAGGCTCTGCCTCCCAAACTGGCAGCAGGTTCCACAGAGAGGGGCCTGATAACTGAAGGCTCTGCCTCCCAAACTGGCAGCTGGTTCCACAGAGAGGGGCCTGATAACTGAAGGCTCTGCCTCCCAAACTGGCAGCTGGTTCCTCAGAGAGGGGCCTGATAACTGAAGGCAGTCCTAGAAACCTGTTTCATATGTGAGTCAGAGGACAGTTTCTGGTCAGAAATAACTCACTGTGGGACCAGAAGCTGAGGAAATACCATCCGGAGTAACTATACAGCCGGACATGTTATTATGTTATTTACATGTTTCATCACTAGGTGGCGACAGAGATTCTGTTTACAACATTTAATAAAAAACGCAGAAGAAGAGTTGTCTGCATCTGTTCGGGGATCGCTTCTTAAATTGCTTCATTTTTGCCGGATTTCAACATAAACGACACGAACAGCAAATATCTTGTTAATTTATTTGCTAGTTCGATTTTTTTTTTGTCTTCTGAGGTGAGTCTGTCCGTTATTCCTGCCCACTGTTAGCTCCACCGGCTAGCGCTGTTAGCTCCACCGGCTAGCGCTGTTAGCTCCACCGGCTAACGCTGTTAGTTTAAACGGCTAACGCTGTTAACCAAACATTTCGCAGTTTTTGCATCATATCTGACCGACTGGTTTATCATGGAGCACAGAAACCCGTTTGTTGTGTTTATTATGCATGTTTTTCCTTATTTGTTGCTTTGCATCAGATGTATTTCAGACCGTTTATGTGGACAGAAACAGATCAACAAACTTCTGTTTGAGTGATTGATGAATGTTTTTTTTTTTTTAATCAGCGTTGAAATTCAAACCCCATTTTCAGAAAAGTTTTCTAAAGTGCAACAAAGTCTTAAATTTATTCATTTAAGTTGATCAGTTTGAGCCTTTATTTAACAGAGAAGCTGATTCTCAGCATCTTCTCTGACCACCTTTGGCTTTAGAAAACAGAACCAAACATAGAATCTGAAGCATCAGCACTCAGTGAAAGCTGCTCCAGAGTCCTGCTCCGGAGTCCTGCCCCAGAGTCCTGCCCCAGAGTCCTGTCCCAGAGTCCTGCCCCAGAGTCCTGTCCCAGAGTCCTGCCCCAGAGTCCTGCCCCAGAGTCCTGCTCCAGAGTCCTGCTCCAGAGTCCTGCTCCAGAGTCCTGCTCCAGAGTCCTGCTCCAGAGTCCTGCTCCAGAGTCCTGCTCCAGAGTCCTGCTCCAGAGTCCTGCTCCATCAGCTTCCTGCTCCATCAGCTTCCTGCTCCATCAGCTTCCATCAGCTTCCTTTAACAACCCTTCTTAACTCTTTGGGAACTGAGTTTTTCACAGGAATCTGGGTCCACTTCCTGCTGAATCCCAGCTTTCAGTCGGTTGAAAAGTCGTCACCTGGATGGCAGCATCTGTCTCTGCAGAACTCCAACATCCAGCTCGGCATCAGGGGCAGCTTCACACAGATGAAGCCCCCCCCATGGACCCTGATGCCCCCCCACACCTTCACACAGATGAAGCCCCCCCCATGGACCCTGATGCCCCCCCACACCTTCACACAGATGAGCCCCGACCCGTCCCTGCTGGAGAGGCTGAACCTTTGCTGCTGTTACACCCGATCCTGAACAGGTTTAGGGCAACCTAACCCTAACCCGGACACCCTCACCTGTCAGCAGGTGACCTGCTGGCTGCAGAAGCTTCCAGAACGCTGTTCCTGCAGATTCTGCAAACTTTCTGTCTCTCTGGGACTCCAGAACAGCTTCCACTGAGTGCTGCTGCTGCAGGTTCTACGTTTGGTTCAGTTTCATAATGAAGTTCAGTCACATTAACGTTTTAAAGACTCTTTAACTGTTTTACTTTTTTAATTTTAGGTCAGAGTCAGTCATTTCTGATTAAAGGTTTAAATATTCTCACTTAATTAGCTTTAAAAGAAGCTTTGAATACGAATGAAAGTTCTCTTTTCTTTTCTGTAAATGCGTTGGAACCCGTTTCTTAAAGCGAACGTCTCAGATGTTTTGGTTCCTCCTCCTTCCCAACAGTCAGCTGATCACATGCTGTCAGACTCTTCTGTTTTCTCCAGGACGCCTCCTCCAGCCTTCTGTAACGTCTCCTGTCTTCCCGACGCTTCTTTCTGCAGGAGGCGCCCACGAGCATTTCTCCATCATGTCTAACAACTACCCGTACCGCCGCCCGCCGTCTGACTCCGACCTCCGGCCCGGCTCGCGGCATCGCGCCTCCGCGGCCGACGGCGACTTCTACAGACCGCCTCAGGAGTCTTTCTCCTCGTCCTACCTTTCAGCCTCCTCGTCCTCCTCGGCGTCTCAGAGCTCGGCGGCGCTGCAGGCGGCCTCGTGCCCGCAGGACGGCGTCCTCAGCATCCTGAACAGCTGCGGCCTGGAGCCCGCAGACCTGGCCCTGCTCGCCAAGCTGCCCGAAGACGTCCTGACCGTCGAGTCCCTGCCGCACATCCTGAAACAGATCAAAGGGAAGAGGGGCACCGTCAAACCTTTTCCCCCTACAGCCTCCAGCCCCTCAAGCCCCGCCCATCGACCTTCTCATAGCCCCGCCTCCAGCTCCGCCCATCGACCCTCTGCCAGCCCCTCAAGCTCCGCCCATCGACCCTCTTCTAGCTCCGCCTCCAGCTCCGCCCATCGACCCTCTCCGAGCTCCGCCTCCAGGGACTGGAACCAGCTGCGCAGCCAGCCGGTCCAGTACCCGCTGAACCTGAACCAGTCTACAGCCCCACCCGAGTCTCTCCAGGACCGCTGGTGGACGCCCTCGCCCGGCGGCTCCGTCAGACCAGCACCACCTTCCTCCTCCTCGTCTTCATCATCCAGACACGTGACGGACTACGACCACCGACCCAGCGCCTCTGATTACGGTAAGACTGGTCCGGTTCCCTCTTGCAGCCCGGCAGGACCAGCGCCAAGACCTCGCCCCGCTCGTGTCTCTGATCCTGGACGAAGTGACTACAGAACGGCGCCGCCTCTTGGCGAGCAGCAGGCCGGCCCCTACAGAACGGCGCCGCCTCTTGGCGAGCAGCAGGCCGGCCCCTACAGAACGGCGCCGCCTCTTGGCGAGCAGCAGGCCGGCCCCCGGGAGGCTCGCCACGATTCCAGACTCTCCTCCAAGAGCAGCTGGGCCGCCATGCCCTCCAGGAAACAGGCTCTGGACTTCCACGGGATGTCTCCGCCCATGTACCCGTACTCGTGCTCTCTGTGTGATATTACCGTGCTGTCCGAGAGGGTAAGTTGAGCCGCCTCCTGCAGTGGGCGGGGCCTGTGTTCGGGCGCAGCAGAGGGGATGATGGGAAATGAGGCCGTCGGCTCGGAGACTGATCAGCTTCCTGTTTGTGTTTCAGGTTTGGATTCAGCACATCAATGGCACCATTCATGCTGACGGCCAGCTCAGCCTGCTGCAGAAGTGAGTCTCACATGCACACGAGCACGCTCACATCCACACGAGCACGCTCACACGCTCACGCACGTTTACTGTTACTGTTCTCATGACTCCGCCTCCTCTCCAGGTTTCCTAACTGGGACTGTCGCATGGAAACCATCAACAGGTGAGTCAGAGCACATCTGTGGTCAGCTGGAGGAAAAGTTCTGCCTCCATCTGTTCCTCCATCTGTTCCTCCACCTGTACCTCCATCTGTTCCTCCATCTATACCTCCACCTGTTCCTTCATCTGTTCCTCCATCTATACCTCCATCTGTTCCTCCACCTGTACCTCCATCTGTTCCTATACCTCCACCTGTTCCTTCATCTGTTCCTCCACCTGTACCTCCATCTGTTCCTTCATCTGTTCCTCCATCTATACCTCCATCTGTTCCTTCATCTGTTCCTCCATCTATACCTCCACCTGTTCCTTCATCTGTTCCTCCATCTATACCTCCATCTGTTCCTCCATCTGTTCCTCCACCTGTACCTCCATCTGTTCCTTCATCTGTTCCTCCATCTGTACCTCCACCTGTTCCTTCATCTGTTCCTCCATCTATACCTCCATCTGTTCCTCCACCTGTACCTCCATCTGTTCCTATACCTCCACCTGTTCCTTCATCTGTTCCTCCACCTATACCTCCACCTGTTTCTCCACCTGTTCCTCCATCTATACCTCCACCTGTACCTCCACCTGTTCCTTCATCTGTTCCTCCACCTATACCTCCACCTGTTCCTTCATCTGTTCCTCCACCTATACCTCCACCTGTTCCTCCACCTGTTCCTTCATCTGTTCCTCCACCTATACCTCCACCTGTTCCTTCATCTGTTCCTCCACCTGTTCCTCCATCTATACCTCCACCTGTTCCTTCATCTGTTCCTCCACCTGTTCCTCCATCTATACCGCCACCTGTTCCTCCACCTATACCTCCATCTGTTCCTCCATCTATACCTCCATCTATACTTCCACCTGTTTCTCCATCTGTTCCTCCATCTATTCCTTCACCTGTTTCTCCATCTGTTCCTTCATCTGTACCTCCATCTATTCGTCCATCTGTTCCTCCACCTTGTAACCTTTCTGTTGAAGGGATGTCGACCAATCGGAGAGGAGGAAGGATGAAGAAGGACCCGCCCCACGAGCTCACAGAGCCAATCAGAGCCAAAGTAAATGAGTCTCATTGATCCGTTGGTTCTGTTGAATGTTCTGATCCGAGTTTCTGACCTGTTCTTCGTTGTTTTCAGCAGCACCGAGTAAGAAGCAGCAGAAGGTGAGACTGAAACCCGCCGTCCATCACGCCGGTGATGCCGCTGCGGCGGCGCCGCCTGAACACGTGTGCGTGTGTTTCCCAACAGGCCGCGGAGAAAGGGAGGGTGGTGTGCGCCAAGTTTCCCGCCCAATCTGTGGACGAGGCGTACCTCAGAAAGCTGACAGAACCCTTCGGGAAGATCGTCAAGATGCTGATGTTCCCGTCTTTGGTGAGTCGCTGCGGCCCGCCGCCCACACGGCGTCCGTCTGAGCCTCAGAGGGCCTCGGGTCCCTGTGGTACCAAACGTCTTCAGTGTTCTCGTTGGTCCCTGCAGGCGTTCGTGGAGCTGGACTCCGTCGATCAGGCCAAGGACCTGGTGAAATATCACAGTAACAATCCGCCAACGGTGAACGGGGAAAAGATCGAGTTCAGCATGTCCACCGCCTTCCTCTTCCTGCAGGTAGGAGTGAAGCCCCGCCCCCCCGAAACCGAGAGGGACTCTGGGCCCTACACTGGTTCTGTTCTCCAGAACCCAGACCCTGACATAAGAGGTAGTTGGGTCTTTACCTGCAATTGGTCGGTGCCGCTGTAGCTGCAGTTTTCCTGGACCAGAACCAGTGTTTCTAAGTTGGGTTCTGGCTGAGTAACTCTGTTTGAGTCCTGATTGGCTGCCTCTGATGTGTTCGATGACCACAGGAAGTGATGACAGATGATGATGTTTCTCCTCAGAGCTCTCGGGTGCTGAGTTTCTCTCCGGCTCCTAAAGGTGGGGACGGATGCTCGGATCTGATCGGTGTGGTCAAACGCTTCGGCGAGCCGCTCTACACCCTGTTCCTGCCGTCCAAGGTGAGCTCAGCGCTGTACGAAGATGAACCCAAACTGGTTTTAGAGAGAAAATACGACCTCAGAGGAAATGTTTGTTCAGAAATATGGAACTTTATCTATTTAACTTTTTATTTTTTGTTGTTTTGGAAAGGAAAATGTTAATAATGACTTGGCTAAGGAGTCAGATTTACCACTTTATTCAATTATTTACACACAACATGAGATGAAATCCACAAACCATGCAGCTGAAACACTTAAAGCTTATCTGTTCAACATACTCGGTTTACTGGACCACGTAGTTCTGATCATCTTTAATGGGAGTTCTTTGTCTTTCAGGCATTTTTGGAGATGAAAAACCCATCCGACGCCCAGAAGCTGGTTGAATATTACTCATCCAACACTCTGAAGATCAATGGGGAAGCCATCAGCGTGTCCTTCTCTGCGGAGTACAAGACCCTCATGTGAGTGTGACCGAGCCGCTGGTTCTGGTTCTGTCATTACAGATTGTTGGTAACACTGGTTCTGTTCTGCAGGCGGGTTTCAACAGCCAAGAGGTACGAAGAGGAACCAGTTACAGCCAAGAGGGCGAGGAGCAGCAGCAGTAGCAGTAAGGAGTCCAGCAGAGACCACAAGACCAGGTCCAGAGACGAGTTTGGAAGAGAAAAAAGGACCAGAACCAGGTCTAAGTCGAGGTCCAGAGACGAATCCGGAAAAGAAAAAAGGACCAGAACCAGGTCTAAGTCGAGGTCCAGAGACGAATCCGGAAAAGAAAAAAGGACCAGAACCAGGTCTAAGTCGAGGTCCAGAGACGAATCCGGAAAAGAAAAAAGGACCAGAACCAGGTCTAAGTCGAGGTCCAGAGACGAGTCCGGCAAAGAAAAAAGGACCAGAACCAGGTCTAAGTCGAGGTCCAGAGACAAGTCTGGCAAAGAAGAAAGGACCAGAACCAAGTCCGGCAGCAGTTTTTCCAGACAGAACCAGTCTGCAGAGTCAATAGAGAAACCAGGTGGGAACCTAGAACCTGACGAAGGGCTCAAGGTCCAAGATGGGGACGTTGACTTTCAGTAACCTTCGTTATCATCATCATCATCGGTTCGACGCTTTAAACAAAACGAGGATGACAACACGGCGATAATGACATGATAACTACACGCCAAACGACACGTCAAACTACCACAAACGACACAACAAACAACACGTCAAACTACCACAAACAACGCGCCAAACTATTCGAAGACTTACCACAAACAACACGTCATACTACCGATAACGACGCAGCAACATGTAAAATTACCGTAAACTATGCGTCAAAGTTCATCAAACCACAGCAAAGGACAGGCCTAACTACGGCACTATAGTTTTGGTAACTGACGCAGCCTGTTAAATAGATTCAGATTAGTGCAGCTTGTAGAGGGTCATCCTGTGTTTAGAGGATCTTTGATGGACTGAAATCAGTCGGTGTGGATGCTGATGGATTCTGTGTCTACATGACGGTGGTCTTCTTCTTCATCTTCTTTTTCTTCTGTGCAGGGTCCAGCTCAGCAGGTGGTCTACAGACAGCTACAGAACCTCATGTTGCAGAAGAAGAACACCTGGAGGAGGAAGATCAGTGAGTTCCTCTGCAGTCTCAGTCAGTGATGTTCAAGTCAAAGGTGTCAAAACACAGGATCTCCTGTCTGCAGGTCTTCTGAAGAGGAGAGCGACATCGAGGGGATGGAGGTGATCGCAGAGGACGGACAGAATGTCGATGAGGAAGATGCTGAGGAATCCAGCTGTCCGGAGGAGAGGGTTAACTCCCCTGAAAGAGGTAAAAACACAAGTTTGAGAGCTAAACTAACTCAGAAACAGCAAATTTAACTGTTACTGTTTTCCAGAAGAGGAGCTGAAGAATACTGACCAGGAGAAACCTGGGATGGAGGAGGAGGGAGGTTCTGATCAGAAAGAGGACGGAGGTTCTGATCTAAAGGAGATAGAGGGAGGTTCTGATCAGAAGGAGGAGATGGAGGAGGAGGGAGGTTCTGATCTGAAGGAGGAGATGGAGGGAGGTTCTGATCCGAAGGAGGAGAGTGGGATGAAGCAGCAGAGTGAGGAGTCTGAGGAGGACGAGGTAAAAACGTTTATTGGGCCTCTGCTCTGCTGCCTGGTTTTCTTTCCATTCTGTTTCATCAGGGTGTTTATAACCTGAAACACAGTTTTTCCAGTGTCAGAACATTAGTTCTGTCGGTTCTGATCGCTGATTTAATTCTGTTCTTCAGGCAGAACCGGAGTTCCCGGTCGACCTGGACAGCTGCATCACTCTGGATGAAGTGGAGGCGGATGACCATGGTAGGCTCAGTTTAATTCGAGGGAGCAGAATCAGAGGAGGGAGTTTACAGATGTGGTGTTGCTTTGTGTTTCAGATGAAGACCACCAGGACCAGAACAGTGAGGTAAGACCCGGTGAACCGCTTCAGGTTCTGTTTGTCCAGCCTGTGAGATGGTCGGTAAGACGTCCGTGTTCCCTTTCAGTCAGAGTCCAGCAGAGTCGTGTTCTTCAGCACCTTGCCGCTGCGCTTCACCGACGTCGAGCTGATCAAACTGATGGGAGGTTTTGGCACGGTGGTACGGTACCTCCTGATCCGCCAGCGCCGCCAGGTCAGATATCACGCTCTCTTCTTCTGCTGTTCGGGTTCTCATTTGGTTCTGATCAGCCTGATTTGGCTGATTTACAAATGCGCGCGACAAGATTTACAAATGCGCGGGAAAAGATTTAAAAATGCGCGGGAAAAGATTCACAAATACGCGGGAAAAGATTCACAAATGCGTGGGACGATTTACAAATGCGCGGGACAAGATTCACAAATGCGCGGGACAAGATTTACAAATACGCGGGGAACGATTCACAAATGCGCGGGACAAGATTTAAAAATGCGCGGGACAAGATTTAAAAATGCGCGGGACAAGATTTAAAAATGCGCGGGACAAGATTTAAAAATGCGCGGGAAAAGATTTAAAAATGCGCGGGAAAAGATTCACAAATACGCGGGAAAAGATTCACAAATGCGTTGAACGATTTACAAATGCGCGGGACAAAATTCACAAATACGCGGGAAAAGATTCACAAATGCGCGGGACAAGATTTACAAATGCGTGGGACAAGATTCACAAATACGCGGGACAAGATTCACAAGTGCGCGGGACAAGATTTACAAATGCGCGGGACAAGATTCACAAATGCGTGGGACAAGATTCACAAATACGCGGGACAAGATTCACAAGTGCGTTGGATAGGATTCACAAATGCGCGGGACAAGATTTAAAAATGCGCGGGACAAGATTCACAAATGCGCGGGACAAGATTTACAAATACGCGGGACAAGATTTACAAATGCGCGGGACAAGATTTAAAAATGCGCGGGACAAGATTTAAAAATGCGCGGGACAAGATTTAAAAATGCGCGGGACAAGATTTAAAAATGCGCGGGACAAGATTCACAAATGCGTTGAACGATTTACAAATGCGCGGGACAAAATTCACAAATACGCGGGAAAAGATTCACAAATACGCGGGAAAAGATTCACAAATGCGTGGGACAAGATTCACAAATGCGCGGGACAAGATTCACAAATACGCGGGACAAGATTCACAAGTGCGTTGGATAGGATTCACAAATGCGCGGGACAAGATTTACAAATGCGTTGGACGATTTACAAATGCGCGGGACAAGATTCACAAATGTGTGGGACAAGATTCACAAATACGCGGGACAAGATTCACAAGTGCGTTGGATAGGATTCACAAATGCGCGGGACAAGATTTAAAAATGCGCGGGAAAAGATTCACAAATGCGCGGGACAAGATTTAAAAATGCGCGGGAAAAGATTCACAAATACGCGGGAAAAGATTCACAAATACGCGGGAAAAGATTCACAAATACGCGGGAAAAGATTCACAAATGCGTGGGACGATTTACAAATGCGCGGGACAAGATTTACAAATACGCGGGGAACGATTCACAAATGCGCGGGACAAGATTTAAAAATGCGCGGGACAAGATTTAAAAATGCGCGGGACAAGATTTAAAAATGCGCGGGAAAAGATTCACAAATACGCGGGAAAAGATTCACAAATGCGTTGAACGATTTACAAATGCGCGGGACAAAATTCACAAATACGGGGAAAAGATTCACAAATGCGCGGGACAAGATTTACAAATGCGTGGGACAAGATTCACAAATACGCGGGACAAGATTCACAAGTGCGTTGGATAGGATTCACAAATGCGTTGGACGATTTACAAATACGCGGGACAAGATTCACAAATACGCGGGACAGATTCAGAAATTTGTGGGACGATTTACAAATGCGCAGGATAGGATTTATAAATGCGCAGATGTTCATAACGTAGTAGTGTGAACGTATGCGTGCGATAGCATCCTGTAAGCTCCATAAGAACCAGCTGGTCCACCATGTTCAGAACTGAGTCCGGCCCTCAGACCTAAAGCAACCTTTCAGGATCCTTCGCTCTGTTTTCCTTTCAGGGCTTCGTGGAGATGTCGAGCACCTCAGAGGCTCTGAGAGCTGCCCGGGAGCTGGACACCAAACCCGTCAGCATCAACGGCTCCAGGTTGCTCGGTGGCTTGTCCTGCAAATACGACCGACTCGAGAACGGGTCAGAAACTACCAGCTCACGCTTCCTGCTTCCTTCCCATCACCTTCCAACCGTCACTCACCTGTAATCTGTCTCTGCAGGTGGGACGTCCCGTCGGATGAGAAGAGGAGCGAACGCAGGAGGAGCGAAAGACTGAGCAAATCCGGCAGCTCAGACCCAGACCCGACCAGCAGGGGCAGGAGGGAGTCCTCCAGGAAGACCCGGGAGAGGAAAAGTGAACCCGAGCCGTGCGAGAGAGAAGCTGAGCCCAGATCCCCTCCAGACACAGACTCCACCAGAAGGAACCCGAAGAGGAAGGCCGGGTCCGGAAAGAGTCCAGGAAAAAGAAAAGGGAACCCTGAGAGTGACGCTGTGCCTCAGAAATCCCCCAAAACAGAACCAGAAGAGAAGGCCGAAAGCAAACAGGAGGCGGAGGAGCCGATGGACGGAACCCACACGTCCTCTGAAGTTTGTTCTGAAACAAAAACATCCGGACCTGAGAGGAAAGATTCAACGAGTCCAGAACAACCAGAACCAGAAGAAGAGAAGGCCGAAAGCAAACAGGTGGCGGAGGAGCCGATGGCCGGAACCCACACGTCCTCTGAAGTTTGTTCTGAAACAAAAACATCCGGACCTGAGAGGAAAGATTCAACGAGTCCAGAACAACCAGAACCAGAAGAAGAGAAGGCCGAAAGCAAACAGGTGGCGGAGGAGCCGATGGACGGAACCCACACGTCCTCTGAAGTTTGTTCTGAAACAAAAACATCCGGACCTGAGAGGAAAGATTCAACGAGTCAAGAACAACCAGAAGAAGAGAAGGCCGAAAGCAAACAGGTGGCGGAGGAGCCGATGGACGGAACCCACACGTCCTCTGAAGTTTGTTCTGAAACAAAAACATCCAGACCTGAGAGGAAAGATTCAACGAGTCCAGAACAACCAGAACCACCTGGACAGGTAGGACCTGGAGGCCCACTGCCTCCCTTAGTTACCCACAAAATATGCATTCAGCCTGGGCCGTGATATCAGAAACTGACCAGAACCATATGAGCCGGTAGCAGCGGTAGTTTGACAGGAAATGCTCTTATCAGCCTCACTTTAAAAGGGGGTGGGGCCAGTAAGAGTTCTCTTCTGATTGGATGAATAGTAGGACAGTGAAGGCGAGACACTACAGGTGAATAGTAGCCTGGGAATTCCCATGCTGCTTTGCGCGCGATTTCATTCACACTGCAAAGGCAGCCTGGAAACCACCGCCCTTATTTTTGCCTGAGTTAGGGAACCAATCACAGAACGGGGGGGGGGCAGCAAGACGACGACGACGTCTATGCGCGACACCGAAGCTTGTAGAGTGTTAATCCAACATGGCAGCGGACACAACGTTACCGTTCGATGCAGCCTTAGAAAGTGTTTTAAGTAGCTTAGAACGCAAGTTTACTTTTAAAAAAGAGCAACGTTTGGCGTTGAAAGATTTCATTGCCAAGAAGGATGTATTTGCTCGTCGAATTTCTGTGGCTCTACATATGTCATCTGGTATAAGTGATACAATTGGCTATGAATCGCGCGCAAAGCAGCATGGGAAGAACCAGACGCCATTCGTAGCGCCCTATAAACGGCCCTAGGTATTCGTAAACCACGCCTCAAATGCACGAGAAAATGCACACCTAGTTGCCAGACCACCATCTCATCGAGATTTGGACGCGTCAGCCAGGCTAGGTGAATAGGGTAATATTTTAAAATAACAGATATCATCATGAAACTTCCTCAGTTGATTACTTATGCAAATTAGGCATTATCTCATTAAATATGCGCACATTTGCAAAATTCTTCTCATTTTGTTTACTCACAAAGTGAACAGAAAATTACACAAGGATATCTGCTTTGATTTCCTAGGAAATCAAAATGTACTGTCCATAGCCTAAAAAAACATTGATTTTTGCCATATTTTTTTTAATGTCACATAAATCAGGCCAGGAATGATTTATCAACAAATCCTTCTGTAAATATCTTCAGAATACTGCTAAGTGTATAACTGGAAAGTTTGATGTTAGTATGTGCTCCATAGTCTGAGATATTGGTACTGGAAAAATACAAAAAACTGATTTTGAGAAAACGGTATTTAAAGAGGACCATGGTCTCGGATTTGGAGGTGCTGAGTCTCATCCCAGCCGCTCACGGACCCCCTCAATGCCCTGGCTGCGCCTAGAAATCCCCTGCGCCTCTCACCACGGGCAACTCCAGAGTGGAAGAGAGTCCAACCCCTCTGGAGGAGGCTGGTTCCGGAGCCCAAGCCATGCGTCGAGGTGAGTCCGACTATATCTAGCCGGAACCGCTCAGCCTCGCGCACCAGCTCAGGCTCCTTCCCCAGCAGAGAGGTGACGTTCCACGTCCCAAGAGCCAGCTTCAGTAGCCGAGGATCAGACCGCCTTTGGCTGCCACCCAGCTCACACTGCACCCGACCCCCTCGGCCCCTCCCACGGGTGGTGAGCCTGTCGGAAATCCGAGACCATGGTCCTCGGCCGGAAAAGGGTGGAATGCCTCCGCATCGAGGAGTCAGATGAGGTGGCTCGGGCATCTGGTTAGGATGCCTCCCTGGTGAGGTGTTCCGGGCCCGTCCCACTGGGAGGAGCCCCCGGGGAAGACCCAGGACACGTTGGAGAGACTATGTTTCTCGGTTGTGTTGGGAACGCCTCGGGGTCCCCCCAGAAGAGCTGGAGGAAGTGGCCGGGGACAGGGACGCCTGGGCTTCACTGCTCAAGCTGCTGCCCCCGCGACCCGATCCCCGGAGAAGATGATGGATGATATTTAATACGCTCAGGACGGGAGATTGGACCAAAAACAAAGTTTCAGTGCAATCTGTTGGTTTCCTTAGCTAGGAAAGTGTTTTTGAATTGGATTATTTTATGAATAATTATGATTACAATTAATTGAATTCCAATTGGACTTTATTATCTAAGTGCCTTGAGATGACATTTGTTGTATTTGGCGCTATATAAATAAAAATGAATTAGAATACAATTGCTCAAAAACAGAATGAATGATCAGGCCCTTAGTAATACTAATATAGAATAAATAATACAAGTTCAATACAATAAAAGATCGCATATCAATTCATTAAGACGTGTGACATGTAGGACCAGCCTCTTTCATTAACTCCCCTTGGTTTCCTAACCACAGTTTACGGTCAGGTGTGCTGCTTCCTGATGGTTCATCAGCTGATCTAATAGATTTTCTTTTATTGCATCTTGCAAAGCGCAATTGTTGCAGTGTTATGGGGCATTTTCAGAGATTCCGCGAAAGCTAAACACGGGAGCGTCAGCAGCCAATGAGATTTTGTCATTAGCTATAAATCCGCCTTTAGACGTTCAGGATTGGTTTCTGATAGAAAGGAAGTGCCATTATTTGGGTGACATATCATTGTGCAGGAGACTCAGAGCTTTACGATACCGGTCATGACAGACTTCAGTAAATAGACGAAGCTCGGCATGCTAACTTTTTGGTAAATTCGGGCGCAACGGGCTGCCTCAATGTTTTCTTTATAGCAGGTTGAAATAACGCACATTGAAGGAGTAGACAAATCACTGTTTTTGCCTTAAAGGACCAATCAGTGGAGGCACAAGACACTGACCCCGTCCCTAAAGTGTCAGAGGTTCTGGTTCTGCACAGTTTACCGGGTCTGAGTTTGATCTGTGGTCTTTTTTCAGGACTCGGAACCGCAGTCCGAACCCGCAGAGGGTGCCGCAGAACCCGAGAAACCCGCCAAACCAGTCGGTAAGAACTCCCCACACACCTTAGTATCTCTGATTGGTGAACCACATCTGTTCTGACCCCAGTGTTGTCATGGCAACAAGACTTCAGACGGGGCTTAAAATCACTCGGTCCTGTTGGACCTCAGCACAGCTCAAAGCTGATCAGTGTGCCCTCGGTGTTTGTGTTGCAGGAGCAGAGTTCGTGCGCCCAGTCGTCGGTTACTTCTGTAACTTGTGTCAGCTGATCTTCATCGACGAGGACGAAGCCAAACTGGAGCACTGCAGCACGCCGGCGCACTACAGCAAGTACCAGGTCGGCATGGCAACCAGCAGTTTGACCCCCGAGGCGTCAACGGCGGCTTTCTAACGTTCTTTTTGTTGTTTTATTTTTTCAGGAGAAGACGGGGAAAGATCCGTGGACGAGCTGAACGACACAAGACTCGTGTTTTTTTACTTTGTGAAAATAAAGTAAAAATAAAAGTGAAATGTAGTCTGAGTTTATTCTGGAAAACTTCCATCAAACGATCCAACAGTAAAATTCAGACACAAAACAAAGTTAAAGGGGCAGTTCGACATTTCAGGTGTTAGACTGAGCCCTGTGTGTTCAAACGTTGAACTGCTCCTTTAATACAAAAACACTGCAGTCATTACGTGTTCACGGTCCAAGAACAAAAAGACAGCGTCCAATCAGAGGGCGTCACCATGACAACCGCCCAAAACTTCACATCTAAACAATAAACTAAAGAAGTTAAAACTGGAGACTCGGGCCTCCTACGCCGGCGTCTTCTTGGCTTTCTTCTTCTCCAGATGTTTCTGAAATAAAAAGGGAATGATGTCATCATTTTTTACTAGAATTAGTATAATTAATGTAAATGTTGAGCTACTTGACTAATTTGAATTTCCCCCATTGGGAGATGAATAAAGTATTTTTCTATTTTTTTTTTAAATTTAATATACAATATGTTACAATTACACTTTATACACCACCCCTTTTACTGTGAAGACAATAAATGCTATTTCCTTGTTTCAATCTTGCATGACGTGTGCACGCGGTGAATTAGAAAGCGCCGATATCATTACATCCACATTGCTTTGTTATCTCAAGCCCCGCAAAAAAAAGAAAAAACTCCAAGCTTTAATGTATATTTACTTCTTGGTCTGACCACTCCCGAAATAAATATATATTTATATATATATATAAATATAGTATATTTTATCAGAGCGATAAACGGCGGGGTCTCAGGTGTGGTGGGCGGGGCCTCACCTGCAGCTTGTCGTAGTGCGCCTGGCTGCTGCAGTGCGTGACCTTGGCCGTGTCTTCGTTGGAGTAGAACAGGAAGCAGACGCGGCAGTAGTAGCCCATCTTCACGTGTTCCACGCCTAAACAAAAAAAACACGTCAGTTTCTATGGAAACAGACTCCTCCTCCTCTGTGACAGCGGGTCGTTTTCTCACCGATCGGCGTGTCGGGGTCGTACGCCGGCAGCGGCAGAGACGCCGCGCGGGGTTTGACTGCAGGAGGCGGAGCTTCAGTCTGTCCGTTCTGATTGGTGGAAGAGTCCATCTCCTCCGGCCGCTCCTCCTGCTGCAGAAAGGAGCGTCAGAGTGATGTCACGGTGATGTCACAGCTGGTTCTTACAGCTTTAAGAAGAGTTAACAACATGTCCGACAACCTGATCGGTTCCTGTTCACTGAAACATTCAATAACAGAACTATGGCTGTGTTCGAAACCTCCTACTAACTTTCTGAGTTAGTATGCGAGTTTGAGGTGCTGTTTACACATACCCGGGTATTTTGATAAACGCATATTTTCTAACCTTCGTTTGCAAAAATAACTAGGTGCACACAGCCCCGTTTTAAAAAAAAAAAAACACGTCTACATTGATCAGCATAAAAACGCTATCAGGAGCTGTTAAATTACGCCAAGCCTGACGGTGGCAGTGTTAGAACAATGAGAATTCCACACAAGCCAATCAGAAGCCTAATAGAGAACCGCTGACAGGAAGAACTTCGAAAAAATGTATTTCGTTGTTCCTATGTTTCCCAAACGTATCATGTGAGGTACTGTACAGTTCTTCACACAGCAGTGATTTCCAGGCATGTTCTTGCAATTCCGCACTGTTTAAACTTACTGATTTAAAAACACGCGCGTACACTGTAAGCGAACGGAGAGAATGGCGTTTTCACGCTAGCATCCTGCCAACATGGCGGATAGGGGCGGGGCTCTGTACTATGACGACAACTCCTCATTCTCAAGTGCCCAAAACTCCGTTTTTGTCTCTTTCAACCAGTTTATACACAAACGCTAAACGGAGTTTTTAAAAAATCTCCACTTTTGCCGGAGTTTTTTTTATGCCTCGTTTTGAGGAAAAAACTCCGTTTGTGTATAAACGAAAGGCACAAACGAAGGGAAAGGTCTTCGTTTATCAAAATACCCGGGTATGTGTAAACAGCACCTGAGTCAGCGAGAAGTTCCCGGATGCATACTAGATTCTCCTAAATGTTGGGTATGCATCATGAGGTTACTACTCATACTCAAACTACCCAAGATGCAACGTAACGTGACGTCGCCGATCGTCATTTCCTGTCAAAACGGCAGTTTCAAGCTAGCTACAACGAGGGTAGGTTCACTTCCTGTTTTCAAAACAAAAGCACCAATTGTATGGTAATGGCTTTCCCTGTGATAAAAGGCAACGGGTATTTTATTTTGTGAAAATAACAGGAAGTGCGTCGCTCACTGCGGCTAGCTTTAGTAGCGCCGAATTCGTGGGAACAAAATGGTAAACAGCCGGTATTTTGTCAGGTTTTCAACACGTTGGGGATCTAAACGACTACTTTCTCACCTGAAAATGTTTCAAATGTTGCTAAAGTTTACAGAGTTTAGAGCTTAAGGGAAATCAGCTTCAGGCCGGCTGATTTCAGCTCGGGCAGGAGCCAAATGCATTGTGGGTAAACGCTCTGCATACTGTCTGATCGATCAGTATGTAGTATGTAGTATGCAGTATGTAGTATGTAGTATGCAGTATGGAAGTATGAAGTATGTAGTATGCAGTATGTAGTATGCAGTATGCAGTATGGAAGTATGCAGTATGTAGTATGTAGTATGTAGTATGCAGTATGAAGTATGCAGTATGCAGTATGTAGTATGCAGTATGGAAGTATGCAGTATGTAGTATGCAGTATGGAAGTATGCAGTATGCAGTATGTAGTATGCAGTATGAAGTATGCAGTATGCAGTATGTAGTATGCAGTATGGAAGTATGCAGTATGTAGTATGCAGTATGGAAGTATGCAGTATGTAGTATGCAGTATGGAAGTATGAAGTATGTAGTATGCAGTATGCAGTATGCAGTATGCAGTATGAAGTATGCAGTATGCAGTATGTAGTATGCAGTATGGAAGTATGCAGTATGTAGTATGCAGTATGGAAGTATGCAGTATGCAGTATGTAGTATGCAGTATGGAAGTATGCAGTATGCAGTATGTAGTATGGAAGTATGCAGTATGCAGTATGTAGTATGGAAGTATGCAGTATGCAGTATGCAGTATGTAGTATGGAAGTATGCAGTATGCAGTATATAGTATGTAGTATGTAGTATGGAGTATGTAGTATGCAGTATGTAGTATGGAAGTATGCAGTATGTAGTATGCAGAATGTAGTATGCAGAATGTAGTAGGCAGAATGTAGTAGGCAGAATGTAGTAGGCAGAATGTAGTAGGCAGAATGTAGTATGCAGAATGTAGTATGCAGAATGTAGTATGCAGAATGTAGTATGCAGTATGTAGTATGCAGTATGCAGTATGTAGTATGCAGTATGTAGTAACAGTATGTAGTAACAGTATGTAGTAACAGTATGCAGTATGTAGTATGCAGTATGCAGTATGTAGTATGCAGTATGTAGTATGCAGTATGCAGTATGTAGTATGTAGTATGCAGTATGTAGTATGCAGTATGTAGTATGTAGTATGCAGTATGTAGTATGTAGTATGCAGTATGTAGTATGTAGTGTGCAGTATGCAGTGTGCAGTATGCAGTATGCAGAATGTAGTAAGCAGTATGTAGTATGCAGTATGCAGTATGTAGTATGTAGTATGCAGTATGTAGTATGTAGTATGTAGTATGCAGTATGTAGTATGCAGTATGTAGTATGCAGTATGCAGTATGCAGTATGTAGTATGCAGTATGTAGTAACAGTATGTAGTAACAGTATGTAGTAACAGTATGCAGTATGTAGTATGCAGTATGCAGTATGTAGTATGCAGTATGTAGTATGCAGTATGCAGTATGTAGTATGTAGTATGCAGTATGTAGTATGCAGTATGTAGTATGTAGTATGCAGTATGTAGTATGTAGTATGCAGTATGTAGTATGTAGTGTGCAGTATGCAGTGTGCAGTATGCAGTATGCAGAATGTAGTAAGCAGTATGTAGTATGCAGTATGCAGTATGTAGTATGTAGTATGCAGTATGTAGTATGTAGTATGTAGTATGCAGTATGTAGTATGTAGTATGTAGTATGCAGTATGTAGTATGCAGTATGCAGTATGCAGTATGTAGTGTGCAGTATGTAGTGTGCAGTATGCAGTATGTAGTATGCAGTATGCAGTATGTAGTATGCAGTATGTAGTATGCAGTATGCAGTATGTAGTATGCAGTATGCAGTATGCAGTATGTAGTATGCAGTATGCAGTATGTAGTATGCAGTATGTAGTATGCAGTATGCAGAATGTAGTAAGCAGTATGTAGTATGCAGTATGCAGTATGTAGTATGTAGTATGCAGTATGTAGTATGTAGTATGCAGTATGTAGTATGCAGTATGTAGTATGCAGTATGCAGTATGTAGTGTGCAGTATGTAGTGTGCAGTATGCAGTATGTAGTATGCAGTATGCAATATGCAGTATGTAGTATGCAGTATGCAGTATGTAGTATGCAGTATGTAGTATGCAGTATGTAGTATGTAGTATGCAGTATGCAGTATGTAGTATGTAGTATGTAGTATGCAGTATGTAGTATGTAGTATGCAGTATGTAGTATGCAGTATGCAGTATGCAGTATGTAGTGTGCAGTATGCAGTATGTAGTATGCAGTATGTAGTATGCAGTATGCAGTGTGCAGTATGTAGTATGCAGTATGTAGTATGCAGTATGTAGTATGCAGTATGTAGTATGCAGTATGTAGTGTGCAGTATGCAGTATGTAGTATGCAGTATGTAGTATGCAGTATGCAGTATGCAGTATGTAGTGTGCAGTATGCAGTATGTAGTAAGCAGTATGTAGTATGCAGTATGCAGTATGCAGTATGTAGTATGCAGTATGTAGTATGTAGTATGCAGTATGTAGTATGCAGTATGTAGTATGCAGTATGTAGTATGCAGTATGCAGTATGTAGTATGCAGTATGCAGTATGCAGTATGTAGTGTGCAGTATGCAGTATGTAGTATGCAGTATGTAGTATGCAGTATGCAGTATGTAGTATGCAGTATGTAGTATGCAGTATGCAGTATGCAGTATGTAGTATGTAGTATGTAGTATGCAGTATGTAGTATGGAAGTATGCAGTATGTAGTATGCAGTATGTAGTATGCAGTATGCAGTATGCAGTATGCAGTATGTAGTATGCAGTATGCGATTTCGAACACAGCCTAAGACTCCATCTTTGGGAGGAACACCGTTTCCGGATGAGTCCGTTTCATTCCAAAGACCGTGTGATGTCACAGTGAACAGCTGGGATTAGTGACATCACTCTGAGCTGATTGGTGGGCTGGCTGAACTCACCTCCTCGCCGAGCTTCTGCTTCTCGTCTGAACCTCCTTCGATCTTCAGATCTCCAGCGCTGACGTCACAGCTCGGCGCGTCTCCCTCTTCCTCTTCCTCCTCCCTCTGCTTCTTGGCTGGCGGCTCTTCTTCTTCGTGTTGGGAGGACTTTGGCGGCGGGCTGCTGGCGGCTCTCTTTGCCAAAGTGGGACACCGGTGGCTGAAACGAATAACCCAACAGATTACTTTGGTTCCTTTGAAACTCTGAGCTTCCACTCGGACAGAGAACCAAACGTGTTCTGCAGAGAATCAGAACCATCTCTGGTTCCCGTTTCCTTCAGGAACATTTCTAATGACGACACTCGGTCTGCTCAGCTGAGATAAAACGTCCTGAAACTTTATAAACAGCGGTCTGAGTTCTACGTAGAGCTTTAAAGGGACAGTTCGCCTCTTTTGACATGAAGCTGTATAAGGCTACGTTCAGACTGCAGGCCTTGATGCTCAATTCCCATTTTTTTGTGAGGTCGTTCACATTGAAATTAAATGCCACGTGTATGTGGCCTGCTGCGTGAACGGCTTACCGCCCCATACTATCCCGCATGCGCAGAAGAGCGTACGATGACGTCATAGGGCGAGCGTGCCCAGTGTTTGCGGAAGTAAACATGGATGGTAAGAGTAGGAATGCATATATTGCGATTTTAAAGTTGTTGTCCAGCCGGAGCCAGCACATTACTCACGGCATAATGTTAAAGAGGATATTAAAGAGAAAAAGAGCTCGGCTTTTGGCCCCAGCCTTTTGTGGGGCAGTGGACAGTTTGGGTGCGTCGTCGTAGCCAGGAGTGCTGGGACTGCGAGCGGCTTTTCAGACGCGCAGGTCGGATAAATGCGGCCTGGCCGTTCACACTGCAGTCGCATGGCAAAAGATCAGATACGTATCGGAGTTAGGACCACATGTCCAAGTGGCCTGGATCGGATCTGAAAAAATCCGATCTGTGCTGTTCAGACTGTCATGAAAAGATCAGATACAGGTCGCATAGGGCCAAAAAAAAAAAAATCGTATTTGGGTCACTTCAGTGTGCTGTCTGAACGTAGCCTAACATCCCATATCAGCAGCATCATTTCTGAACATCTTCTTACCCCCTGCTGCGTCCTGTGAGCAGAGTTCCAGCCTCATTTTGGTGTTGATGAAGGTAGTCCGGCTAGTTGGCTGGGGTTTAAAAAATAAAGCGTCTTGCTTCTCAGAACAATATGCGTTCAACAGAGTAATACATTTGCATCACAAAATGGTTCCAGGGTTCCTACAGGTTTCTTCAAGTCAAATTTAAGTCTTTTTAAGACCATTTATAAAAAAAAGACCTATTTCACAGACCTACCGGCAAAGAAAACTTTTTTTTTTTTAATTTGTTCATTTATTTCTGAAACAAATGAAAGTGTGGACTGTGTAAAGCATTGATGAAACATTGCAGCATAGTAGTAGTAAACGCTACAACACCACAGACACAGACAGACAACAAGCCAAACAGAGGTGTGAAAAATCAAAGTAAATTTCAGCAGACCACAAAAAAGTTTAACTGACACAGTTAAGTTGTTTTTTAACATGTTCGCTAGCTACTTATTCCATGCTGGGAATATGGGGAGTAGAGAGAACTACAAATAATGAAAATCAACTAAAAAATTTGTCGTTTCGTTGAGGCTCTCATCGAACATAAGAACGGACGGTGACTTGTTTACCTTGGACACCAGTTCCTCTCTAATATGCACAGCTCAACCAAACTTGGCTATGTACGCCGTTTTGTCGGGACCACGAGTAATTGTGGCAGCGATGTCGGAATCGGGGAACATGCATTTAAACAACTCTGAAATACTCTCGTTTCCATCATATGAATGGTGTTTGGCGATTGTGTTAGGAGTCCACAACACCTCTGCTTTCATGGTTGGTGTGGACCCAAAAGCTGTTCGCAGATCTACTCTAGTTGCGGTGACGGTCGTAACTGGAGGGGCTGAACTAGCAGTTGGCTGGTTAACGTTATCTGCTAGCTCAGATACATTAATAGCTAACTGGCTAGCGTTGGCCGGTTGAAACACCCCGGCGATGGAAGGAGTTTGATCCTTCGCTTTGATATTATTCATGTGCTTGAAGGACTTGGCATGAGACTCTACGACATTTCCCCATAATCCCAGCAAGAAATGGGAAGCAAGGACACGCAAACAAATGTTAAAAAACAACATAACAGCGTAAGTTAAACTTTCTTGTTTTCTGCTGAGATTTGCCTTGATTTTTCACGCTTCTGCTTGGCTTGTTGCTGTGGTCTGTGTCAGTGCTGCAGCAATGTGATCGGACCCGGGCGGAGCGGTAGGGGCAGCGTTGCGTTCTCAATGATTGGTTCCGCCACTCTTCATTTAGGCTACGTTATCTAGGCTTTTCAAAATAATAGTAGCCTAGTTGACAAATGAAATGTTTGAGGAGAATGCGATACGGAGAAGTTACTGCACAAATTTTAAGACCCAGATATCAAAATTCAAGTCTTTTTAAGGTATTATTTCCAAATTCATAAATTCAATGCTTTTAAGACTTTTTAAGACCCTGCGGGAACCCTGGGTTCTCCAGGAAAAAGTCAGACCTCTCCTTTCCTTTCCTTTCCTTTCCCTGCTGAGCAGAGCGAGCAGCAAACAGCGTAACAGGCGCGGCTGTCTGCACAGTAGGCAGTGATACGCAGGGAGAGAAAATAGGGCCAAGAGATTGCGAGGTCTGACTTTTTCCTGGAGAACCATTTTGTGATGCAAATGTATTACTCTGTTGAACGCATATTGTTCTGAGAAGCAAAACGCTTTATTTTTTAAACCCCAGCCAACTAGCCGGACTACCTTCATCAACACCAAAACGAGGCTGGAACTCTGCTCACAGGACGCAGCAGGGGGTAAGAAGATGTTCAGAAATGATGTTGCTGATATGGGATGTTACACAGCTTCATGTCAGAAGAGGCGAACTGTCCCTTTAAGAGGCGAACTGTCCCTTTAAGGAGGCGAACTGTCCCTTTAAGGAGGCGAACTGTCCCTTTAAGGAAGCGAACTGTCCCTTTAAAGAGGAGAACTGTCCCTTTAAGGAGGCGAACTGTCCCTTTAAAGAGGCGAACTGTCCCTTTAAAGAGGCGAACTGTCCCTTTAAGGAGGCGAACTGTCCCTTTAAGGAGGCGAACTGTCCCTTTAAGGAAGCGAACTGTCCCTTTAAAGAGGAGAACTGTCCCTTTAAAGAGGAGAACTGTCCCTTTAAGGAGGCGAACTGTCCCTTTAAAGAGGCGAACTGTCCCTTTAAAGAGGCGAACTGTCCCTTTAAAGAGGCGAACTGTCCCTTTAAGGAAGCGAACTGTCCCTTTAAAGAGGAGAACTGTCCCTTTAAAGAGGCGAACTGTCCCTTTAAAGAGGAGAACTGTCCCTTTAAAGAGGCGAACGTCCCTTTAAAGAGGCGAACTGTCCCTTTAAAGAGGCGAACTGTCCCTTTAAAGAGGAGAACTGTCCCTTTAAAGAGGAGAACTGTCCCTTTAAGGAGGCGAACTGTCCCTTTAAGGAAGCGAACTGTCCCTTTAAAGAGGAGAACTGTCCCTTTAAGAGGAGAACTGTCCCTTTAAGGAAGCGAACTGTCCCTTTAAAGAGGAGAACTGTCCCTTTAAGAGGAGAACTGTCCCTTTAAAGAGGCGAACTGTCCCTTTAAAGAGGCGAACTGTCCCTTTAAAGAGGCGAACTGTCCCTTTAAAGAGGCGAACTGTCCCTTTAAAGAGGCGAACTGTCCCTTTAAAGAGGCGAACGTCCCTTTAAAGAGGCGAACTGTCCCTTTAAAGAGGAGAACTGTCCCTTTAAAGAGGCGAACGTCCCTTTAAAGAGGCGAACTGTCCCTTTAAAGAGGCGAACTGTCCCTTTAAAGAGGCGAACTGTCCCTTTAAAGAGGCGAACTGTCCCTTTAAAGAGGCGAACTGTCCCTTTAAAGAGGAGAACTGTCCCTTTAAAGAGGCGAACGTCCCTTTAAAGAGGCGAACTGTCCCTTTAAAGAGGCGAACTGTCCCTTTAAAGAGGAGAACTGTCCCTTTAAAGAGGCGAACTGTCCCTTTAAAGCATCACGCGGGTGAACCCTCGCTGAAGGCCCGTTTGGGCAGGACGGACCCACCCGTGTTTGAGCTGCCGGTACTTCCTGCTGACGTAGATGGTCAGGCGTTTCCCGTTGAACCTCGGCAGCTTGGCTTTACAAGCTTCGGCCATCTTCTCGGCGTCCTCGGCTCGGTCCATCTCGATGAAACACTGCAGACAAACGTTCAGACGGTTTTAATCTGCGGCTCGCCGCCCGACTCGGCAGAACCCGGTTCCCGGTTCCGTACCTCTCTCCTGATCCTGTTCAGGAAGTACTTCCGGACTTTCCCGTACGGCTCGGCGAGCTTCAGGATGTCCTCGTCGGTGTATTTACAGTTTGGGATCTGGCCGACGTACACCACCCTGCTGGAGCCGCACTGAGCACACAAGCAAAGAAAACATCCGTCAAACGGACTGAAAAATGAAGCTCAACATAAAGACCTGACGGGGATTTAACCCTTGTGCGGTCCCCCCAAAAAAGCCCCAAAATAAAGCAACTTAATTGAATTTTAAATCCAAAATCTCTTTAGTATGATGAAACCACCTGTTATTTATCTATTCAACTCAACTCAATACATTTTTTGCGGGTCCAAAGTGAGCCACTACCATGTTTAGCTGTAGAAAAAATACCTTAAACTATCTTTTTCTGACTTTTCCTAAAGGGACCCCATCATTAGAAAAAGTCACACTTTATGTTTGTTTATGTTTCCATGTGGGCTGTACACCACTAGGGTACAAAGATTGTCTTATGGGTCATTTTTGACCCGTGAATTATAAAAACATTTAAACACCAGAAAAAAGTTCACTGTTTTTTCCCCTTTCAATATAATTAATTCAAAAGTAATTACTTCACATTTATATAACAGCAATAATAAACCTTTATTATGTAAAAGAAAACTGAGAAAACAAGAAAACTGTTGGTCCAACTGACCAAAAAAAAAAAAAAGTGTAATCCTGAAAACTGCTGATTGTCTTTTTGTATTGTGTAACAAAAAATACATGATAAAAAATGTATTGAGTTGAGTTGAATAGATAAATAACAGGTGGTTTCATCATACTAAAGAGATTTTGGATTTAAAATTCAATTAAGTTGCTTTATTTTGGGGCTTTGGTAGGACAAAGGGAGTAAACACAATAAGACCGCACAAAGGGTTAAATCCACGTGAACATCCAGAATCACCATCAGAAGTTCTGGTACTGACGATCCAAAGAGCTGAACCCACGACGTCTGCTTTCAGGCAGCACATCGATCAGTAACAATGCTTCTCAAAGGGAACACAATGGCTGATTTTTTTATGATAAACAGTTCAGTTTCACCCAGAAAACATCCGGCTGCCTCACACCTGGACCGCTCACCTGGATGGTGGGGTAAGTCATGGAGTGGCTGACCCTGACCGGCCGGCCGCACACAGACGCCGTCACGTTACTGTTGTAGAACCTGGACATGGACCGGGCTTCCTCCTCAGTTTCAAACTGGATGTAGGCCTGAGGAGGAAGAGGAGGAACTGTGACTCCTGAAAGCTGATTGGTTCAGCTGACTCTCACAGTACTGATCAGCCTCATTTCTTTACATTCTAACAGCTGCAGTGATGCACTGAAACCTGGTCAAACATGAATATAAACACAGAAGAAGAAGCAGAAAGAGACGAATGGGCTGTGTTCGAAACCGCCTACTACTCCTACTAACTTTAACTTTTTTAAGTTCCCGGATGCATACTAGATTCTCCTAAATGTTGGGTATGCATCATGAGATTACTACTCATACTCAAACTACCCAAGATGCAACGTAACGTGACGTCGCCGATCGTCATTTCCTGTCAAAACGGCAGTTTCAAGCTAGCTACAACGAGGGTAGGTTCACTTCCTGTTTTCAAAACAAAAGCACCAATTGTATGGTAATGGCTTTCCCTATGATAAAAGGCAACGGGTATTTTATTTTGTGAAAATAACCGGAAGTGCGTTGCTCACTGCGGCTAGCTTTAGTAGCGCCGAATTCGTGGGAACAAAATTGTAAACAGCCGGTATTTTGTCAGGTTTTCAACACGTTGGGGATCTAAACGACTACTTTCTCACCTGAAAATGTTTCAAATGTTGCTAAAGTTTACAGAGTTTAGAGCTTAAGAGAAATCAGCTTCAGGCCGGCTGATTTCGGCTCGGGCAGGAGCGAAATGCATTGTGGGTAAACGCTCTGCATACTGTCTGATCGATGAGTATGCAGTATGTAGTATGCAGTATGCAGTATGGAAGTATGCAGTATGTAGTACGCAGTATGAACTATGTACGCATGTAGTATGCGGTATATAGTATGCAGTATGTAGTATGCAGTATGTAGTATGCAGTATGTAGTATGCAGTATGTAGTATGTAGTATGTAGTATGCAGTATGCAGTATGCAGAATGTAGTATGCAGTATGTAGTATGCAGTATGTAGTATGCAGTATGTAGTATGCAGAATGCAGTATGCAGTATGTAGTATGCAGTATTCAGTATGTAGTATGCAGTATGCAGAATGCAGTATGCAGAATGTAGTATGCAGTATGCAGAATGTAGTATGCAGAATGTAGTATGCAGTATGCAGAATGTAGTAGGCAGAATGTAGTATGCAGAATGTAGTATGCAGAATGTAGTAAGCAGTATGCAGAATGTAGTATGCAGAATGTAGTATGCAGTATGCAGAATGTAGTATGCAGAATGTAGTATGCAGTAGGCAGAATGTAGTATGCAGAATGTAGTATGCAGAATGTAGTAGGCAGAATGTAGTAAGCAGTATGTAGTATGCAGAATGCAGTATGCAGTATGTAGTATGCAGTATGCAGTATGCAGAATGTAGTAAGCAGTATATAGTATGCAGTATGCAGAATGTAGTAAGCAGTATATAGTATGCAGTATGTAGTATGCAGTATGCAGTATGCAGTATGTAGTATGCAGAATGTAGTATGCAGAATGTAGTAAGTAGTATGCAGAATGTAGTATGTAGTATGCAGAATGTAGTAGGCAGAATGTAGTAGGCAGAATGTAGTAGGCAGAATATAGTATGCAGTATGTAGTATGTAGTATGCAGAATGTAGTATGCAGAATGTAGTAAGTAGTATGTAGTATGTAGTATGTAGTATGCAGAATGTAGTAAGCAGTATGTAGTATGCAGAATGCAGTATGCAGTATGTAGTATGCAGTATGCAGTATGCAGAATGTAGTAAGCAGTATATAGTATGCAGTATGCAGAATGTAGTAAGCAGTATATAGTATGCAGTATGTAGTATGCAGTATGCAGTATGTAGTATGCAGAATGTAGTATGCAGTATGTAGTATGCAGAATGTAGTATGCAGAATGTAGTATGCAGTATGTAGTATGCAGTATGCAGTATGTAGTATGCAGTATGCAGAATGTAGTATGCAGAATGTAGTAGGCAGAATGTAGTAGGCAGAATGTAGTAGGCAGAATGTAGTAGGCAGAATGTAGTAGGCAGAATATAGTATGCAGAATGTAGTAAGCAGTATGTAGTATGCAGAATGTAGTATGCAGAATGTAGTAAGTAGTATGTAGTATGTAGTATGCAGAATGTAGTAGGCAGAATGTAGTAGGCAGAATGTAGTATGCAGTATGTAGTATGCAGAATGTAGTAAGCAGTATGTAGTATGCAGAATGTAGTATGCAGAATGTAGTAAGTAGTATGCAGAATGTAGTATGTAGTATGCAGAATGTAGTAGGCAGAATGTAGTAGGCAGAATGTAGTAGGCAGAATATAGTATGCAGTATGTAGTATGTAGTATGCAGAATGTAGTATGCAGAATGTAGTAAGTAGTATGTAGTATGCAGTATGTAGTATGTAGTATGTGGTTTCGAACAGTCATGGAAACAGGACGGTTCGCCCACCTCGGGTCGGAGGTCCAGCACCAGGTGTTTGACCACGTTCCCAAACGGCTTGGCGAGTCCCAGCAGCTCGTTGAGGAAGTTGTAACCTCGCCTGAAGCCGACGATGTTGACGACCCTCATGCCCTGCAGGACGCAGAGGAAAACATTCTGATATCGGTTCACATTGTTCTGAGGCGATGAAGATCCCGCCAGGACTCACCGACAGCAGGAAACCTTCCTGAATTAAAACGTCATCTTTAAAGTTCGGGTTCGTATTTGGACGTAAAAAAACCTAAATATGTGATTCTGGTGATTTTAAAGGCGTGTGTGGGGCGCCGTGCACGTACATACCGCTTGCTTTGTGCTCTCTGCAGAGAAGAAGAGACACAAACACAGAAGAAGATCAGCTTCAACGTCTCATCAAGCCACAAACATCACGTAGAAGTTCTGACCCGTACAGTCCGTCTCACTTCAACACGTACCGGCGGCGTCAGAATCTCCGTGGCCGTCGTCCTCGTCCTCCCCCAGCTCGTCCAGCGTCACGAAGTCCTCCATGTTCTCCAGGAAGTCTTCCTCAAACTGACGACACAGAACACGGTGAACATTAGGGATGCACCGATCCGCTTTTTCCACCTCAGATACTGATCTCTGGGTTTAGTATCGGCCCATACCGATCTCTGAGGTTTAGTATCGGCCCGTACCGATCTCTGAGGTTTAGTATCGGCCCGTACCGATCTCTGAGGTTTAGTATCGGCCCGTACCGATCTCTGAGGTTTAGTATCGGCCCGTACCGATCTCTGAGGTTTAGTATCGGCCCGTACCGATCTCTGAGGTTTAGCATCGGCCCGTACCGATCTCTGAGGTTTAGCATCGTCAGGTACCGATCTCTGAGGTTTAGTATCGGCCCGTACCGATCTCTGAGGTTTAGTATCGGCCCGTACCGATCTCTGAGGTTTAGCATCGGCCCGTACCGATCTCTGAGGTTTAGCATCGGCCCGTACCGATCTCTGAGGTTTAGTATCGGCCCGTACCGATCTCTGAGGTTTAGCATCGTCAGGTACCGATCTCTGAGGTTTAGCATCGGCCCGTACCGATCTCTGAGGTTTAGCATCGGCCCGTACCGATCTCTGAGGTTTAGTATCGGCCCGTACCGATCTCTGAGGTTTAGTATCGGCCCGTACCGATCTCTGAGGTTTAGTATCGGGCCGTACCTCTATCTGAGGTTTAGTATCGACAGGTACCGATCTCTGAGGTTTAGTATCGTCAGGTACCGATCTCTGAGGTTTAGTATCGTCAGGTACCGATCTCTGAGGTTTAGTATCGTCAGGTACCGATCTCTGAGGTTTAGTATCGTCAGGTACCGATCTCTGAGGTTTAGTATCGGCCCGTACCGATCTCTGAGGTTTAGTATCGTCAGGTACCGATCTCTGAGGTTTAGTATCGGCAGGTACCGATCTCTGAGGTTTAGTATCGGCAGGTACCGATCTCTGAGGTTTAGTATCGGCAGGTACCGATCTCTGAGGTTTAGTATCGGCCCGTACCGATCTCTGAGGTTTAGTATCGGCAGGTACCGATCTCTGAGGTTTAGCATCGGCCCGTACCGATCTCTGAGGTTTAGCATCGGCCCGTACCGATCTCTGAGGTTTAGTATCGGCCCGTACCGATCTCTGAGGTTTAGTATCGGCCCGTACCGATCTCTGAGGTTTAGTATCGGCCCATACCGATCACTGAGGTTTAGTATCGGCCCGTACCGATCTCTGAGGTTTAGTATCGGCCCGTACCGATCTCTGAGGTTTAGCATCGGCCCGTACCGATCTCTGAGGTTTAGTATCAGCCCGTACCGATCTCTGAGGTTTAGTATCGGCCCGTACCGATATCTGAGGTTTAGTATCGGCCCGTACCGATCTCTGAGGTTTAGCAGCACGTACCTACTCTTGATTTTAACCAGAACCGTGGAGCAAAGAAGCGGTTCTGGTACCTGCAGTCTGATCAGAACTCATCCCGTCCTCCTGAGTTCTTAAACGGACCTTCACCTCAGGCCCGTTTGCCTTGGTGGACCCCCCAAAAAAACCCAAAGGTTCTGATCCGCGTGACAAACCGGGTCTCACCGTGTCTGCAGACAGATCTCCCTCCGCCGCCTCAGAATTCGCCGCCTCTGCGTTTGGGTCCTCTTTGTTCTCGTGTATGTCCTCGGCGTGGGCCTCTGGCTCCGCCCCCTGCGTGACCTCACCCTCAGCCTCCATGTCTCCAGGTGTGTCATCAGTGACATCATCAGTGACATCATGAGGAACCTGCGTACATGTCACAGGTTACCGCTCAGAAACATTTCACCTCCATGTTCCCTAAACCTCTGGCTTCCTCACCTCTTCCTGTTTCGCCGCCGCCTCCTCTGGTTTCGCCGCCTCCTCCTCTGGTTTCTCTTCTTCCTCCTCTGTTTTCTCTGGTTTCTCCTCTTCCTCCTCTGGTTTATCCTCTTCCTCCTCTGGTTTCCCCTCTTCCTCCTCTGGTTTCTCCTCTTCCTCCTCTGGTTTCTCCTCTTCCTCCTCTGGTTTCTCCTCTTCCTCCTCTGGTTTCCCCTCCTCAGAATCCCCCCCCTGTGTCTCCTTCACAGACTCCGCCCTCTCTGGCTCCTCCTCCTCTGCGTCTCCATCAGTTCCCTCCCCTTCCACTTCTTCCTCTCCTCCCTGCATCACTCCAGACACCACCTCCTCTTCCTCCTCCTCCTCCTCTGCAGGCTTCATCTCCTTCCTCTCCTCCTCTCGGCTCCTGGACGACGACTTGGACGAGGCGGTTCTGGAGGTGGCCTTGAATTCGGGGCTGGTTGATCTTCCGCTCCTCCGGCTTTGATCATCAGATTCATTCTGTCTCCGGTTCACACTGTAAAAAAACAGAGAAACTTCCCGTTCAAAGCGGCGCTGCGAGGCCCCGCCCCCTCTGAGGTCAGCTGACACCTCATGAGGCAGAGATCCAAAGAAAGATGTAGATACATTTCACATCACAGGGTTCAGGTTATTCAAGTATGTAAGTAAAGAGAGTTTCAGAGTTCACTGCCGTACGCATGACTCATGCAAACGCATACAAGTGTGTCACCAAAAACATTCGTGACTGTGTAACATGAGCGCTTGTGCTCCACCAATCACAGCCACGGTCTGGGATCCAAATATCCCCGCAGCAGAAGCAGCTTCAGACACCAGAAAAGAAGCCGGAGGTACAAATTAATTATTCAGTCTAACAGGATGGCTAACATTAGCCTGAACTGCTGTTAGCCACAAAGCTACCGGTGCGGCTACCGGTGAGGCTACCGGTGCGGCTACCGGTGCGGCTACCGGTGCGGCTACCGGTGAAGCTACCGGTGAAGCTACCGGTGAAGCTACCGGTGAAGCTACCGGTGCAGCTCCCGGTGAAGCTACCGGTGAAGCTACCGGTGAAGCTACCGGTGCAGCTCCCGGTGAAGCTACCGGTGAAGCTACCGGTGAAGCTACCGGTGCAGCTCCCGGTGAAGCTATCAGACAGCGAGCTTCAGGGACGGCTGCTAGAAATGGGTCAACAGGGCTGAGCCTCCTTTACTTTATAAAATGAACGAGAAAATCAATGTGAAATAGACCTCGAGTAGAAACGGCATCAAACAATTACAAGAAAAACCAGCTTTCATTCATCTTTGTTCTAACAGGTGAGTGACAAGGCTGTGCCCCGCCCCCTTCACCCGTGATATCCCCCTCACGTGCACGACCTCCCCATCAGTGTGCACGCTGAAGGAAGGTCCAGGATAGTGTAATACATCTGTCATTCCGAGGCGGGCCTCCTTCAGGTGCCGTTGTCATGGCAACCAGGTGAACCCACTGAATACTCACTTGAGGGTTTTGTATTTGGTGCAGATGTTGAGGCGGATCAGCCGTCCCTTCATGGTGAGCGGGTTCATGGTGTAATACTTCACCAGCATCTCTGCGTCATCCACGGTTCCCATCTGGATGAAGGCCTGGACACAGAAAGGTGAAGGTGTTACAAACCCTGGTCCGGGTAGGGGGTAGAAATAGAAGAGGTAAAGATAAGTAGGAATGGGGTTCAAACCCTGGTTCGGGTAGGGGGTAGAATTAGAAGAGGTAAAGATAAGTAGGAATGGGATTCAAACCCTGGTTCAGGTAGGGGGTAGAAATAGAAGAGGTAAAGATAAGTAGGAATGGGATTCAAACCCTAGTTCGGGTAGGGGGTAGAAATAGAAGAGGTAAAGATAAGTAGGAATGGGATTCAAACCCTAGTTCGGGTAGGGGGTAGAAATAGAAGAGGTAAAGATAAGTAGGAATGGGGTTCAAACCCTGGTTCAGGTAGGGGGTAGAAATAGAAGAGGTAAAGATTAGTAAGAATGGGATTCAAACCCTGGTTCGGGTAGGGGGTAATGAAAGTATAGAGGGTGCCAGAGGTGGAGGCAGAACAAGACACACTAGCAGATTCAGCAGACAAACTCCCCCAAACAGTCCTACAGTCACTAAGAATGCCAGCAAAAACAAAGCCATACAGGCCAACTCACCCAAAATGGCCACCTGGTTTCAAAAGGCTCATCTCTTTTTGCCGTCTAGACTTAACTAAATGTACTCTTTCAACCCTGTTTCTATCTTGCACCCCAAATCTTTCTACACCATAGGAGTAAATTATATCTCCCATCTTCTCTAGCCTATCGCTTGCATTTCCTCCTAACCTACCCAATATTATCGACAAATCTTTATTGACTGCCTCCCATTCTTTGTAACTATTTGCCCTAGGCCACTTAACTCTAGGTTTCTGCTCCATATTTCTCTCTCTAACTGGCCTGTTCACCTCAGTATCAGCTGCATCCCCTCTTAGAACTGGTTTTCTACCTGCCGCTGGACTCCGACTTACTCGATTGACTTCTTAAAAAGTACTGATCGATGCGGCCACACTGCCCTTCTTTTACCACACATCTTCTTCCCTGGTGCATTTTAAGGCCTCTAACTGATGTTACTTTCAGCCACAAACCTGGAGCTTATTTCCCTCTAGCCTACCACTTTTATTTACGCTCTCTCTAATCTGAGAACTATTCTGGCTAGTTCTAGCCGTAGAGAATAGGTCCGTGCCCCAATCCTTCACTGAGTCACGTCTCCACCTCGTAGTCATGTTCCAGTGTCAGTTGCCATGTAGTCATCTTTATCAGAACTTTTCATTCACCATGTTCTGCCTCCTATCTGCTTCAAACTGATCCCGCGGTTCTGTTCGGACTGAAGCTTACCCGGTCAGTGAGGAACAGGTGTTTCTCCACCACGCCAAAGCGTCCAGCGATGGTCAGCAGCTCCTTCTTCTTCTCCTCCTCTTTGGGCAGGTGGGAGAAGAAGACCACTTTGCTGCAGTGGCTTTTGATGTCCCGTCCGGGTCGGTCCATCGGCCGGTCCTGCGCCCGGTCGTCTTTCTGAGGGTCAAACACAGAAACTGGGATTTAATTTGTGACACTGATGTGCAAACAGTATCACAGTGAGAGGGGGGGGGGGGGGGGGGCGGGGGGCGTTACCTCGATGACCATGAGCCTCTGGGACAGGTAGAAGGTGACCGGTTTGCCGTACAGAGAGGCGGGGTTCTGCTTGTAGTAGTTCACAGCGTCCCGAGCTTCTTCATGAGTGTTCATCTCCAAAAAGGCCTGATGGGAGACACAGAACATTCAGCAGGGTTCTGAGGTTCTTCTGGTTCCCGAGAGACCCGTTTCATACTCTCCAACCTGCTTCCTTCAGAGCTGCAGCAAACAATTATTTAAGCACTCGAGTAATCGGACATGCCTGTTCTTTGCTAGCTTCCTTCCGTTCTCCGCTAGCTTCCTTCCGTTCTCTGCTAGTTTCCTTCCGTTCTCTGCTAGCTTCCTTCCGTTCTCTGCTAATTTCCTTCCGTTCTCTGTTAGCTTCCTTCCGTTCTCCGCTAGCTTCCTTTCGTTCTCCGCTAGCTTCCTTTCGTTCTCCGCTAGCTTCCTTTCGTTCTCCGCTAGCTTCCTTTCGTTCTCCGCTAGCTTCCTTTCGTTCTCCGCTAGCTTCCTTTCGTTCTCCGCTAGCTTCCTTTCGTTCTCCGCTAGCTTCCTTTCGTTCTCCGCTAGCTTCCTTTCGTTCTCCGCTAGCTTCCTTCCGTTCTCCGCTAGCTTCCTTCCGTTCTCCGCTAGCTTCCTTCCATTCTCCGCTAGCTTCCTTCCGTTCTCCGCTAGCTTCCTTTCGTTCTCTGCTAGCTTCCTTTCGTTCTCTGCTAGCTTCCTTCTGTTCTCTGCTAGCTTCCTTCTGTTCTCTGCTAGCTTCCTTCCGTTCTCTGCTAGCTTCCTTCCGTTCTCTGCTAGTTTCCTTCCGTTCTCCGCTAGCTTCCTCCTTCCGTTCTCCGCTAGCTTCCTTCCGTTCTCCGCTAGCTTCCTTCCGTTCTCTGCTAGCTTCCTTCCGTTCTCCGCTAGCTTCCTTCCGTTCTCAGCTAGCATCCTTTCCATTGAAATGCTAACGTGAAATGTTTCCTTTGTGTTTGTTCCGCTCAGTGGACTTGATATGTGAACTGGCTGCTTTCTGCTGAGATGCTGTAGCATTGACATTGTGCTATCGTGCTAAGCTAACTGGCTTTTACAATGGACACACTGTTCAGTATTTTCCTTTCGGTGGCGTATTGGGTTGAGCAGGCGCCCCTTGTTCAGAGTCTATAGTCCTCGCTGCAGCTGGCCCCGGTTCGAGTCCAGCATCGGACGGTTATTTGCTGCATGTCTTTCCCCCTCTCTCTGCCCCCTGCTTCCTGTCTCTCTTGAACTGTCCATTAAAGGCATAAAAAAATATATATATTTTTCCTCTGATTTAGCTCCTAGTCGTTTTATCCAGTTTCCTCCATCAAATCAAGCTGCTACAAACGTGCGCACGTTGTGCGACAGTAGTAACTGTCCGTGTGAAACAAGGCGAGCACACCTGATGTCTGACTAGGGTTGCAAAGGGGCGGAAAATTTCCGGTAAATTTCCATGGGAAGTTAAGCTTGGGAATTTTGGATATATTCCATATTGGAAACTTTCCATGGGAATAATGGGAATTTAGGAGAATTAACTGGGAATATATTATATCCAAGCATAAATATATACAGAAGTCATAAGAAAACATCCATACAAAATGTTTTCAACAGATTTATTTGTAAGTAGAGTAGAACACGTGGCTGCAGATATGTGCTGGCATGACGGCCATCCCCTTTCCAAAGGCCTTGCTTTGTTCGATACTTTGTCAAACTGCCTAGAACTTTGTCTTTATCAAGACCCAGGTGGTCAGACATGGACTTAGGCACCGTTAATCTCTTCCCCAGAAAGTATGCCCTTGTCATATTTTGGGTCCAGCATGTATGCCGCTGCATGCACTGGCTTCATGCAGAACTCCCTCCGCTTTTCCAATGACTTGAATAGCATCTGTTTGATTTAGTCAAGATTATGCTAAAATATACTTTCCTCAACTATATTTAAATTCCCTAGAAGAGCCAACCTTCAATTTTGAAAATTCCCAGTTTATTCCCATTAATTCCCTTAAATTCCATGGAAAGTTTCCGGGAATTTTGCAACCCCATGTCTGACTGGACTCGGAAGAGGCGGAGCCAGTTTCTGTACCTTGTTCTTGAGCACCAGGTGCTCCCTCAGGCGGCCGAAGGGCTCGGTGAAGGCGAACAGGGTCTTGTTGCTCAAAGGCTTCCTGTCGTACTTCACCACCACCACTCTGCTTCTCATCTGAGGACAACACATTCAACATCAGCGCCACTACCACACCCTCAGAAACCAAAGGTAACGAGGAGTTTCCACCCACCGTGTTCTGTCCCAGCTGGTTTCCGAGCAGTCCGGCACCCCCGGCGCTTCCTGACACACAAACACAGACGTTAAAGAGCGCCGAGGTTGGAGGTAAAACATCAGAAGCTTCATCAGAAATGATCCGTTTAATCTGCTTTATAATCTCACCCCAGCTGGAGGACATCCCTCCTGTCGGTACCGATGACATGGGGCCCGGTCCCAGCAGGCCTGCAGCCAGGTTGGGGGTGTCCCGGCGACCCGGGCTGAAAAAAACAACAACAACGAGTCACTTCAATTCAAAGAGACTCAGTCAGCATCCTCCCAGCGGGTGGGGGGGTAGGACTTACCCTCTGTTTGAAGCCATATTTGGGTCCCAATCAGGGTACCTGCAACACACACAAACAGGTTCAGACCTCAGAGTTACAGCTGTGAAGGAACATCAAAACATCAGGACTGAAGACACGTCGGTCAGCTTCCAGAGCAGAGTTACCACCACAGGTATGCGAGTAGGGGGGGAGGACTGTTCAGAAACAGCTGAAGAAGAAGCAGCTCAGAGAGAGCAGAGGTGACATCACATTAGCCTCGTTTCCACTATGCAGTCCGGTACGGGTCGGTTCAGAACGGTTCTCCTATTTCAGTGTTTCCACTACCACCAGAGCGTACCGGTCCCATGGAACCCGTTACCATGGAACCCGTTACCATGGAACCCGTTACCATGTCTGTAAAGCCGGAGTTACAGTTGACGCGTCTGTCACGGCGGTGTCGCACCGTGACGTTAAAATGACGTATCAGGCCTGGCGCTTCCCTTGAAAAGACGGCGCAGCGCGTTGTCGTGCACCAGTCGATTTTTGTAACTTGGCGGCGCCAACAACGACAGACCGGATGGACCGATGTGAGACCGGCTCAGTGAGGAGGTGCGTTTGTACAGCAGCTGTACGACACTGCAGTGAAACAGCACAGGGAGCACGTAAACTCCCAAAACTGGTGCACAGAGATGGGCAGAACTTTGGGGAAAGAGGGAGAGTTCTGTAAGAATGTGAGGAAGAAGCTACGGGACAGATACGTGAAGGCAAAGAAGAGGGCAGAGACTCCAAATGGTGATGCCGGGGGCTTCAGACCTTCACCTCTTAACTGAATTAAAAAATTAAAATGATCCCAATACTGCAGCAGTATCATTAATTACAGTATTCTTGCTCTCGACAGAGGCATTGTTTTCTTTTCTACTTTCATGGTTGTAGAGTAGCGGTAACCTTAACGTAGCAGAAACACCTCTGTGACGGAGAAGACTAAGCAACTACTGGCGCATCTATTTGCGCCACTATATATTGTGGGCACGAAATCGTGACGTCATCAACACCGCTCGCGCTAGCAGACGCGGCAACCATGCTAGAGCCTTAGCCCTTCTGCTTGGGGTAGCGAGCCCACAGGACCGGTTCCAGGCTCTGCTCTCCGGTGTCGGTGAGGAGGCTGAGCAGCGGCAGCTCGATGGCGCTGGGCCAAACCAAAAAGTGTTCCAGCTGATTGCAGCAGAAATGTCAGAGAGTGGTTTCACCCGGACCGCGAGCCGGTGTGGCATTAAGCTGAAGAAGCTGGGAGCTGGTTCCACATTATGGATGTTTGCTGTTATTTGCTGTTTACGCTTCGGCTTCGCCCACCCCCGAGGGTCCCCTTTGTACAGTGGGAACGCAAGCTGACCCCAAAGAAACCCGACCCGTTCTGAACCGACCCGTCCCGTTCTGAACCGACCAGTACCGTTCTGAACCGATCCGTACCGTTCTGAACCGATCCGTACCGTTCTGAACTGATCCGTACCGAACTGCATAGTGGAAATGAGGCTATAGTGAATAACGTGATTCCACCCGGCTCTGACAGCCCTACTTATAAGGTTTGGTTACTTCATCATCACGGCTGCGTCAGTGACTCACATGTCCAGGAGAAGTCGTCTGTTTTCAGCATGTCGAAGGCCGTTAACGTGCTGGTTCCACTCCTGCAGATATGAGCAGATTCACAGATTACGGAGACGATTCTTACAACAACATCCGTTTAAAACCTGCTCTGTTTCTGAGCTCCAGGCTGGTATAAAGACAGATTTCACCTCACTGCTAACGGCCCGAGGAGCTCCAGGCTGGTATAAAGACAGATTTCACCTCACTGCTAACGGCCCGAGGAGCTCCAGGCTGGTATAAAGACAGATTTCACCTCACTGCTAACGGCCTGAGGAGCTCCAGGCTGGTATAAAGACAGATTTCACCTCACTGCTAACGGCCCGAGGAGCTCCAGGCTGGTATAAAGACAGATTTCACCTCACTGCTAACGGCCCGAGGAGCTCCAGGCTGGTATAAAGACAGATTTCACCTCACTGCTAACGGCCCGAGGAGCTCCAGGCTGGTATAAAGACAGATTTCACCTCACTGCTAACGGCCCGAGGAGCTCCAGGCTGGTATAAAGACAGATTTCACCTCACTGCTAACGGCCCGAGGAGCTCCAGGCTGGCATAAAGACAGATTTCACCTCACTGCTAACGGCCCGAGGAGCTCCAGGCTGGTATAAAGACAGATTTCACCTCACTGCTAACGGCCCGAGGAGCTCCAGGCTGGTATAAAGACAGATTTCACCTCACTGCTAACGGCCCGAGGAGCTCCAGGCTGGTATAAAGACAGATTTCACCTCACTGCTAAAGGCCTGAGGAGCTCCAGGCTGGTAAAAAGACAGATTTCACCTCACTGCTAACGGCCCGAGGAGCTCCAGGCTGGTATAAAGTCAAATGTAATGGTTGCTTCGGTCTCTGAGATCATGCTGTTTGACTCCACAGTCGGAGCTAACCGGGACTCTCCTGAAACTAAAACTGAGACGTTCTTTCTGATCTGTGCAGACTCAAGAGGCTGAGAAGAAGCTGCAACGCTAACTGCTCTCAGGGTGGACAGACTGACCACAGGTGAGTGTTACCTGGGACAAAGCTACCTGTAAAGGGCTGCAGGCATCAGTAAGAAAGACTCCTGATTTCAAACTAAAATTACAGGAAGCAAACTGGCGCTCGGCCCAACAGAAACATGAGGATGATAAGCACCTGTGATTGGCTGACAGAAGGTTGCGCTCAGGTGTGCGAGCTGAAACATTTACGGTTAGTCCGAGAAGAAAAGAGGAAGAAGCAGCTGGACGTACTCACCATGATGGAATGAACGTCAAAGTCACAAAGAGAGCACACGTGAGGGAACCTGGGGGGCATGACTCCCAAGAAGTCCTGGACCTTTCCCTGAGACGGGGAGCCCATCCTCCTCTGCATAAAGTCAGACTGCGCCGGCCCCATGGAGAGCCCGCCATAGGAAGTTTGGCGAGAAAGTTCAGAGTAAGGCCGGTCTGCTCTCCCGCCGCCGCCGCCCCCGCCGCTGTAGCCGAAGCCCCGGCCGGGGGACACGTCCTGCATGGAGCTGAACCCGAAGTCCGCCGAGGACGGCGCCCGGGCCTGGCCTTGGCCCATAGAGGGCCCGCTCATCCTGCCCATGCGCCCTTCGTCCCAGCCGTCCCGTCCTCCTCGGTAAGCGGCGTCAGAGGACATGGAGGAGCCCGGCCCGCGCTCTCCGGCGCCCGCCTTGCGGCTCTTGAGCTGCATGAGGATGCGAGGCAGCGTCTCCACGCTGATCTCCTCTTCGGGGATTTCAGCCAGAGCGTCCAGGTCGGAGGGCGACAGCCCCAAACTGGCAAACAGCTTCATGGTGCTGCCAAGATTACTCCCGCCCCGCCGGGACATCTGCGAGCCTCCGTCCGGGCCCTCCATCCCACCCATCCCCATCCCCGAAGACATGCCCCCCATCTGCTGGCCGGAGCGCTGCTCGTTCATGTTGAAGTTCAAGGTCTCTGCGGCGGCAAGGAGCCCCCGACCCACGGAAAACTGCTTCTGACCGCCGTCCGACTGCAGCTTCTGAGACATAACAGCAGCAGGCGGCGCTGCCCTCAGAGGAAAGAGCGAGAACGAAGACCGGCGGCGGCGGCAGAGCGTCGGACGGGTAAAGATTTGCGAGGCGGCTAAAGTCAGACAGGAAACAGTCAAAGTGAGGTGGGGGGTCCTCTTCTGTTCTAGAATAGAATAGAATAGAAAAATACTTTATTCATCCCCCCAATGGGGGAAATTCAAAGATTTTTTGAATTTTCAAAGAAATTCTGGAGAGTTCTGCTGAAACACAACGAGGCAAGAGAAAACCTTCAAACAAAGAGTCCACTGGGAGTCCCGTGAGGAGGAGTCGGCGTCCACCTGAGCAGGTGGAGCCGAGGTTACTGCAGAGGGAACATGAGAAGACGTTAAAGAAGGAGACAGAAGGCTTCAACCTCAGACCAGGAGGAAGAAATGAACTGATGGGAAACAGAGTGATGAGACTCCGGCACTGAGGAGACGACAAACGCTCTTATTGTGAAAATCACTGACAGATGCAAAGAGAAGAAGACTGACTCTAACATAAGAAGAAGACTGACTCTAACATAAGAAGAAGACTGACTCTAACATAAGAAGAAGACTGACTCTAACATAAGAAGAAGACTGACTCTAAAAGAAGAAGACTGACTCTAACATAAGAAGAAGACTGACTCTAACATAAGAAGAAGACTGACTCTAACATAAGAAGAAGACTGACTCTAACATAAGAAGAAGACTGACTAATAAATGATGGCAGAACAGCTGGACCGAACTAGTTGTACCTGAATCCTGTCGCTCAGCCAGCTTCGGTAAAACTGTCAGGGTCATTCTGAAGGGTCAGTTTATCTGTTAAAGTTCTTTCCCTAATTAAAATTATATGGCCGTTTAGGAAACTTATTCAGGAACCTTTTTCACTGCAGCAACAACATGTAAATGCTGGTTTGAAACAGATTTATTCAGGATATCTAACACACATATTTATATACATTTCATATATATCAGACTGTACTCAGCAGAGTCTTCATAAGCAAAGCAGAGCGAACGTCTACATCATCATGAAATCAATGCTGTGTTCACAGATAACAGATCAACAGAACCTCAAGTTCAGATACTATAGAACATTCAAACACATTTACAGTCCTGAACCAGAGTCCTGATCAGCCTCATTTCTTTCTGTAACCTTTAAAGTGTCCTGATCAGCAGTTCTGCATCTTCCTGAAGCTCTCTCAGAGTTTCTCTTTGGACATTTTCTGCTTCTTCCCTCATCTTCAGTCCAGTCCTTGTACCCGAGCATCTTCAGAGGAATGTGTTTTTTCTTTAAGCCACTTTGTTAAGCCTCCACCTGGCACCCTCTATACTTTCATTACCCCCTCCCCGAACCAGAGTTTGAATCCCATTCCTACTTATCTTTACCTCTTCTATTTCTACCCCCTACCCGAACCAGGGTTTGTATCCCATTCCTACTTATCTTTACCTCTTCTATTTCTACCCCCTACCTGAACAAGAGTTTGAATCCCATTCCTACTTATCTTTACCTCTTCTATTTCTACCCCCTACCTGAACCAGGGTTTGAATCCCATTCCTACTTATCTTTACCTCTTCTATTTCTACCCCCTACCCGAACCAGGGTTTGTATCCCATTCCTACTTATCTTTACCTCTTCTATTTCTACCCCCTACCTGAACAAGAGTTTGAATCCCATTCCTACTTATCTTTACCTCTTCTATTTCTACCCCCTACCTGAACAAGAGTTTGAATCCCATTCCTACTTATCTTTACCTCTTCTATTTCTACCCCCTACCTGAACCAGGGTTTGTATCCCATTCCTACTAATCTTTACCTCTTCTATTTCTACCCCCTACCTGAACCAGGGTTTGTATCCCATTCCTACTTATCTTTACCTCTTCTATTTCTACCCCCTACCCTAACCAGAGTTTGAATCCCATTCCTACTTATCTTTACCTCTTCTATTTCTACCCCCTACCCGAACCAGGGTTTGTATCCCATTCCTACTTATCTTTATCTCTTCTATTTCTACCCCCTACCCGAACCAGGGTTTGTATCCCATTCCTACTTATCTTTACCTCTTCTATTTCTACCCCCTACCTGAACCAGGGTTTGTATCCCATTCCTACTAATCTTTACCTCTTCTATTTCTACCCCCTACCTGAACCAGGGTTTGTATCCCATTCCTACTAATCTTTACCTCTTCTATTTCTACCCCCTACCCTAACCAGAGTTTGAATCCCATTCCTACTTATCTTTACCTCTTCTATTTCTACCCCCTACCCGAACCAGGGTTTGTATCCCATTCCTACTTATCTTTATCTCTTCTATTTCTACCCCCTACCTGAACCAGGGTTTGAATCCCATTCCTACTTATCTTTACCTCTTCTATTTCTACCCCCTACCTTAACCAGGGTTTGTATCCCATTCCTACTAATCTTTACCTCTTCTATTTCTACCCCCTACCCGAACCAGGGTTTGAATCCCATTCCTACTTATCTTTACCTCTTCTATTTCTACCCCCTACCTGAACCAGAGTATGAATCCCATTCCTACTTATCTTTACCTATTCTATTTCTACCCCCTACCTTAACCAGGGTTTGTATCCCATTCCTACTTATCTTTATCTCTTCTATTTCTACCCCCTACCTTAACCAGGGTTTGTATCCCATTCCTACTAATCTTTACCTCTTCTATTTCTACCCCCTACCCGAACCAGGGTTTGAATCCCATTCCTACTTATCTTTACCTCTTCTATTTCTACCCCCTACCTGAACCAGGGTTTGAATCCCATTCCTACTTATCTTTACCTCTTCTATTTCTACCCCCTACCCGAACCAGGGTTTGAATCCCATTCCTACTTATCTTTACCTCTTCTATTTCTACCCCCTACCTGAACCAGGGTTTGAATCCCATTCCTACTTATCTTTACCTCTTCTATTTCTACCCCCTACCTGAACCAGGGTTTGAATCCCATTCCTACTTATCTTTACCTCTTCTATTTCTACCCCCTACCCGAACCAGGGTTTGTATCCCATTCCTACTTATCTTTACCTCTTCTATTTCTACCCCCTACCTGAACAAGAGTTTGAATCCCATTCCTACTTATCTTTACCTCTTCTATTTCTACCCCCTACCTGAACAAGAGTTTGAATCCCATTCCTACTTATCTTTACCTCTTCTATTTCTACCCCCTACCCTAACCAGGGTTTGAATCCCATTCCTACTTATCTTTACCTCTTCTATTTCTACCCCCTACCCGAACCAGGGTTTGTATCCCATTCCTACTTATCTTTACCTCTTCTATTTCTACCCCCTACCTGAACCAGGGTTTGTATCCCATTCCTACTAATCTTTACCTCTTCTATTTCTACCCCCTACCTGAACCAGGGTTTGTATCCCATTCCTACTTATCTTTACCTCTTCTATTTCTACCCCCTACCCTAACCAGAGTTTGAATCCCATTCCTACTTATCTTTACCTCTTCTATTTCTACCCCCTACCCGAACCAGGGTTTGTATCCCATTCCTACTTATCTTTATCTCTTCTATTTCTACCCCCTACCTTAACCAGGGTTTGTATCCCATTCCTACTAATCTTTACCTCTTCTATTTCTACCCCCTACCCGAACCAGGGTTTGAATCCCATTCCTACTTATCTTTACCTCTTCTATTTCTACCCCCTACCTGAACCAGAGTATGAATCCCATTCCTACTTATCTTTACCTATTCTATTTCTACCCCCTACCTTAACCAGGGTTTGTATCCCATTCCTACTTATCTTTATCTCTTCTATTTCTACCCCCTACCTTAACCAGGGTTTGTATCCCATTCCTACTAATCTTTACCTCTTCTATTTCTACCCCCTACCCGAACCAGGGTTTGAATCCCATTCCTACTTATCTTTACCTCTTCTATTTCTACCCCCTACCTGAACCAGGGTTTGAATCCCATTCCTACTTATCTTTACCTCTTCTATTTCTACCCCCTACCCGAACCAGGGTTTGAATCCCATTCCTACTTATCTTTACCTCTTCTATTTCTACCCCCTACCTGAACCAGGGTTTGAATCCCATTCCTACTTATCTTTACCTCTTCTATTTCTACCCCCTACTCGAACCAGGGTTTGAATCCCATTCCTACTTATCTTTACCTCTTCTATTTCTACCCCCTACCCGAACCAGGGTTTGAATCCCATTCCTACTTATTTTTACCTCTTCTATTTCTACCCCCTACCCGAACCAGGGTTTGTATCCCATTCCTACTTATCTTTACCTCTTCTATTTCTACCCCCTACCCGAACCAGGGTTTGTATCCCATTCCTACTTATCTTTACCTCTTCTATTTCTACCCCCTACCCGAACCAGGGTTTGTATCCCATTCCTACTTATCTTTACCTCTTCTATTTCTACCCCCTACCCGAACCAGGGTTTGTATCCCATTCCTACTTATCTTTACCTCTTCTATTTCTACCCCCTACCAGAACCAGGGTTTGTATCCCATTCCTACTTATCTTTACCTCTTCTATTTATACCCCCTACCTTAACCAGGGTTTGTATCCCATTCCTACTTATCTTTACCTCTTCTATTTCTACCCCCTACCTGAACCAGGGTTTGAATCCCATTCCTACTTATCTTTACCTCTTCTATTTCTACCCCCTACCTTAACCAGGGTTTGTATCCCATTCCTACTAATCTTTACCTCTTCTATTTCTACCCCCTACCCGAACCAGGGTTTGAATCCCATTCCTACTTATCTTTACCTATTCTATTTCTACCCCCTACCTTAACCAGGGTTTGTATCCCATTCCTACTTATCTTTATCTCTTCTATTTCTACCCCCTACCTTAACCAGGGTTTGTATCCCATTCCTACTTATCTTTACCTCTTCTATTTCTACCCCCTACCTGAACCAGAGTATGAATCCCATTCCTACTTATCTTACCTCTTCTATTTCTACCCCCTACCCGAACCAGGGTTTGAATCCCATTCCTACTTATCTTTACCTCTTCTATTTCTACCCCCTACCCGAACCAGGGTTTGAATCCCATTCCTACTTATCTTTACCTCTTCTATTTCTACCCCCTACCTTAACCAGGGTTTGTATCCCATTCCTACTAATCTTTACCTCTTCTATTTCTACCCCCTACCCGAACCAGGGTTTGAATCCCATTCCTACTTATCTTTACCTATTCTATTTCTACCCCCTACCTTAACCAGGGTTTGTATCCCATTCCTACTTATCTTTATCTCTTCTATTTCTACCCCCTACCTTAACCAGGGTTTGTATCCCATTCCTACTTATCTTTACCTCTTCTATTTCTACCCCCTACCTGAACCAGAGTATGAATCCCATTCCTACTTATCTTACCTCTTCTATTTCTACCCCCTACCCGAACCAGGGTTTGAATCCCATTCCTACTTATCTTTACCTCTTCTATTTCCACCCCCTACCTTAACCAGGGTTTGTATCCCACTCCTACTTATCTTTACCTCTTCTATTTCTACCCCCTACCTGAACCAGAGTATGAATCCCATTCCTACTTATCTTTACCTCTTCTATTTCTACCCCCTACCTTAACCAGGGTTTGTATCCCACTCCTACTTATCTTTACCTCTTCTATTTCTACCCCCTACCCGAACCAGGGTTTGAATCCCATTCCTACTTATCTTTACCTCTTCTATTTCTACCCCCTACCTGAACCAGGGTTTGAATCCCATTCCTACTTATCTTTACCTCTTCTATTTCTACCCCCTACTCGAACCAGGGTTTGAATCCCATTCCTACTTATCTTTACCTCTTCTATTTCTACCCCCTACCCGAACCAGGGTTTGAATCCCATTCCTACTTATCTTTACCTCTTCTATTTCTACCCCCTACCCGAACCAGGGTTTGAATCCCATTCCTATTTATCTTTACCTCTTCTATTTCTACCCCCTACCCGAACCAGGGTTTGTATCCCATTCCTACTTATCTTTACCTCTTCTATTTCTACCCCCTACTCGAACCAGGGTTTGAATCCCATTCCTACTTATCTTTACCTCTTCTATTTCTACCCCCTACCCGAACCAGGGTTTGAATCCCATTCCTATTTATCTTTACCTCTTCTATTTCTACCCCCTACCCGAACCAGGGTTTGTATCCCATTCCTACTTATCTTTACCTCTTCTATTTCTACCCCCTACCCGAACCAGGGTTTGTATCCCATTCCTACTCATCTTTGACAAGTGGAGGACAAAAGAAGAAGTGTCAGGCCTAAAGAACTATCTCCAGCAGATGAACAGGATCTGAAAGTGATGTCCTTAAGAAAGAGGAAAAAAATCCAGCAAAGACCTGACACAGGAGCTGAGAGATGCATCTGGACCTTCAGCTGATCCATCTGCTGTTGGCCCAAGCCTCATCAGAAATGGGCTCCATGGAAGGGAGGCTGTTACCATGGAAACATCTGCAGATATTCACTTTAAAGCTGCTCAGAACTGAACTAATTCTGGTTCTGCCTCAGATTCTGGGTTTATGTTCATGTTGGAACATGTTTCAGTGAATCTCTGCAGCTGTTACCATGGAAACATCTGCAGAGATTCACTTTAAAGCTGCTCAGAACTGAACTAACTCTGGTTCTGCCTAGAGATGCTTAACTCGAATCTTTTGGGTGATCCGGGCTGATCGGATCATTTCAAGGAGGTGATTCGAGTTATACGGATCACTTGAATCACTTGAGTCACTTATTAAAAAAAAAAACAAAAAAAAAAAACCTTTCTGCCGTTAAGTGGCTATGTACCTCGCCTTTTTTTTTTGTCCCATTTATCAATTCATTTTGATAAATCAAAGAGCAGCCTACGGCTACAAGTTCACTCATTTATTTTTGTCAAGTAATAATTCAATGCCATTTTATCTGAAAGCCAGACATGAAATGATTATTTTTCAACGACTGTACAAGATGCATGAAGCCACGCTAACCGAGCCTGTAGCGAGCTACAGAGGCTTCAGCAGACGGGTTGACGACGACAATCCTTGCTGCCGGCAGAATCGAAACTTAAAAAGATCCGAGTTGGCAGTGATCCGCTACTTGCCCGTCTGACCGCTGAATCGCTGGCTCTGAGTGACTCAGCGGGTCAGACGGGCAAGTAGCGGATCACTGCCAACTCGGATCTTTTTAAGTTTCGATTCTGCCGCGTGACTCGACTGGCCGTGAGTCACCCAGAGCCGGCATGATTCGCCCGACTCAGCTTGCGAGCGAGCAGAGAGATAGAGCCGAGTGCGCCGCGACCCGCGACTCGCAGAGTGATCCGTTCGAGCAGTACGAGTCAGCGGGGATCCGTCCCGTCCGGACGGATCGCAAGTCAGGACGGATCAGTAGGGGGCATGGCTCACTTAACCAACAACAAACGGGCTCGTGACAAACGGGGCGGGACTAGCTAGCTAGCACCCAACTACACCAGTTCTAACATGATTATTACAATTCTTCCTCTTTATTTTTTTATTATTTATCACACAAATACCAGTCTGTGAAAACTACCAGTCTGTGATTGGCTGGTGGCGTGGCTCATTTATACAACTAGGAGTTGCGAGCGAGCAGAGCCGAATGCGCCGCGACCCGCGACCCTCGACTCGCAGAGTGATCCGTTCGAGCAGTACGAGTCAGCGGGGATCCGTCCCGTCCGGACGGATCGCAAATCAGGACGGATCAGTAGGGGGCATGGCTCACTTAACCAACAACAAACGGGCTCGTGACAAACGGGGCGGGAGTTAGGTTTCGTTTCACTCAGTGTGTGCCTGTGACTGTGTGTTCGTGACTGAACTAGTAGGCAACTAAAGAGGGATATATATATATATATATATATTCCGGTTTCATCATTTCTCTCACGACAAAGGTGCAAGAGCGCTGTAACTGCCATTTGTTGACATAATGAAATGCCGTCTGGCTCAACTTGGGCGGATCTTTTTTTTTTTTTTTTTTTTTTTTTTTTAAGGCGGATCAAATGCATGCCACCATCCGGTCTGCCCGGGTGACGTATTTATCCGGGTTGAAAACCGGATAACCCGGATTTTGTTACAGCTCTAGTTCTGCCTCAGATTCTGGGTTTATGTTCATGTTGGAACATGTTTCAGTGAATCTCTGCAGCTGTTACCATGGAAACATCTGCAGATATTCACTTTAAAGCTGCTCAGAACTGAACTAACTCTGGTTCTGCCTCAGATTCTGGGTTTATGTTCATGTTGGAACATGTTTCAGTGAATCTCTGCAGCTGTTACCATGGAAACATCTGCAGATATTCACTTTAAAGCTGCTCAGAACTGAACTAACTCTGGTTCTGCCTCAGATTCTGGGTTTATGTTCATGTTGGAACATGTTTCAGTGAATCTCTGCAGCTGTTACCATGGAAACATCTGCAGATATTCACTTTAAAGCTGCTCAGAACTGAACTAACTCTGGTTCTGCCTCAGATTCTGGGTTTATGTTCATGTTGGAACATGTTTCAGTGGATCTCTGCAGCTGTTACCATGGAAACATCTGCAGATATTCACTTTAAAGCTGCTCAGAACTGAACTAACTCTGGTTCTGCCTCAGATTCTGGGTTTATGTTCATGTTGGAACATGTTTCAGTGAATCTCTGCAGCTGTTACCATGGAAACATCTGCAGATATTCACTTTAAAGCTGCTCAGAACTGAACTAACTCTGGTTCTGCCTTAGCCTGATAAACCAGCCTAAATGGATTGGATGTCTAATTTAGTCTGGCACCGATCAATGGATACAACGGAACATTGTTGATGAGCACAACCCGTTGTCTTTCAAACCGCGTCTGTGCCTATAGGCCAACGCTCTGACCAATCAGCGCAACTGACTGTGACGTAGTAAGCGCGACAGAAAGCTTTGGTGGGAGGGGACTCTTCCAAAACTGATGCCAAGCACAGATTCTATAATAGGACAGATACGCCACTCACGGTGCATTTCCGGTTTCCAACGAGGCGATTTTGGTTGCATTTCCACCCTCTTTCCACGTGGGGCGCCCAATTTTGGAGACCAGAATGAATGGAGTCCTATGGAGCTATACGCCCTTTCGTGCCCTTATCTCAAGATATAATTTTTTCTCTAGTAATTCGAATGTTGTTTTCGAAAAAGGGTGTTTAGAAAATACCCATGGCTGAGTTTTAGATTTTTAGAGCCACTCATTTGCTTAAAAAAAGGATTTGAAGTGTATATGACGTCATACATAGCTGGTCGACCAGCTGTCATTAGCACAATGCTAGCGCGTTGTGGACAACAAGAAGCCAACCAGTAAGAAATCAAAGCGATATATGTACTCGTTCAGTAGATTTTTTACTTGAAACCCATGTTGAGCTCTCAGAAACTACATTCAAATCTGAGCGCTCTTGAGGAGACTTAGGTGAAACTGACCATTTGTAGCATCTAGCTCCATAGGGCCCCATTCATTCTGGTCTCCACCGACGCTCCCAGTGGAATTCTGGTGGAACTGCAGCCAAAAAGCCGGTACAATGGGGCTTAATACAGAGTGGCAAGGCTGTTCGTTATAATGGCTGTGTGCCAAGGCTGAATCAAACGAGCACTGTTCCATTGCCGCCGCCATCTTTCTTGTTGTGCTTTCGCTGTCTATGTTCGCTTCCACTGCCCAACGTCGCACTGCTCTGTCGTCACTCCCTCAAAACCCCGCACCAGAACCCTCTGGCCCGCCCGCGTTGATTCAAAACACATCTCTGCGTTGTGATTGGTTTAGTTGCCATCTGCCAGATTCAGGGCAGTATTTTCAAAATGACAAGTGGATCGAGGCCAGACCCAACCGCAGGCAAAACATTTTGCCGTCCAGCAGTTGGCGCTGGTTTTCCAGGCTAGTTCTGCCTCAGATTCTGGGTTTATGTTCATGTTGGAACATGTTTCAATGACTCTCTGCAGCTGTTACCATGGAAACATCTGCAGATATTCACTTTAAAGCTGCTCAGAACTGAACTAACTCTGGTTCTGCCTCAGATTCTGGGTTTATGTTCATGTTGGAACATGTTTCAATGACTCTCTGCAGCTGTTACCATGGAAACATCTGCAGATATTCACTTTAAAGCTGCTCAGAACTGAACTAACTCTGGTTCTGCCTCAGATTCTGGGTTTATGTTCATGTTGGAACATGTTTCAGTGAATCTCTGCAGCTGTTACCATGGAAACATCTGCAGATATTCACTTTAAAGCTGCTCAGAACTGAACTAACTCTGGTTCTGCCTCAGATTCTGGGTTTATGTTCATGTTGGAACATGTTTCAGTGAATCTCTGCAGCTGTTACCATGGAAACATCTGCAGATATTCACTTTAAAGCTGCTCAGAACTGAACTAACTCTGGTCCTGCCTCAGATTCTGGGTTTATGTTCATGTTGGAACATGTTTCAGTGGATCTCTGCAGCTGTTACCATGGAAACATCTGCAGATATTCACTTTAAAGCTGCTCAGAACTGAACTAACTCTGGTTCTGCCTCAGATTCTGGGTTTATGTTCATGTTGGAACATGTTTCAGTGGATCTCTGCAGCTGTTACCATGGAAACATCTGCAGATATTCACTTTAAAGCTGCTCAGAACTGAACTAACTCTGGTTCTGCCTCAGATTCTGGGTTTATGTTCATGTTGGAACATGTTTCAGTGAATCAGCTGCTTCCTGTTTCCATGGAAACGGAGAAAGGAATGAGGCTGATCAGGACTGTGACTTTGTTAATGAAACTGTTCTACATTTCTTACTTTATGTTGGGAAATTCCCAGAAAGATCAGATAAGTTCTGGACAAAGATTATTTTCTCCTCGTAGTTTCATCTTCTGAACCAAAGCTTTCACCAAACACAAAGACAGACGTTTCTATCTGCCCAGCTGCCCTGTGAACAACAGAAATACCGAAAGTGGGAAATGTTTAGATTTCTGTCCTGAAAATAAAAAATACTGATCTCTGCTCAGATTTCACCGTAACTTATCTTCTGTCCAAAAAGGAAACAAATGACTGGACTTCCCATGACTCTAAACTAGAACTAACCTGTCAGAAAAATTTCAGAGTAAAATACAATAATATTAATTCCAAGTTCTGTCCTCGAGAAAGAATCTTTATTATATTAATCTAATCAATAAATGTGTCAGCAAAATAATCCAGCTAAAAGAACTACCAACCTTTCACATTTTCAAAGTGACAGAAGTAAATTAACACAGAATCACAATCAATAAATCACATTTCATCGATAAAAACCACAAGTTGAGCTTTTCAAAACAAACCAACGTGCAGGTTATTTCTTCCATCTACAGAATGAGCTGTTATTTACTACTGTGTGCATTCGGCATGCTGTATGTTGAGGTTTAATTGTGCTTAAAATCGAGTCTTAATCACGCTTAAAGGGACACTATGTAATATATTAAGTCATTTATTAGCTCAAATCAACATATTCATTCATAAATTAGTCCTCATTGGTGTAAAATTATCTCTGTCAACAATCTCCCTTATCCTCCTGAGTGAAGAATAACTTGTCTGTATCTACATAGAGCGGGCAAGCTCTATGGAGGCCGCCATGTCCTTCCGCTCTATGAAAAACGACGAAGTGCCGAGAGGGACATAAAGCACTTCGAATCGCGTTTTCCCAACGCCGAATGGCTTATTACAGCCGCTAATGGTAAATAGATTTTATCTGGTAAATGATCCCACTAATAATGCATTGATTGTTACCAAACTCCTGCCGTAGTACACATAGGTTCTTAACTCACAAAACGAGGCATTAGAAAGTTTGTAAGTTTACCGGGAGTTTATTTAAAGGAGAACTGCGTTATTTTCAACATTAAGCCTCTTTTCTGAGTCGTCTGCAGTGTTTTAGAACCCCCCTCACCGCTTTTTTGATGTTTACTGCTGTCTCCGGTATTTGCCTAATTTTGATTCCTGCTTCAGAACGGCAAGTCATGCTCATGTCCAAAAAGGTCCGTAAAAGCACCATAAACGTCCGTTTTCAAAATCATCAACTCACCGGAGTGGTTACTGGTGTGCACTGGTAAATTTCGTTGCGAAAAGTTGCTTCTGTCGTGTTTTATTTGGCAGCTCGTTCATGCTCGAACTATTTTCTTAGCCACCTCACAGCCGTGGATAAACTTCCGCTCAGCAGTTGAATCTGACTTGCTATACTCCACACCGGTGGCGGAGTAATATCAACGAACATCCAGTCTTCAATAGAACTCAATGGGATTTAAAAATGTCAAATAAAACACGACAGAAGCAACTTTTCGCAACAAAATTTGATCTGGGTAACCAGTGCACACCAGTAACCACTCCGGTGAGTTGATGATTTTAAAAACGGACGTTTATGGTGCTTTTACGGACCTTTTAGGACATGCACATGACTTGCCGTTCTGAAGCAGGAATCAAAATTAGGCAAATACCGGAGACAGCAGTAAACATCAAAAAAGCGGTGAGGGGGGTTCTAAAACACTGCAGACGACTCAGAAAAGAGGCTTAATGTTGAAAATACCGCAGTTCTCCTTTAAAAGAACACTTTCCAGATAGCAACTACACACTGCTGCTAACGCAGCGTCGACGTCAATTCCGGTAACTCCCGGAATAGGACTAATTGCGTTGCTTGCACACCAAAGGCTGTCAACTCATGTTATCTGACATGTTATCTGTCATCTGTATTTATAGTGTTATTGTATGTGTGTTATGTAATTCTTTGTACTGTGTGTCTTGATGTATTTTTGTTTGTATGGACCTTGAGTCTGAATCTGTAGCTTCTTGAATCTTGACACATACCGCCTGCCGTAGTTCAAGAAGTTGCAACGCACATTTGAAAACGCGAGGCGCTAGAGAGCAAATTCATTCGACTTTGCTAAATAAAATTGCAACTACTAAATGGGGGAAGAAATTACATAATGTCCCTTTAAATCACGTTTTAACACCACATGCTAACGCGGCTCTGAACGCTGCAGTTAGCTTTCAGTGGAGCCGTTAGTAGCTAGCCTTACGGCGCTACCGGCTGTTAGGAAACTATATAATTATATTTCAACCCACTGGGACTTTCCCCCACTTAACTCATTTATAAAATCACAAATTAAAAAAATTCAAATAAACGCCGACTAATTTTTTCGTGCCGCTCCGCAGTTACGGCTAACTGTAGCATACAATGTGGCTAACCTCATCATGCTAACACGGGTCGTTATTTGGCTCAGTTTCTTCTTTTTTGCACGCCAGTGTTGTAGTTTTGTCTTGTGCAACATGAGCATTAAACTATTCGCTTTTAGACAGCTCATAAGTTACAGATCCATCTGCAGATTCAAACACACTTACCTCAGCTTTTCTTTTATAACCGCGGAGCAGACTTAGCCGCCAGCACCGAGGAAAGCTTTGTCACCGAACGTGACGCCAAGTATCGCGAGATTTGGAGCCCTCCTTACAGATCTGGGTCACACAGGTTCCGTTTTGTGTTTCAGTTGTTCCCCATATTCCCTTATATTATATATTATATTTGATATAATATTTTATTTTCTCTCAGACGGCCCAGCTGTGTACCTCACTGCTGTTAGCGGCAAACAACCCCAGCTGTTGGTGTGTTTCTGAGCCTCAGTGGATCCAGTGAAGTCGGTAAGTTTCCACCGGAAGTGGACTGCTTGGAGTACAGTGATGCCTTCGGGAACATCGGGAATTTTCAGCAGCAATGGAGGCTTTCGAGGTTTTTAATCAATGACATGATTCAGGTGTCTCACAGTGAGATCATTCTGTGATAAAACTTTAAGTTGAAACTATTTCATTATTTTATGTTACCCATAAAATAACCCAGACATCGGCTTTTCATTCGCGTTTTCAGATGTTATAGGAGAATGTTTGTTTTTTTGCGTCCATCTTTTTCAGATATCTATAAATAATTAATTACATTACATTAGATTGTACTTTATTTATCCCACAACGGGGAAATTCACTTGTCACAGCAGCAACAACAGACATGAAACAAGAAATGAATAAAGATAAAACTAACTAATAACAACTTTTTAAAAGAGAAAAGGCAAGTACTAAAAAGTAAAGTGACCTAGTATATATAATATTGCACATTGTGAAGTTGAAATGAATAAAATATAAATAATACGGCTAAAGAAAAATCTCTATCTCTAATATTTACATTTATCATATCTATGCAACATGAAGTCATAGTTTTAGAATCAGGTAAAACTAATTCACCTTTTTACTTCGACAATTGAAGTCTTTTACATTTACATTACACCAAAACTCTTCATTAGAACAAAATGGAAATATTTTAATTTAATTTCTCTCAACTTCACACCAAACTTTAACACTTTACACAGGCTTGTAAAATCTGACTTTGTTGCCCAAAGCCTGGAAATAAACATTTCCCCACAGATCGGGTGGACATGAAGGCAGCACCAAAATTCAACCAATCACGAGGGAGCAGAGAATGACGCAGGAGATGTAAACAAACAGAGGCAGCGCAGCCATTACTGGTTCCAGAGGAGTTTTCATAGTGGACCGTTGGTTCTTTTTGCCGTCGAACAGATCCGCTCCTCAGGTATTCTGACGCCTAAAAAACACGGCCGTGCGTGTGTTTTCTCACGCTGTCGCGCGCCCGTGTCCGTGACTCGTTTCACGGGACGTCATCAGACGTCCGTCAGCTGTTGTTATTGTTTGTGAGACAGCGGCCATCACGGCGGAGTGTTGACCGGCCGGCCGCCTCCTCTGTGTCCCGTTCTGTCCCCCCGCAGGGCCGCAGAGACCCCGGACCGCAGAGGCATGAAGGACCCGAGCATCGGCGGCTCCGCCCCCAACATGTCCGCCGGCGGAGAGGTGATCCTGAGCGGCCACTTCAGCTCCGAGGAGGACCCGTTCGCTGAGTACATGTGGATGGAGAACGAGGAGGAGTTCAACCAGCAGGTGAGGAGGGGCAGGGCCCCCCTGCACACCTGTCCTGCAGGTGGGGGGGGGGGGCAGGGACGCATCTGAGGGGGGGCAGGGCCCCCCTGCACACCTGTCCTGCAGGTGGGGGGGAGCAGGGCCTCTGATGCAGGTGGAAACATCTGCATCAGGTGGAAACATCTGCAGCAGGTGGAAACATCTGCATCAGGTGGAAACATCTGCAACAGGTGGAAACATCTGCATCAGGTGGAAACATCTGCAACGGGTGGAAACATCTGCATCAGGTGGAAACATCTGCAACAGGTGGAAACATCTGCATCAGGTGGAAACATCTGCAACGGGTGGAAACATTTGCATCAGGTGGAAACATCTGCATCAGGTGGAAACATCTGCAACGGGTGGAAACATCTGCATCAGGTGGAAACATCTGCAACAGGTGGAAACATCTGCATCAGGTGGAAACATCTGCAACGGGTGGAAACATTTGCATCAGGTGGAAACATCTGCATCAGGTGGAAACATCTGCAACAGGTGGAAACATCTGCATCAGGTGGAAACATCTGCTACAGGTGGAAACATCTGCAGCGGGTGGAAACATCTGCAGCGGGTGGAAACATCTGCAGCAGGTGGAAATATTTGCATCAGGTGGAAACATCTGCAACAGGTGGAAACATCTGCAGCAGGTGGAAACATCTGCATTGGGTGGAAACATCTGCATCAGGTGGAAACATCTGCAACAGGTGGAAACATCTGCATCAGGTGGAAACATCTGCAACAGGTGGAAACATCTGCATCAGGTGGAAACATCTGCTACAGGTGGAAACATCTGCAGCGGGTGGAAACATCTGCTACAGGTGGAAACATCTGCAGCAGGTGGAAACATCTGCAGCAGGTGGAAACATTTGCATCAGGTGGAAACATCTGCATCAGGTGGAAACATCTGCAGCAGGTGGAAACATTTGCATCAGGTGGAAACATCTGCAGCAGGTGGAAACATCTGCATCAGGTGGAACCATCTGCAGCGGGTGGAAACATCTGCTACAGGTGGAAACATCTGCAGCGGGTGGAAACATCTGCTACAGGTGGAAACATCTGCAGCAGGTGGAAACATCTGCAGCAGGTGGAAACATTTGCATCAGGTGGAAACATCTGCAGCAGGTGGAAACATCTGCATCAGGTGGAACCATCTGCAGCGGGTGGAAACATCTGCTACAGGTGGAAACATCTGCATCAGGTGGAAACATCTGCTACAGGTGGAAACATCTGCTACAGGTGGAAACATCTGCAGCGGGTGGAAACATCTGCAACAGGTGGAAACATCTGCAGCAGGTGGAAACATCTGCAACAGGTGGAAACATCTGCAGCAGGTGGAAACATCTGCAGCAGGTGGAAACATCTGCATCAGGTGGAAACATCTGCATCAGGTGGAAACATCTGCATCAGGTGGAAACATCTGCAACGGGTGGAAACATTTGCATCAGGTGGAAACATCTGCATCAGGTGGAAACATCTGCAACAGGTGGAAACATCTGCAGCAGGTGGAAACATCTGCATCAGGTGGAAACATCTGCAACAGGTGGAAACATCTGCATCAGGTGGAAACATCTGCAACGGGTGGAAACATCTGCATCAGGTGGAAACATCTGCAACAGGTGGAAACATCTGCATCAGGTGGAAACATCTGCAACGGGTGGAAACATTTGCATCAGGTGGAAACATCTGCATCAGGTGGAAACATCTGCAACAGGTGGAAACATCTGCATCAGGTGGAAACATCTGCTACAGGTGGAAACATCTGCAGCGGGTGGAAACATCTGCTACAGGTGGAAACATCTGCAGCAGGTGGAAACATCTGCAGCAGGTGGAAATATTTGCATCAGGTGGAAACATCTGCAACAGGTGGAAACATCTGCATCAGGTGGAAACATCTGCAGCAGGTGGAAACATCTGCATTGGGTGGAAACATCTGCATCAGGTGGAAACATCTGCAACAGGTGGAAACATCTGCATCAGGTGGAAACATCTGCAGCAGGTGGAAACATTTGCATCAGGTGGAAACATCTGCAGCGGGTGGAAACATCTGCTACAGGTGGAAACATCTGCAGCGGGTGGAAACATCTGCTACAGGTGGAAACATCTGCAGCAGGTGGAAACATCTGCAGCAGGTGGAAACATTTGCATCAGGTGGAAACATCTGCTACAGGTGGAAACATCTGCAGCAGGTGGAAACATCTGCAGCAGGTGGAAACATTTGCATCAGGTGGAAACATCTGCATCAGGTGGAAACATCTGCATCAGGTGGAACCATCTGCAGCGGGTGGAAACATCTGCTACAGGTGGAAACATCTGCATCAGGTGGAAACATCTGCTACAGGTGGAAACATCTGCTACAGGTGGAAACATCTGCAGCGGGTGGAAACATCTGCAACAGGTGGAAACATCTGCAGCAGGTGGAAACATCTGCAACAGGTGGAAACATCTGCAGCAGGTGGAAACATCTGCATCAGGTGGAAACATCTGCAACAGGTGGAAACATCTGCATCAGGTGGAAACATCTGCAACGGGTGGAAACATTTGCATCAGGTGGAAACATCTGCATCAGGTGGAAACATCTGCAACAGGTGGAAACATCTGCAGCAGGTGGAAACATCTGCATCAGGTGGAAACATCTGCAACAGGTGGAAACATCTGCATCAGGTGGAAACATCTGCAACGGGTGGAAACATCTGCATCAGGTGGAAACATCTGCAACAGGTGGAAACATCTGCATCAGGTGGAAACATCTGCAACGGGTGGAAACATTTGCATCAGGTGGAAACATCTGCATCAGGTGGAAACATCTGCAACAGGTGGAAACATCTGCATCAGGTGGAAACATCTGCTACAGGTGGAAACATCTGCAGCGGGTGGAAACATCTGCTACAGGTGGAAACATCTGCAGCAGGTGGAAACATCTGCAGCAGGTGGAAATATTTGCATCAGGTGGAAACATCTGCAACAGGTGGAAACATCTGCATCAGGTGGAAACATCTGCAGCAGGTGGAAACATCTGCATTGGGTGGAAACATCTGCATCAGGTGGAAACATCTGCAACAGGTGGAAACATCTGCATCAGGTGGAAACATCTGCAACAGGTGGAAACATCTGCATCAGGTGGAAACATCTGCTACAGGTGGAAACATCTGCAGCGGGTGGAAACATCTGCTACAGGTGGAAACATCTGCAGCAGGTGGAAACATCTGCAGCAGGTGGAAACATTTGCATCAGGTGGAAACATCTGCATCAGGTGGAAACATCTGCAGCAGGTGGAAACATCTGCAACGGGTGGAAACATTTGCATCAGGTGGAAACATCTGCATCAGGTGGAAACATCTGCAACAGGTGGAAACATCTGCAGCAGGTGGAAACATCTGCATCAGGTGGAAACATCTGCAACAGGTGGAAACATCTGCATCGGGTGGAAACATCTGCAACGGGTGGAAACATCTGCATCAGGTGGAAACATCTGCAACAGGTGGAAACATCTGCATCAGGTGGAAACATCTGCAACGGGTGGAAACATTTGCATCAGGTGGAAACATCTGCATCAGGTGGAAACATCTGCAACAGGTGGAAACATCTGCATCAGGTGGAAACATCTGCTACAGGTGGAAACATCTGCAGCGGGTGGAAACATCTGCTACAGGTGGAAACATCTGCAGCAGGTGGAAACATCTGCAGCAGGTGGAAATATTTGCATCAGGTGGAAACATCTGCAACAGGTGGAAACATCTGCATCAGGTGGAAACATCTGCAGCAGGTGGAAACATCTGCATTGGGTGGAAACATCTGCATCAGGTGGAAACATCTGCAACAGGTGGAAACATCTGCATCAGGTGGAAACATTTGCATCAGGTGGAAACATCTGCAGCGGGTGGAAACATCTGCTACAGGTGGAAACATCTGCAACAGGTGGAAACATCTGCATCAGGTGGAAACATCTGCTACAGGTGGAAACATCTGCAGCGGGTGGAAACCTCTGCTACAGGTGGAAACATCTGCAGCGGGTGGAAACCTCTGCTACAGGTGGAAACATCTGCAGCGGGTGGAAACCTCTGCTACAGGTGGAAACATCTGCAGCGGGTGGAAACCTCTGCTACAGGTGGAAACATCTGCATCAGGTGGAAACATCTGCTACAGGTGGAAACATCTGCTACAGGTGGAAACATCTGCATCAGGTGGAAACATCTGCTACAGGTGGAAACATCTGCAGCGGGTGGAAACATCTGCTACAGGTGGAAACATCTGCAGCAGGTGGAAACATTTGCAGCAGGTGGAAACATTTGCATCAGGTGGAAACATCTGCATCAGGTGGAAACATCTGCAGCAGGTGGAAACATTTGCATCAGGTGGAAACATCTGCAGCAGGTGGAAACATCTGCATCAGGTGGAACCATCTGCAGCGGGTGGAAACATCTGCAACAGGTGGAAACATCTGCAGCGGGTGGAAACATCTGCAGCAGGTGGAAACATCTGCTACAGGTGGAAACATCTGCATCAGGTGGAACCATCTGCAGCGGGTGGAAACATCTGCTACAGGTGGAAACATCTGCAGCAGGTGGAAACATCTGCATCAGGTGGAACCATCTGCAGCGGGTGGAAACATCTGCAACAGGTGGAAACATCTGCATCAGGTGGAAACATCTGCAGCAGGTGGAAACATCTGCAGCAGGTGGAAACATCTGCTACAGGTGGAAACATCTGCAGCAGGTGGAAACATCTGCAGCAGGTGGAAACATCTGCATCAGGTGGAAACATCTGCAGCAGGTGGAAACATCTGCATCAGGTGGAAACATCTGCAGCAGGTGGAAACATCTGCTACAGGTGGAAACATCTGCAGCAGGTGGAAACATCTGCAGCAGGTGGAAACGATGACAGGAAGTAGCGTTTCTGTAACAGTGTGTGTGTGTGTGTGTGTGTGTGTGTGTGTGTACGTGCGTGTGTGTGCGTGCATGTGTGCGTGCATGTGTCTGCAGGTGGAGGAGGAGCTCTGGGAGGAGGAGTTCATCGAGCGCTGCTTCCAGGAGATGCTGGAGGAGGAGGAGCAGTGGGAGTGGTTCATCCCGTCCAGAGACCTCCCCGCCGCCGTCAGCCAGCTGCAGGAGCAGATCAGCCTGATGGTGCTGGACGCAGACGCCGACGAGCCGGCCGTGGCGGTGAGTTTGGTCCACGCCGCGGGGCGCTCAGGCTCCGCCTGCCGCCGCTGACCCGTGTTTCTGCTCCTGCAGATGAACAGCAGCCTGAACCCCAACGCCAAGGAGTTCACCCCGGGCATCCAGAAGCACGTCATGTGACCCCGCCTGGCCCCGCCCACACTGTGACATCACCGCCTGATGTCTGCTGTATTTTCCAGCCGCCACTCGAACCTTCAGCCTGATGTGTTGCCAAAGTCGTGCGCTCGCCTCGCATGTGTTCAGAGAAACGTTAGCGTCACTTCCTGTTCACCTGTGTGAGTCACTTCCTGTTCACCTGTGTGAGTCACTTCCTGTTCACCTGTGTGAGTCACTTCCTGTTCACCTGTCCAGTGTGTGTGAGTCACTTCCTGTTCACCTGTGTGAGTCACTTCCTGTTCACCTGTCCAGTGTGTGTGAGTCACTTCCTGTTCACCTGTCCAGTGTGTGTGAGTCACTTCCTGTTCACCTGTGTGAGTCACTTCCTGTTCACCTGTGTGAGTCACTTCCTGTTCACCTGTCCAGTGCGTGTGAGTCACTTCCTGTTCACCTGTGTGAGTCACTTCCTGTTCACCTGTCCAGTGTGTGAGTCACTTCCTGTTCACCTGTCCAGTGTGTGTGAGTCACTTCCTGTTCACCTGTCCAGTGTGTGTGAGTCACTTCATGTTCACCTGTGTGAGTCACTTCATGTTCACCTGTGTGAGTCACTTCCTGTTCACCTGTCCAGTGTGTGAGTCACTTCCTGTTCACCTGTCCAGAGTGTGTGAGTCACTTCCTGTTCACCTGTCCAGAGTGTGTGAGTCACTTCCTGTTCACCTGCCCAGTGTGTGTGTGAGAGTGTGTGAGCTCTCTGAATGTAAATCAGCTGAGAGGAGTGTTTGTGTCCCTCTGAGTTCAGAACAAAGTGCTTTGTGCTTTAGGTGGCTCCGCCCCCGCCGCCGCCGCGCCCTCCTCGTGTCTGGATCCTCTTTCTGCTCCGGTTCGGTTCTGCAGCGTTAGTTTTAGGGTCTGATATCTGGGTCAGGTCGTGTTGTTCTCTCCTCTGTGTTTCTTCTTCTGCTGCTTCGTTATCTGATGTCGTGGTGACTTTTTTCTAAACGCACAGAAAGTACTGTATAAAAATCATATAAAGAAAAAAGATGTAAAAAAAAAATCTATTTTTTCTTAAACTACTTGAAAATACATGTTTATGGAGAAAATGTGTCCGTGTGGCTTTATTCATCCTGAGAGTTAAAAAGCCAAAGTCTGCTCGGATTGGAACCAACAACCCTCTTATAAGTGGACCGGGTTCTGCTCTGTGGATCGGGTTCTGCTCTGTGGATCGGGTTCTGCTCTGTGGACCGGGTTCTGCTCTGTGGACCGGGATCTGCTCTGTGGATCGGGTTCTGCTCTGTGGATCGGGTTCTGCTCTGTGGACCGGGTTCTGCTCGGTGGACCGGGTTCTGCTCTGTGGATCGGGTTCTGCTCGGTGGACCGGGTTCTGCTCTGTGGATCGGGTTCTGCTCGGTGGACCGGGTTCTGCTCTGTGGACCGGGTTCTGCTCTGTGGATCGGGTTCTGCTCGGTGGACCGGGTTCTGCTCTGTGGACCGGGATCTGCTCGGTGGACCGGGTTCTGCTCTGTGGACCGGGTTCTGCTCTGTGGACCGGGTTCTGCTCTGTGGACCGGGATCTGCTCGGTGGACCGGGTTCTGCTCTGTGGATCGGGTTCTGCTCTGTGGATCGGGTTCTGCTCGGTGGACCGGGTTCTGCTCTGTGGACCGGGATCTGCTCGGTGGATCGGGTTCTGCTCGGTGGACCGGGTTCTGCTCGGTGGACCGGGATCTGCTCGGTGGACCGGGTTCTGCTCGGTGGACCGGGATCTGCTCGGTGGACCGGGTTCTGCTCGGTGGACCGGGTTCTGCTCTGTGGATCGGGTTCTGCTCGGTGGACCGGGTTCTGCTCTGTGGATCGGGTTCTGCTCGGTGGACCGGGTTCTGCTCTGTGGACCGGGTTCTGCTCTGTGGATCGGGTTCTGCTCGGTGGATCGGGATCTGCTCTGTGGACCGGGTTCTGCTCTGTGGATCGGGTTCTGCTCGGTGGACCGGGATCTGCTCGGTGGACCGGGTTCTGCTCGGTGGACCGGGTTCTGCTCGGTGGACCGGGTTCTGCTCAGTTCCAGGCTCCTGAAGAACCGGCTGGAGCGCTCAGATGTTTGGAAAAATACTTTTTTATAGTTTTTATTGTATTTTATTTTTATTATTGTATTTTATTATTTATGATATTTTAGACGGGAACTACTACAGTGAGAAGACAATTCAACTTGGCTGTAAATGCAGGAGTTTTTTTTTTAAATTTATTTTGAAATACGTTCTTTTATGTTGAAACAAGTAAAACAGGAAGTAGCGCCGGTTAGCTCCGTTAGCTTCACACAGAGACCGAGGCTGTGTTCAAAACCGCCTACTACATACTGCATACTGATCGATCAGACAGTATGCAGAGCGTTTACCCACAATGCATTTGGCTCCTGCCCGAGCTGAAATCAGCCGGCCTGAAGCTGATTTCCCTTAAGCTCTAAACTCTGTAAACTTTAGCAACATTTGAAACATTTTCAGGAGAGAAAGTAGTCGTTTAGATCCCCAACGTGTTGAAAACCTGACAAAATACCGGCTGTTTACAATTTTGTTCCCACGAATTCGGTGCTACTAAAGCTAGCCGCAGTGAGCAACGCACTTCCTGTTATTTTCACAAAATAAAATACCCGTTGCCTTTTATCATAGGGAAAGCCATTACCATACAATTGGTGCTTTTGTTTTGAAAACAGGAAGTGAACCTACCCTCGTTGTAGCTAGCTTGAAACTGCCGTTTTGACAGGAAATGACGATCGGCGACGTCACGTTACGTTGCATCTTGATAACCTCATGATGCATACCCAACATTTCGGAGAATCTAGTATGCATCCGGGAACTTAAAAAAAGTTAAAGTTAGTATGAGTAGTAGGAGAAGTAGGCGGTTTCGAACACAGCCACGGTTTGTGGGTCGGTCGGACCTCCAGAACAAGAAGTCCGGTCCAGTTATTTAATTCTGATCAGAAGAAAGAGGACAGAGGAGATAAGGAGATGAGCTGAGGAGATAAGGAGATGAGCTGAGGAGATAAGGAGATGAGCTGAGGAGATAAGGAGATGAGCAGAGGAGATAAGGAACAAAGAGGCACAAATGAGAGGGTCTGTGTGGTGTGTTGTCCAGCAGGGGGCGGTGTTGGTTTACTCTAAAGTTCTTCTTCCTGTTCTCCTGATCAGCACATTTCAACATGCTGAAATGTTTTTGGGTTTAATCTTCTTTGAAGAGTTGGCAGGTTTTCAGTCTCCTGAATAAAACACACGCACATAATTAATGTAAAACTTGTTTTCATCACACGTGTAAAGTAAAAGCAAACAGGATAAATTCTGTGGAGGACAGAATCTTTGTGATGGACAGATGCAGATCTGGAAAATCCTCCATGAAACAAACATCAAATGAAGGGTGTTGCTGACTCGACTCGAAATATATTTTTATGTTTTGAGTAGGGCTGGACGAGTTAACACGTTAATTGTTTAATGTGCGATAAATGTTTTATCGCGCATTAACGCAGGTTTTATTCTTTATTTTATTTTGTAAAAGTCTGCTGCTCTCAGGCTTTTATTCTGTAAAAGTCTGTTGCTCACAGGCTTTTATTTTGCAAAAGTCTGTCGCTCACATGCTTTTATTTTGTAAAAGTCTGTAGCTCACAGGCTTTTATTTTGTAAAATTATGTTGCTCACAGGCTTTTATTTTGTAAAAGTCTGTAGCTCACAGGCTTTTATTTTGTAAAAGTCTGTAGCTCACAGGCTTTTATTCTGTAAAATTCTGTTCCTCACAGGCTTTTATTTTGTAAAATTATGTAGCTCACAGGCTTTTATTTTGTAAAAGTCTGTTCCTCACAGGCTTTTATTTTGTAAGAGCCTGTTGCTCACAGGCTTTTATTTTGTAAAATTCTGTCGCTCACAGGCTTTCATTTTGTAAAAGTCTGTTGCTCACAGGCTTTTATTTTGTAAAAGTCTGTTGCTCACAGGCTTTCATTTTGTAAAAGTCTGTCGCTCACATGCTTTTATTTTGTAAAAGTCTGTAGCTCACAGGCTTTTATTTTGTAAAATTATGTTGCTCACAGGCTTTTATTTTGTAAAAGTCTGTAGCTCACAGGCTTTTATTTTGTAAAAGTCTGTAGCTCACAGGCTTTTATTCTGTAAAATTCTGTTCCTCACAGGCTTTTATTTTGTAAAATTATGTAGCTCACAGGCTTTTATTTTGTAAAAGTCTGTTCCTCACAGGCTTTTATTTTGTAAGAGCCTGTTGCTCACAGGCTTTTATTTTGTAAAATTCTGTCGCTCACAGGCTTTCATTTTGTAAAAGTCTGTTGCTCACAGGCTTTTATTTTGTAAAAGTCTGTTGCTCACAGGCTTTCATTTTGTAAAAGTCTGCTGCTCACAGGCTTTTATTTTGTAAAAGTCTGCTGCTGTCTGCTGTGGAACAGGAAAGAAAGTAATCTTTGGATCCACCAAACATGGAGAAGGGTACGGAACTTTTACTCGGCCATTTTCATTTTAAAGTTCTTCCAGACGGCGGAGTCGACAGAACCAAAGTCATCTGTAAACTCTGCCAAGTTGAATTGTCTTCTCAGCGTAGTAGTTCCAGTCTAAAATATCACTTAAAGGCAAAACACACAACTGATAGCAGCAAGTCATTCAAGGAAACAGACAGTGGAGCGAGGCTTCTACATAAAAACTACAGAAAGATGCTGATGTTAAAAGTGTGTTTGCACAACAAATGTTATGGCACTTTCATTCATATGGCAGCACATTTAAAATAAAGCTAAATGCTAAAAGCTATACGCTACTTTTATATTCATTTTTGGTTTCTGCGTACAAATGCGATTAATCGTGATTAATCAGGGAAATCATGTGATTAATTAGATTAAACATGTTAATCGCTGCCCAGCCCTAGTTTCTGAGGCTTGAAGGAGAAGCGCTGCAGTGGCGTGCTGTCACCAGCAGGTGGCAGCACAGTCTGGTCCCAGAGCAGGAACTCATAGATCAGCCGCAGCCTCCTTTGTGGGCCGACAGGTCAGATGCAGCCGGACCGCGGCCATGCATGCTGATGAATGCGTGCGGTGAGGGGCGTGGCTCATGGTGAGGGGCGTGGCCTCAGGGAGCCGCAGCTGATTGGTCAGAAGAAGATGTCAGGGAATGCACCAAAGCTACAGATGTCTGCAGAGCCAACAGGTCGTGACCCCTGTATCTGTGTCAGGACCCCCCCTCTGCTGACATCATCACCTTCATCATCACCATCATCATCATCAGGATCAGAGGCTGAGCGACACACTGGCTCATTGTTCCCTCAGGGGGAGGATTTAGGATCCGCTCAGGGGGCTGAGGCACCCAAACAACCCCAACCCTGATCCTTCAGACCTGATCCTGATCCTTCAGACCTGATCCTTCAGACCTGATCCTGATCCTTCAGACCTGATCCTTCAGACCTGATCCTTCAGACCTGATCCTTCAGACCTGATCCTGATCCTTCAGACCTGATCCTTCAGACCTGATCCTTCAGACCTGATCCTTCAGACCTGATCCTGATCCTTCAGACCTGATCCTGATCCTTCAGACCTGATCCTGATCCTTCAGACCTGATCCTTCAGACCTGATCCTTCAGACCTGATCCTGATCCTTCAGACCTGATCCTTCAGACCTGATCCTGATCCTTCAGACCTGATCCTTCAGACCTGATCCTGATCCTTCAGACCTGATCCTGATCCTTCAGACCTGATCCTTCAGACCTGATCCTGATCCTTCAGACCTGATCCTGATCCTTCAGACCTGATCCTTCAGAACTGATCCTGATCCTTCAGACCTGATCCTTACAGACCTGATCCTTACAGACCTGATCCTTCAGACCTGATCCTGATCCTTCAGACCTGATCCTTCAGACCTGATCCTGATCCTTCAGACCTGATCCTTCAGACCTGATCCTGATCCTTCAGACCTGATCCTGATCCTTCAGACCTGATCCTGATCCTTCAGACCTGATCCTTACAGACCTGATCCTGATCCTTCAGACCTGATCCTTCAGACCTGATCCTGATCCTTCAGACCTGATCCTGATCCTTCAGACCTGATCCTTCAGACCTGATCCTTACAGACCTGATCCTTCAGACCTGATCCTTCAGACCTGATCCTTACAGACCTGATCCTTCAGACCTGATCCTTACAGACCTGATCCTTACAGACCTGATCCTGCAGACCTGATCCTTCAGACCTGATCCTTACAGACCTGATCCTTCAGACCTGATCCTGATCCTTACAGACCTGATCCTTACAGACCTGATCCTTCAGACCTGATCCTGATCCCTCAGACCTGATCCTTCAGACCTGATCCTTCAGACCTGATCCTTACAGACCTGATCCTTACAGACCTGATCCTTACAGACCTGATCCTTCAGACCTGATCCTTACAGACCTGATCCTTCAGACCTGATCCTTCAGACCTGATCCTTACAGACCTGATCCTTCAGACCTGATCCTTCAGACCTGATCCTTACAGACCTGATCCTTCAGACCTGATCCTTACAGACCTGATCTCCCATCTTTTATCGTTCATCTCCCCGTTCTTTCTTTTCTTTCTGATCGTGTAAACTATAAACTTTGTGGCGCAGCTTCTTTGTGTTACATTCTCTGGAACATTTAAACTTCCTGAGACTCTGCAGGTGAATTTTTCATCAACATCGTGTTCTCAGTCTCAATGCAGTAAAGCATGCAAATCAGCCCTAATGAGAGTGTACATTACACCAGAGAAACCTAACACATTTAATATGCAGATCCCTGAGCTCTGTAAGAGGTGTGCAGAAGATCAGGGCGCATCGTGTCACTGTTTATGGTCACGTCCAAAAACAAAGGAATCTTGGGAAGAGGTTAGAGAAATGATACAGGAGATTTTATCAGTTAGGCTAGTGATGGAAGCCACACTCTTCCTACTGGGCTTATATCCTGTAGGACATAACTTCAATCAATTTGAAAAAAATCTTCATAAATATGGGAATACTGCAAGCAAAGAGAGTGATAGCTTTAACTTGGAAAAGTATTGGCAAACCAAGTATTGTGCATTGGTTTAAAGAAGTATCTTTCTGTTTACCGTTAGAAAAAATTACATATACTCTAAAAGATAAATGAGAAATGTTTCAGCAGATATGGGGGTGCTACATCCAGAATATTAAGAACAAAGATTTATCTGACCTACTGTGTGAAACAGCATAATTACTCCCTGTGCAGGACCACAATCACATGCTGTGATCTGCAGACTGTTTTAGAACACAAGCGCTTTTATTGAATGTACCCAGTGTTTGTATATTGTTCGTGTATGTATGTTTGTGTACTTTGTATATCTGTGAAAAACTTTAATAAATATGTTGTTAAAAAAAAAAGAAACATAAACTCTGATTGGTGGAAAGAAGAAGAAGAAGAAACAACAGCGAGGCCCACAAATACCCTCAGAGCTGACGATGCAGAGAGGCACTGTGACCCCCCACCTTCCTCCTCCTCCCCCAGCCTTTCGCCCTGCAGCTTTCACATGCAAACGAAGCAGACATATGGAGAGGAGGTGTCTCTGCCGCGGCCCTCCTAAAGATTCAGATTGTATGACAAATCACGTCCAGGGCCGCTCGGCCGCCTCCGCCCAGCCTCCACCCGGCCTCCACCACACCCCCCAGACAACAGCTTCATCAGCCTGAAAGAGGAGAGTTTTCGCAGCTTTGTCGAGTCAAGGCTCACGGCTCCTTCTCTCCTGCTCAATTACTCCTTTGTTGCAGTGAATTCAAGTTATTGCACTCCAAACCATATGCCCCCCCTCTCCGGGTCTCTCTCCAGCTCCAGGAGTGCAGCCGAACCTCGCTCGCAACGCGGCAACACAAGTGGCTGTTTGTGGTGGTTCACACTTTTTCAGCATTCACTTTGAACTTTTTGTTCAGTCAACATTTCTTTCAAAAATATTTGTATTGAATTTTCCAATCCAATCCAGTTTTATTTATAAAGCTCTTTACAACAACCTCAGTTGACCAAAGTGCTGTACGAAAAATAAAAACAACGAAATTTAAAAGAATAAAATACAAGAATAAATTAAAAGGCACAAAACAGCTATATAATTTAAAACAATAATAATACTAAAAATAGCAATTTCACATTTCAATATCTCACATCGTGTCAAAAGCCAGGGAGAAGAGACGTGTTTTAAGATGGGATTTAAAAACAGACAGAGAGGAAGCCTGTCTGACGTGGAGAGGCAGATTGTTCCACAGTAATCAACAGCAATGTGAGGGCACGTCCAGCATAAAGAGTAGAAGTAATAACAAATAAATGAAATAAAGTAAAAACAAAACAAACACCTTGGGTATACAGACAGTACAATAAAAATGAAACAAACCCCTTGGGTACGCAGGTGGTAAAATAAAATAATACAAAACAAACACTTTGGGTATATAGAAAGTAAAGTTAAATCAACGTTTCATTCTGTTTTTAACACGTTTTACGGTTTTATTGTTCAGGAACAGGAGCTCCTCCTTCAGTGAAAGAACTCCTGCTGTCGGTTCCCTCAAATAACATCAACTAAATATATTCTGTTGAGTATTTCATGCAGTTAAATAACAGGAAAGATGAAGCAAAACCATTTTTCTGCAGCTGATCTGATCAGTTATTATGTGTGAAGGATTTTATCCTAAATGTGTTCATAAGTAAGTGTGTTTTATGCCTTGTATTTTGTGTTGTACAGCACTTTGTTTCAGCCACGGCTGTGTAAAAAGGCTTTATAAATAAAGTTGAGTTGAGTTGATAAGTAGCAGCAGTCTGTGCCTCTCATGTCTATCGCATAATAATGTTTCTTCTTTCATCGCAGCTGCACGAGTTGAGAGATAATTTGTAAAAACCACAGCTCCGTTTCTGAGTGAGTATCTGACATCGAGCTGTTTCTACGAACCCCATTTTCACAAAAGTTTTCATAAAATGTAGCAAAAACTAAATATTTCATCAGTTTGAGCCTTTATTTAATAGACACAAGAACAAAGAAAATATTTGAGAGATTTTTACTTTTTCACAGAGCGAAAAACAAAATTAGTTCAGTTTCTCCAAACCAAATTTCCAGATTCTTCTTATTTTGCTAAAACGAATTCAAGATAAACACAAGAAACAAGTAAAAAATGGACCAGACTCAGTGAATAATTCCCTATAATATAGATCAGTGAGCAGTGCTGACCAACATGTCATTGGGGTCATCAGGTGGGAACCTCCTTTCATCAGTGTTTCGTCTCGTTGGTTCGGGTAGGGGGTAGAAATAGAAGAGGTAAAGATAAGTAGGAATGGGGTTCAAACCCTGGTTCTGGTAGGGGGTAATGAAAGTATAGAAGGTGCCAGAGGTGGAGGCAGAACAAGACACACTAGCAGATTCAGCAGACAAACTCACCTAAACAGTCCTACAGTCACTAAAAATGCCAGCAAAAACAAAGCCATACAAGCCAACTCACCCAAAATGGCCGCCTGGTTTCAAAAGGATCACATGGGCCACACCCTCCACTTAAATATCCTGAATTTCTTCTTTGCTTCTTCCAAAAGTCTGTTTACCCTAAGTGCTCCCCCTGCTGGGCCCCCAGCTGCTATTGCTTCTTCTAATTCAAATCCACTGACTGGACTTTACTGCCTCATCTGACACTTCCTTCACTATTTTCCTCACACTCTGTCCACTTACACCCAGCTCCCTCAGCAATGAGACAACAGACTTTGCAACAAATCCTTACATCCTACTTCCACTGGACAGATTCTAACCTTCCATCCTCGCTGCTCTGCTTCTGCCCCCAACTCCACATATCTAAGCTTTTTCCTTTCATATGCTTCTGCTACTAATTCCTCCCAAGGAACAGTCGGCTCTATGAAACAGACTCTCATTCTACTCCTAGACCACAAGACTATATCAGGCCTTAGGTTTGTAGAGGCTATCTCCTGGGGAACAACAAGCTTATTTCCTAAATCTACCTGCATCTCCCAATCACAAGCATCCTCCAAACTGCCGTGCCTCCTTATTAACTTTCTCCCCCTCTTGAACAAACTGAATTGCCACTCTCTTCACCTTGGACCCTCCTAAGTTTACCTGCCTTTGTTTATCTTCTATACCTGCACCTAAGCTTCTTAATACTTGGTCATGTCGCCATGTATACCGGCCTTGTGACAGACTAACCTTACAACCTGACAAAATATGCCTTAGGGTTGCAGTACCTGAACATAACGAACATAACGGGTCTCCATTTACCCAGAGTTTTAGGTTCTGGGGAGTTGGCAATACATCATATGTTGCCCCTATGTTTGATGCTGTATTTTCAACAAGATGTCCGTTCACTTCTGCCTCATGTTGAATCTAAAGTTTCATTGTTTTTGTCCTCTGCTTCAGGTTAATTGGATCTGTTTATGTAACCAAACTAAACAGCTTCACAGTGTGATATTAGAGGTTTTGGGTTCTGTTTTGAGGAAAAACTTTCTGAAACCTGCAGCAGGTTCCAGCAGCATCAGCACCTCCTCCTCCTCCTCTTCCTCCCGCCGCTCCTTCATCACGTCTCTGCACACAAACACGAAGCGTGATCAAACACGGTCCATTGTGCCGTCTGTCTGCGGTAACGGATATCTTTCCTGTGCTCAGAGCCGTCTGCTGGTTCAGGAAGGTTTTAATGTAACGGCACGTCACAGCAGCAGCACGGCCGCCATCAATCTGAGGCCGGCTTCCTTTCACTTGTCCGCCGCCTGTTTGCGCAGGGTGATAATTTACCTCCAGTTTACCCCGCATTAGCAGCCACAAAGGCAACCGTTGGGATTTATCTGCGGCCGGAGGGCGTCATGGCAACGCCACGACCAGAAAACAAACACCTGAAAGGCGTCCGGACTCCAACTCATCACCGAGTCTGAGGATGTTTTCACTTCAGCCTCAGTCGCAGAAGAACAAGAGGAACCTCCCAGCTTCACGTTCAGCAACTCAGACCGATGTTTACGGCTGCTCAGTGGGGAAAAACAGCCGGTTTAATGCTACTCTGTGGGGGAAAAACGGCCGGTTTAATGCTGCTCTGTGAGGGGAAAAACAGCCGGTTTAATGCTGCTCTGTGAGGGGAAAAACAGCCGGTTTAATGCTGCTCTGTGAGGGGAAAAACAGCCGGTTTAATGCTGCTCTGTGAGGGGAAAAACAGCCGGTTTAATGCTGCTCTGTGAGGGGAAAAACAGCCGGTTTAATGCTGCTCTGTGAGGGGAAAAACAGCCGGTTTAATGCTGCTCTGTGGGGGAAAAACAGCCGGTTTAATGCTGCTCTGTGAGGGGAAAAACGGCCGGTTTAATGCTGCTCTGTGAGGGGAAAAACAGCCGGTTTAATGCTGCTCTGTGAGGGAAAAACAGCCGGTTTAATGCTACTCTGTGGGGGAAAAACAGCCGGTTTAATGCTGCTCTGTGGGGAAAAACAGCCGGTTTAATGCTGCTCTGTGAGGGGAAAAACAGCCGGTTTAATGCTGCTCTGTGAGGGAAAAACAGCCGGTTTAATGCTGCTCTGTGAGGGGAAAAACAGCCGGTTTAATGCTGCTCTGTGAGAGGAAAAACAGCCGGTTTAATGCTGCTCTGTGAGGGGAAAAACAGCCGGTTTAATGCTGCTCTGTGAGAGGAAAAACAGCCGGTTTAATGCTGCTCTGTGGGGGAAAAACAGCCGGTTTAATGCTGCTCTGTGGGGGAAAAACAGCCGGTTTAATGCTGCTCTGTGGGGGAAAAACAGCCGGTTTAATGCTGCTCTGTGGGGGAAAAACAGCCGGTTTAATGCTGCTCTGTGAGGGGAAAAACAGCCGGTTTAATGCTGCTCTGTGAGAGGAAAAACAGCCGGTTTAATGCTGCTCTGTGAGGGGAAAAACAGCCGGTTTAATGCTGCTCTGTGAGAGGAAAAACGGCCGGTTTAATGCTGCTCTGTGGGGGAAAAACAGCCGGTTTAATGCTGCTCTGTGAGGGGAAAAACAGCCGGTTTAATGCTGCTCTGTGAGGGGAAAAACGGCCAGTTTAATGCTGCTCTGTGAGGGGAAAAACAGCCGGTTTAATGCTGCTCTGTGAGGGGAAAAACAGCCGGTTTAATGCTGCTCTGTGAGGGGAAAAACAGCCGGTTTAATGCTGCTCTGTGAGGGGAAAAACAGCCGGTTTAATGCTGCTCTGTGAGGGGAAAAACAGCCGGTTTAATGCTACTCTGTGGGGGAAAACAGCCGGTTTAATGCTGCTCTGTGGGGGAAAAACAGCCGGTTTAATGCTGCTCTGTGAGGGGAAAAACAGCCGGTTTAATGCTGCTCTGTGAGGGGAAAAACAGCCGGTTTAATGCTGCTCTGTGAGGGGAAAAACAGCCGGTTTAATGCTGCTCTGTGAGAGGAAAAACAGCCGGTTTAATGCTGCTCTGTGAGGGGAAAAACAGCCGGTTTAATGCTGCTCTGTGAGAGGAAAAACAGCCGGTTTAATGCTGCTCTGTGGGGGAAAAACAGCCGGTTTAATGCTGCTCTGTGAGAGGAAAAACAGCCGGTTTAATGCTGCTCTGTGAGGGGAAAAACAGCCGGTTTAATGCTGCTCTGTGAGGGGAAAAACAGCCGGTTTAATGCTGCTCTGTGAGAGGAAAAACAGCCGGTTTAATGCTGCTCTGTGAGGGGAAAAACAGCCGGTTTAAAGCTACTCTGTGAGAGGAAAAACAGCCGGTTTAATGCTGCTCTGTGAGGGGAAAAACAGCCGGTTTAAAGCTACTCTGTGAGGGGAAAAACAGCCGGTTTAATGCTGCTCTGTGAGGGGAAAAACAGCCGGTTTAATGCTGCTCTGTGAGAGGAAAAACAGCCGGTTTAATGCTGCTCTGTGAGGGGAAAAACAGCCGGTTTAATGCTGCTCTGTGAGGGGAAAAACAGCCGGTTTAATGCTACTCTGTGGGGGAAAACAGCCGGTTTAATGCTGCTCTGTGGGGGAAAAACAGCCGGTTTAATGCTGCTCTGTGAGGGAAAAACGGCCGGTTTAATGCTGCTCTGTGAGGGGAAAAACAGCCGGTTTAATGCTGCTCTGTGGGGGAAAAACAGCCGGTTTAATGCTGCTCTGTGGGGGAAAAACAGCCGGTTTAATGCTGCTCTGTGGGGGAAAAACAGCCGGTTTAATGCTGCTCTGTGAGAGGAAAAACAGCCGGTTTAATGCTGCTCTGTGAGGGGAAAAACAGCCGGTTTAATGCTGCTCTGTGAGGGGAAAAACAGCCGGTTTAATGCTACTCTGTGGGGGAAAAACAGCCGGTTTAATGCTGCTCTGTGGGGGAAAAACAGCCGGTTTAATGCTGCTCTGTGGGGGAAAAACAGCCGGTTTAATGCTACTCTGTGGGGGGAAAACAGCCGGTTTAATGCTGCTCTGTGGGGAAAAACAGCCGGTTTAATGCTGCTCTGTGAGGGGAAAAACGGCCGGTTTAATGCTGCTCTGTGAGGGGAAAAACAGCCGGTTTAATGCTGCTCTGTGGGGGAAAAACAGCCGGTTTAATGCTGCTCTGTGGGGAAAAACAGCCGGTTTAATGCTGCTCTGTGAGAGGAAAAACAGCCGGTTTAATGCTGCTCTGTGGGGGAAAAACAGCCGGTTTAATGCTGCTCTGTGAGGGGAAAAACAGCCGGTTTAATGCTGCTCTGTGAGAGGAAAAACAGCCGGTTTAATGCTGCTCTGTGGGGGAAAAACAGCCGGTTTAATGCTGCTCTGTGAGAGGAAAAACAGCCGGTTTAATGCTGCTCTGTGGGGGAAAAACAGCCGGTTTAATGCTGCTCTGTGGGGGAAAAACAGCCGGTTTAATGCTACTCTGTGAGGGAAAAACAGCCGGTTTAATGCTGCTCTGTGGGGGAAAAACAGCCGGTTTAATGCTACTCTGTGAGGGGAAAAACAGCCGGTTTAATGCTGCTCTGTGGGGGAAAAACAGCCGGTTTAATGCTGCTCTGTGAGGGGAAAAACAGCCGGTTTAATGCTACTCTGTGAGGGAAAAACAGCCGGTTTAATGCTGCTCTGTGAGGGGAAAAACAGCCGGTTTAATGCTGCTCTGTGGGGGAAAAACAGCCGGTTTAATGCTGCTCTGTGAGGGGAAAAACAGCCGGTTTAATGCTGCTCTGTGAGGGGAAAAACAGCCGGTTTAATGCTGCTCTGTGAGAGGAAAAACAGCCGGTTTAATGCTGCTCTGTGAGAGGAAAAACAGCCGGTTTAATGCTGCTCTGTGAGAGGAAAAACAGCCGGTTTAATGCTGCTCTGTGAGGGGAAAAACAGCCGGTTTAATGCTGCTCTGTGAGAGGAAAAACAGCCGGTTTAATGCTGCTCTGTGAGAGGAAAAACAGCCGGTTTAATGCTGCTCTGTGGGGGAAAAACAGCCGGTTTAATGCTGCTCTGTGAGAGGAAAAACAGCCGGTTTAATGCTGCTCTGTGGGGGGAAAAACAGCCGGTTTAATGCTGCTCTGTGGGGAAAAACAGCCGGTTTAATGCTGCTCTGTGGGGGAAAAACAGCCGGTTTAATGCTGCTCTGTGGGGGAAAACAGCCGGTTTAATGCTGCTCTGTGAGGGGAAAAACAGCCGGTTTAATGCTACTCTGTGAGGGGAAAAACAGCCGGTTTAATGCTACTCTGTGAGGGGAAAAACAGCCGGTTTAAAGCTACTCTGTGAGGGGAAAAACAGCCGGTTTAATGCTGCTCTGTGAGAGGAAAAACAGCCGGTTTAATGCTACTCTGTGGGGGAAAAACAGCCGGTTTAATGCTGCTCTGTGAGAGGAAAAACAGCCGGTTTAATGCTACTCTGTGGGGGAAAAACAGCCGGTTTAATGCTGCTCTGTGAGAGGAAAAACAGCCGGTTTAATGCTGCTCTGTGAGAGGAAAAACAGCCGGTTTAATGCTGCTCTGTGAGGGGAAAAACAGCCGGTTTAATGCTGCTCTGTGAGGGGAAAAACAGCCGGTTTAATGCTGCTCTGTGAGGGGAAAAACAGCCGGTTTAATGCTGCTCTGTGAGAGGAAAAAACAGCCGGTTTAATGCTGCTCTGTGAGGGGAAAAACAGCCGGTTTAATGCTGCTCTGTGAGGGGAAAAACAGCCGGTTTAATGCTGCTCTGTGAGGGGAAAAACAGCCGGTTTAATGCTGCTCTGTGAGAGGAAAAACAGCCGGTTTAATGCTACTCTGTGGGGGGAAAACAGCCGGTTTAATGCTGCTCTGTGGGGGAAAAACAGCCGGTTTAATGCTGCTCTGTGAGGGGAAAAACGGCCGGTTTAATGCTGCTCTGTGAGGGGAAAAACAGCCGGTTTAATGCTGCTCTGTGGGGAAAAACAGCCGGTTTAATGCTGCTCTGTGGGGGAAAAAACAGCCGGTTTAATGCTGCTCTGTGGGGGAAAAACAGCCGGTTTAATGCTGCTCTGTGAGAGGAAAAACAGCCGGTTTAATGCTGCTCTGTGGGGGAAAAACAGCCGGTTTAATGCTGCTCTGTGAGGGGAAAAACAGCCGGTTTACTGCTGCTCTGTGAGAGGAAAAACAGCCGGTTTAATGCTACTCTGTGGGGGAAAAACAGCCGGTTTAATGCTGCTCTGTGGGGGAAAAACAGCCGGTTTAATGCTGCTCTGTGGGGGAAAAACAGCCGGTTTAATGCTGCTCTGTGAGAGGAAAAACAGCCGGTTTAATGCTACTCTGTGGGGGAAAAACAGCCGGTTTAATGCTGCTCTGTGGGGAAAAACAGCCGGTTTAATGCTGCTCTGTGAGAGGAAAAACAGCCGGTTTAATGCTGCTCTGTGGGGAAAAACAGCCGGTTTAATGCTGCTCTGTGGGGGAAAAACAGCCGGTTTAATGCTACTCTGTGAGGGGAAAAACAGCCGGTTTAATGCTGCTCTGTGGGGGAAAAACAGCCGGTTTAATGCTACTCTGTGAGGGGAAAAACAGCCGGTTTAATGCTGCTCTGTGGGGGAAAAACAGCCGGTTTAATGCTGCTCTGTGAGGGGAAAAACAGCCGGTTTAATGCTACTCTGTGAGGGGAAAAACAGCCGGTTTAATGCTGCTCTGTGGGGGAAAAACAGCCGGTTTAATGCTGCTCTGTGAGAGGAAAAACAGCCGGTTTAATGCTGCTCTGTGGGGGAAAAACAGCCGGTTTAATGCTGCTCTGTGGGGGAAAAACAGCCGGTTTAATGCTACTCTGTGAGGGGAAAAACAGCCGGTTTAATGCTGCTCTGTGGGGGAAAAACAGCCGGTTTAATGCTACTCTGTGAGGGGAAAAACAGCCGGTTTAATGCTGCTCTGTGGGGGAAAAACAGCCGGTTTAATGCTGCTCTGTGAGGGAAAAACAGCCGGTTTAATGCTACTCTGTGAGGGGAAAAACAGCCGGTTTAATGCTGCTCTGTGGGGGAAAAACAGCCGGTTTAATGCTGCTCTGTGAGAGGAAAAACAGCCGGTTTAATGCTGCTCTGTGGGGGAAAAACAGCCGGTTTAATGCTGCTCTGTGGGGGAAAAACAGCCGGTTTAATGCTGCTCTGTGAGGGGAAAAACAGCCGGTTTAATGCTGCTCTGTGGGGGAAAAACAGCCGGTTTAATGCTGCTCTGTGAGGGGAAAAACAGCCGGTTTAATGCTGCTCTGTGAGGGGAAAAACAGCCGGTTTAATGCTGCTCTGTGGGGGAAAAACAGCCGGTTTAATGCTGCTCTGTGAGAGGAAAAACAGCCGGTTTAATGCTGCTCTGTGAGAGGAAAAACAGCCGGTTTAATGCTGCTCTGTGAGGGGAAAAACAGCCGGTTTAATGCTGCTCTGTGAGAGGAAAAACAGCCGGTTTAATGCTGCTCTGTGAGAGGAAAAACAGCCGGTTTAATGCTGCTCTGTGGGGGAAAAACAGCCGGTTTAATGCTGCTCTGTGAGAGGAAAAACAGCCGGTTTAATGCTGCTCTGTGGGGGGAAAAACAGCCGGTTTAATGCTGCTCTGTGGGGAAAAACAGCCGGTTTAATGCTGCTCTGTGGGGAAAAACAGCCGGTTTAATGCTGCTCTGTGGGGGAAAAACAGCCGGTTTAATGCTGCTCTGTGAGGGGAAAAACAGCCGGTTTAATGCTGCTTCTTGCTTCTTGTGAGGGAAAAACAGCCGGTTTAATGCTGCTCTGTGAGAGGAAAAACAGCCGGTTTAATGCTACTCTGTGAGGGGAAAAACAGCCGGTTTAATGCTACTCTGTGAGGGAAAAACAGCCGGTTTAATGCTACTCTGTGAGGGGAAAAACAGCCGGTTTAAAGCTACTCTGTGAGGGGAAAAACAGCCGGTTTAATGCTACTCTGTGAGGGGAAAAACAGCCGGTTTAATGCTGCTCTGTGAGAGGAAAAACAGCCGGTTTAATGCTGCTCTGTGAGGGGAAAAACAGCCGGTTTAATGCTGCTCTGTGAGGGGAAAAACAGCCGGTTTAATGCTGCTCTGTGAGAGGAAAAACAGCCGGTTTAATGCTGCTCTGTGAGGGGAAAAACAGCCGGTTTAAAGCTACTCTGTGAGAGGAAAAACAGCCGGTTTAATGCTGCTCTGTGAGGGGAAAAACAGCCGGTTTAATGCTGCTCTGTGAGGGGAAAAACAGCCGGTTTAATGCTGCTCTGTGAGGGGAAAAACAGCCGGTTTAAAGCTACTCTGTGAGGGAAAAACAGCCGGTTTAATGCTGCTCTGTGAGAGGAAAAACAGCCGGTTTAATGCTGCTCTGTGAGGGGAAAAACAGCCGGTTTAATGCTGCTCTGTGAGGGGAAAAACAGCCGGTTTAATGCTACTCTGTGGGGGAAAACAGCCGGTTTAATGCTGCTCTGTGGGGGAAAAACAGCCGGTTTAATGCTGCTCTGTGAGGGGAAAAACGGCCGGTTTAATGCTGCTCTGTGAGGGGAAAAACAGCCGGTTTAATGCTGCTCTGTGGGGGAAAAACAGCCGGTTTAATGCTGCTCTGTGGGGGAAAAACAGCCGGTTTAATGCTGCTCTGTGGGGGAAAAACAGCCGGTTTAATGCTGCTCTGTGAGAGGAAAAACAGCCGGTTTAATGCTGCTCTGTGAGGGGAAAAACAGCCGGTTTAATGCTGCTCTGTGAGGGGAAAAACAGCCGGTTTAATGCTACTCTGTGGGGGAAAAACAGCCGGTTTAATGCTGCTCTGTGGGGGAAAAACAGCCGGTTTAATGCTGCTCTGTGGGGGAAAAACAGCCGGTTTAATGCTACTCTGTGGGGGGAAAACAGCCGGTTTAATGCTGCTCTGTGGGGGAAAAACAGCCGGTTTAATGCTGCTCTGTGAGGGAAAAACGGCCGGTTTAATGCTGCTCTGTGAGGGGAAAAACAGCCGGTTTAATGCTGCTCTGTGGGGAAAAACAGCCGGTTTAATGCTGCTCTGTGGGGAAAAACAGCCGGTTTAATGCTGCTCTGTGAGAGGAAAAACAGCCGGTTTAATGCTGCTCTGTGGGGAAAAACAGCCGTTTAATGCTGCTCTGTGAGGGGAAAAACAGCCGGTTTAATGCTGCTCTGTGAGAGGAAAAACAGCCGGTTTAATGCTGCTCTGTGGGGGAAAAACAGCCGGTTTAATGCTGCTCTGTGGGGGAAAAACAGCCGGTTTAATGCTGCTCTGTGAGAGGAAAAACAGCCGGTTTAATGCTGCTCTGTGGGGGAAAAACAGCCGGTTTAATGCTGCTCTGTGGGGGAAAAACAGCCGGTTTAATGCTACTCTGTGAGGGGAAAAACAGCCGGTTTAATGCTGCTCTGTGGGGGAAAAACAGCCGGTTTAATGCTACTCTGTGAGGGGAAAAACAGCCGGTTTAATGCTGCTCTGTGGGGGAAAAACAGCCGGTTTAATGCTGCTCTGTGAGGGGAAAAACAGCCGGTTTAATGCTACTCTGTGAGGGGAAAAACAGCCGGTTTAATGCTGCTCTGTGGGGGAAAAACAGCCGGTTTAATGCTGCTCTGTGAGGGAAAAACAGCCGGTTTAATGCTGCTCTGTGAGGGGAAAAACAGCCGGTTTAATGCTGCTCTGTGAGAGGAAAAACAGCCGGTTTAATGCTGCTCTGTGAGAGGAAAAACAGCCGGTTTAATGCTGCTCTGTGAGAGGAAAACAGCCGGTTTAATGCTGCTCTGTGAGGGGAAAAACAGCCGGTTTAATGCTGCTCTGTGAGAGGAAAAACAGCCGGTTTAATGCTGCTCTGTGAGAGGAAAAACAGCCGGTTTAATGCTGCTCTGTGGGGGAAAAACAGCCGGTTTAATGCTGCTCTGTGAGAGGAAAAACAGCCGGTTTAATGCTGCTCTGTGGGGGAAAAACAGCCGGTTTAATGCTGCTCTGTGGGGGAAAAACAGCCGGTTTAATGCTGCTCTGTGGGGAAAAACAGCCGGTTTAATGCTGCTCTGTGGGGGGAAAACAGCCGGTTTAATGCTGCTCTGTGAGGGGAAAAACAGCCGGTTTAATGCTACTCTGTGAGGGGAAAAACAGCCGGTTTAATGCTACTCTGTGAGGGGAAAAACAGCCGGTTTAAAGCTACTCTGTGAGGGGAAAAACAGCCGGTTTAATGCTGCTCTGTGAGAGGAAAAACAGCCGGTTTAATGCTACTCTGTGGGGGAAAAACAGCCGGTTTAATGCTGCTCTGTGAGAGGAAAAACAGCCGGTTTAATGCTACTCTGTGGGGGAAAAACAGCCGGTTTAATGCTGCTCTGTGAGAGGAAAAACAGCCGGTTTAATGCTGCTCTGTGAGAGGAAAAACAGCCGGTTTAATGCTGCTCTGTGAGGGGAAAAACAGCCGGTTTAATGCTGCTCTGTGAGGGGAAAAACAGCCGGTTTAATGCTGCTCTGTGAGGGGAAAAACAGCCGGTTTAATGCTGCTCTGTGAGAGGAAAAACAGCCGGTTTAATGCTGCTCTGTGAGGGGAAAAACAGCCGGTTTAATGCTGCTCTGTGAGGGGAAAAACAGCCGGTTTAATGCTGCTCTGTGAGGGGAAAAACAGCCGGTTTAATGCTGCTCTGTGAGAGGAAAAACAGCCGGTTTAATGCTACTCTGTGGGGGGAAAACAGCCGGTTTAATGCTGCTCTGTGGGGGAAAAACAGCCGGTTTAATGCTGCTCTGTGAGGGGAAAAACAGCCGGTTTAATGCTGCTCTGTGAGGGGAAAAACAGCCGGTTTAATGCTGCTCTGTGGGGGAAAAACAGCCGGTTTAATGCTGCTCTGTGAGAGGAAAAACAGCCGGTTTAATGCTGCTCTGTGAGAGGAAAAACAGCCGGTTTAATGCTGCTCTGTGAGGGGAAAAACAGCCGGTTTAATGCTGCTCTGTGAGGGGAAAAACAGCCGGTTTAATGCTGCTCTGTGGGGGAAAAACAGCCGGTTTAATGCTGCTCTGTGAGAGGAAAAACAGCCGGTTTAATGCTGCTCTGTGAGAGGAAAAACAGCCGGTTTAATGCTGCTCTGTGAGGGGAAAAACAGCCGGTTTAATGCTGCTCTGTGAGAGGAAAAACAGCCGGTTTAATGCTGCTCTGTGAGAGGAAAAACAGCCGGTTTAATGCTGCTCTGTGGGGGAAAAACAGCCGGTTTAATGCTGCTCTGTGAGAGGAAAAACAGCCGGTTTAATGCTGCTCTGTGGGGGGAAAAACAGCCGGTTTAATGCTGCTCTGTGGGGAAAAACAGCCGGTTTAATGCTGCTCTGTGGGGGAAAAACAGCCGGTTTAATGCTGCTCTGTGGGGGGAAAACAGCCGGTTTAATGCTGCTCTGTGAGAGGAAAAACAGCCGGTTTAATGCTGCTCTGTGAGGGGAAAAACAGCCGGTTTAATGCTGCTCTGTGAGAGGAAAAACAGCCGGTTTAATGCTACTCTGTGAGGGGAAAAACAGCCGGTTTAATGCTACTCTGTGAGGGGAAAAACAGCCGGTTTAATGCTACTCTGTGAGGGGAAAAACAGCCGGTTTAAAGCTACTCTGTGAGGGGAAAAACAGCCGGTTTAATGCTACTCTGTGAGGGGAAAAACAGCCGGTTTAATGCTGCTCTGTGAGAGGAAAAACAGCCGGTTTAATGCTGCTCTGTGAGGGGAAAAACAGCCGGTTTAATGCTGCTCTGTGAGGGGAAAAACAGCCGGTTTAATGCTGCTCTGTGAGAGGAAAAACAGCCGGTTTAATGCTGCTCTGTGAGGGGAAAAACAGCCGGTTTAATGCTGCTCTGTGAGAGGAAAAACAGCCGGTTTAATGCTGCTCTGTGAGGGGAAAAACAGCCGGTTTAATGCTGCTCTGTGAGGGGAAAAACAGCCGGTTTAATGCTGCTCTGTGAGAGGAAAAACAGCCGGTTTAATGCTGCTCTGTGAGGGGAAAAACAGCCGGTTTAAAGCTACTCTGTGAGAGGAAAAACAGCCGGTTTAATGCTGCTCTGTGAGGGGAAAAACAGCCGGTTTAATGCTGCTCTGTGAGGGGAAAAACAGCCGGTTTAATGCTGCTCTGTGAGGGGAAAAACAGCCGGTTTAAAGCTACTCTGTGAGGGGAAAAACAGCCGGTTTAATGCTGCTCTGTGAGAGGAAAAACAGCCGGTTTAATGCTGCTCTGTGAGGGGAAAAACAGCCGGTTTAATGCTGCTCTGTGAGAGGAAAAACAGCCGGTTTAATGCTGCTCTGTGAGGGGAAAAACAGCCGGTTTAAAGCTACTCTGTGAGAGGAAAAACAGCCGGTTTAATGCTGCTCTGTGAGGGGAAAAACAGCCGGTTAATGCTGCTCTGTGAGGGGAAAAACAGCCGGTTTAATGCTGCTCTGTGAGGGGAAAAACAGCCGGTTTAAAGCTACTCTGTGAGGGAAAAACAGCCGGTTTAATGCTGCTCTGTGAGAGGAAAAACAGCCGGTTTAATGCTGCTCTGTGAGGGGAAAAACAGCCGGTTTAATGCTGCTCTGTGAGGGGAAAAACAGCCGGTTTAATGCTACTCTGTGGGGGAAAACAGCCGGTTTAATGCTGCTCTGTGGGGAAAAACAGCCGGTTTAATGCTGCTCTGTGAGGGAAAAACGGCCGGTTTAATGCTGCTCTGTGAGGGGAAAAACAGCCGGTTTAATGCTGCTCTGTGGGGAAAAACAGCCGGTTTAATGCTGCTCTGTGGGGGAAAAACAGCCGGTTTAATGCTGCTCTGTGGGGGAAAAACAGCCGGTTTAATGCTGCTCTGTGAGAGGAAAAACAGCCGGTTTAATGCTGCTCTGTGAGGGGAAAAACAGCCGGTTTAATGCTGCTCTGTGAGGGGAAAAACAGCCGGTTTAATGCTACTCTGTGGGGGGAAAACAGCCGGTTTAATGCTGCTCTGTGGGGGAAAAACAGCCGGTTTAATGCTGCTCTGTGAGGGGAAAAACGGCCGGTTTAATGCTGCTCTGTGAGGGGAAAAACAGCCGGTTTAATGCTGCTCTGTGGGGGAAAAACAGCCGGTTTAATGCTGCTCTGTGGGGGAAAAACAGCCGGTTTAATGCTGCTCTGTGAGAGGAAAAACAGCCGGTTTAATGCTGCTCTGTGGGGGAAAAACAGCCGGTTTAATGCTGCTCTGTGAGGGGAAAAACAGCCGGTTTAATGCTGCTCTGTGAGAGGAAAAACAGCCGGTTTAATGCTGCTCTGTGGGGGAAAAACAGCCGGTTTAATGCTGCTCTGTGGGGGAAAAACAGCCGGTTTAATGCTGCTCTGTGAGAGGAAAAACAGCCGGTTTAATGCTGCTCTGTGGGGGAAAAACAGCCGGTTTAATGCTGCTCTGTGGGGGAAAAACAGCCGGTTTAATGCTACTCTGTGAGGGGAAAAACAGCCGGTTTAATGCTGCTCTGTGGGGGAAAAACAGCCGGTTTAATGCTACTCTGTGAGGGGAAAAACAGCCGGTTTAATGCTGCTCTGTGGGGGAAAAACAGCCGGTTTAATGCTGCTCTGTGAGGGGAAAAACAGCCGGTTTAATGCTACTCTGTGAGGGGAAAAACAGCCGGTTTAATGCTGCTCTGTGAGGGGAAAAACAGCCGGTTTAATGCTGCTCTGTGGGGGAAAAACAGCCGGTTTAATGCTGCTCTGTGAGGGGAAAAACAGCCGGTTTAATGCTGCTCTGTGAGGGGAAAAACAGCCGGTTTAATGCTGCTCTGTGAGAGGAAAAACAGCCGGTTTAATGCTGCTCTGTGAGAGGAAAAACAGCCGGTTTAATGCTGCTCTGTGAGAGGAAAAACAGCCGGTTTAATGCTGCTCTGTGAGGGAAAACAGCCGGTTTAATGCTGCTCTGTGAGGAAAAACAGCCGGTTTAATGCTGCTCTGTGAGAGGAAAAACAGCCGGTTTAATGCTGCTCTGTGGGGGAAAAACAGCCGGTTTAATGCTGCTCTGTGAGAGGAAAAACAGCCGGTTTAATGCTGCTCTGTGGGGGAAAAACAGCCGGTTTAATGCTGCTCTGTGGGGAAAAACAGCCGGTTTAATGCTGCTCTGTGGGGGAAAAACAGCCGGTTTAATGCTACTCTGTGAGGGGAAAAACAGCCGGTTTAATGCTACTCTGTGAGGGGAAAAACAGCCGGTTTAAAGCTACTCTGTGAGGGGAAAAACAGCCGGTTTAATGCTGCTCTGTGAGAGGAAAAACAGCCGGTTTAATGCTACTCTGTGGGGGAAAAACAGCCGGTTTAATGCTGCTCTGTGAGAGGAAAAACAGCCGGTTTAATGCTACTCTGTGGGGGAAAAACAGCCGGTTTA